>NW_006408823.1:2395277-2412233 GCF_000296735.1 Chrysochloris asiatica
ACTACCAGCTGCTCCGTGGGAGAAAGATGAGGCGTTCTGCTCCCGTAAAGATTTACAGCCTCGGAAACCCTGTACAGGGTCGCTATGAGTCGGAATCGACTCCACGGCACATAACAACAACAACAACAACGCTGAAGAGTATAAAAGACTACAGCCTTCAATATGGGTTGCACTTCAATGTAAAGTAAACAAAAATCCTCACAACTGGGCCATTCACATTCATGACAAGTGGAGAAAAGATTGAAGTTTTCAAAGACTTCATTGTGTGTGGATCTACCATCAACGTTCATGGAAGCAGCAGTCAAGAAATCAAATGACGTAGTGCATAAAGCAAATCTGCTGCACAAAACCTCTTTATAATATAGACAAACAAAGTTGAGTTTGAGGAATAAGGTGCACCTGACTCAAGCCATGATATTTTCAGTTGCCTAATATTTACATGAAAGTTGACAGCAAATATGGAAGACCATAGAATAATTGATGTGTTTTAGTTATAGTGTTGGAAAAAAATATTGAAAGTACCATAGACTGCTAGAAGAACAAACAGATTATGTGTTGGTAGATGTACAACCAGAAAGCTACTTGGAAACCAGGTTGGCCAGACTTCATCTCTCATATTTTGGACAGAATTATCATGCTAGGTAATGTGTAAAGTCTGCGAAAAAGAGGCAGACCACCAATGGGATGGACTGGTACAGTGGAAACAGCAGTGGGGTCAAGCTTAACAAAGATTGTGAGGACGGTGCAGGACAGGGCAATGTTTCCTTCTGTTGTGTGACAAGCTGGTGTGTGTCGGAATAGACTTAAAGACACCTAAGAAAAACATTGCTTTAGGCAAATCTATTGCAAAAGACCTTTTAAAAGTGTTAATGAGTAAAAGTATCGGTTTGAGGACTAGGGTGTTCCTGATCCAAGCCATGGCATTTTTAATTGTCTCATTTGCGTGTGAAAGTTGGACAGTGAATAAGGAAGAGCTGATGCATTTCAATTATCATGTTGGAGAGGAATATTAAAAGTACCATGGACTTTCAGAAGAATAAATAAATCAATCTTAGAAGAATTACAGCAACAATACTCCTTAGAAGCCAAGATGTGAGACTTTAACTCGTATACTTTGGACATATTATCATGGTGGAACAGTCCTGGAAAAGGACATCATGTTTGGTAAAATGGAGGGTCAATATAAAAGAGGAAGACCTCAACTAAAACCTAACAGTTGTGAGAATGGTTCAGGACTGGGCAGTGTTTCATTCTGGTCTACATAGGGTTGCTATGAGTTGAAACTTGCTCGAATGCATTTAACAACAATAGTACTTCTGGGTTGAGTCACATGTGAGGTGACAAGTCATAGGTCACATGCCCACCCCTAAACCTATCATGGGTGGTAAGCCACAGATCACATGTCTATCCCTGAACCTATCATGGAATGGTGAGCCATTGGTCACATGTCTGGACCAGATGCTGGTCTTTCCTGACCATGCATTCCTGAAGAAGATTTTCTGGAAGACATGACGTTGGTTTCACCATGTGAAGAGTTGCCCATGGAAATAAATAAGGTCTCTGAGCTGGGTGAAGTTTGGTGCACAGTGGGATCAGCAGGATGGCAGAATGAATGGAACCCAGGAGCAAGGATGGGAGATGGCTGGGTGAAGTCTTATTGTCCCCTGCCTACATCCTTGTAGGGTTTTGGTCTTTATCCTCTTAACTAGAAACCCAATTGAAGATTGAAAGAACGGTGAAAACACAAGCTTTTCCGCACTGGTTTAGGATTCTAGTTTAGCTTCCATGTGACTTCAAGCATGTTATTTTAGCTCTTAGAGCTTCAATTTTCTTATCTATGAAATGGGAATACTGTCATGTGAGTATTAAATGATTATGTGTATGTATTGTTGTTAAGTGCTGTTGAGTAGGTTCCGACTTGTAAGTCTGTATAGGGTTTCCAAGGAGCAACAGGTAGTTTTGAACTGCTGACCTCGCAGTTAATGGTCCAGTGTTTACCCTCCAGGGGTCACACCAGGATTCCTATGTGCATACATATGCACATATATGGGTATAAATATGTGTCAGCATGTTTCTGTGGAGTCCTGTGCTGTTATGGGTTAATGTGCTGAACTGTAAAGTTGGTTTGAACCACCAGGTCGGCAGTTCAAGCTCAACATTGACTCCTCGGAAACCCTATACGGGGTTGCTATGGGTTGGAACTGACTGGATGACCCTTAACAGCACATGTTTCTATATGCATATACACACATGCACACATCCACACATATGATTTAGAAGGGTGTTTTGTGGACTGAAAATTCTAAAGAAAAATCAGCTTGATTATTATGATATTCCCAGGTTGTTGTGTGAGATTGAGGTGATGCTAAGTGTTAGCAACACCATGTGACAGAATAGGACCTCCCAGAGTGTTTTACATAAGCGGCTCTCCAGACCTTTCTCCTGCAGAGCCAGTAGGTGGGTTTGGCTGCCAGCCCTTTGAGTAGCAACTAAGCACTAATCATCACACCCTTAGGACTCCTGTGCCAGGTCACCCCCCTCAAATTCTTGGATGTTTTCCATCTCCAGAGATTGGAAGCAGCAGCCAAACTCGTGGTTTTGAGTTGAGTGGCACAGGATCGCAGGAAGGGGATACCCTGCAGGTCCCCAATTCAGTGACCCTGGTGAGTACCCCTCTGGTCAGCAGAGAAGATCGAGGGCACTCCCCCTGAGCTCATCTGTGGGCCTCCTGCCAAGGCGCCCCATATTCCCGCCAGAGGAGAGCTGGCGCTCTGGTCTGGTGCAGAAGTTGTGGGATAGAGCAGTCACATTAGGTGAGAACTTGTGTAGAGAGGTGCCTACCCCATTTCTGAGCTTCTCCAGAGGGACTCTGGTTCCTCCACGTCCCAGAGGAGCCATCCTGGGATCTGGGGGTCACCCAGCACACAGCGAGTGGACGGTGTAATTTATCAGGATGTGCTTGGCTCTCCTGGCTGTTTGTCCTCTGAGCAGTGCTGGGGGCCCAGCAGCCCAACTCTTTTGCATACTAATGAAGATTGGTGCATGTAATTACTCAGCAATCACAGCACCAGTCCTCAGAGATAAATCATCCCTGGTTTATATACCAACCTTCTTCCCTCAAGTTATTTTAAGTCGCCTTTAATGCGCCGCATCTCAAGTTGAGCCCAAGGATCCGATGACTTTAGTTTTTCAGAATTTTTCAGGGAGCAGAGGGAGTCCTAGTGGCTGCTAACAGAAAGGTCAGTGGTTTGAACCCATCAGCCGATCTGTGAGGATTTACAGTCTCAGAAACCCTGTGAGGGAGTTCTCCATTGTCCTAGTACATCACTATGATGCCGAATGAACTCGAAGGTGATGGGTCTTGGGTGGGTAAAGGTTCCTCTTGGCTCCCTTTGCATTTGGGGGCTCTCCCTGTACCTGCTACCTCATTCCTCATTGTGTCTTGGTGTTTATGTGTGGCTTGATGCATCACATATAAAGACAGGGTAATCCTCTGAGGCGAGAGACCCCTTTTTGTAGATGGGGACTTTTGGGATTTGAACCAGGGCTGAGAACTATCTGGCTGTTCGTTCCCTGAGAGAATTTATGACTCTCCTCCTTGTGTGGGGCAAATGGTTAAGTGCTTGCCTGCGAAACAAAATGTTGGAGGGTTAAGAATACCTAGAGGTACCCTGGAAGAAAGTCTTGGTTATCTGCCTTCAAAAACCTGCCATTAAAAATCCAGTGGAGCACATTTCCTCTGACACACATGGGATCACCATGCCAGCTGCTTTTACTGTTTTCCAACCAAAGGTCATGTGGGAATGAGGTAGTTCTGTCTCTGAGGAGACTCCAGTAGGCCACAGGGAAGCTCTTCTCTCAACCCAAGCCCAGTATGTAAGCACCCACATTGTATGTCACTGAGGAGCAGCCCATACTCCATCAGTAGGGACAGGATGAACAGCCCAACACTTACCATTCTGTAGATCTGCATTTGAGATTTTGTTTTTGGACAAGAGGAAAGTAAAGCAGATGGAGGGGCAGTGAGCAACGTGGGTTCAGTCACTTCCCTGCTTCAGTAACAAAGAGAGAAAGACTGGAAGGTTCTCTAGTACCCAAGCATGGGAGGGCAGAGCCAGGGGCTTACAGGATGGGCAGGTGGGGCCTACAGGATGGGCTTCCCTCATCACTGGATCCACCGTGTCTAGAACGATTTAGTGGGAACATGGTGTAGCTTTGGTACCCTTGGCCCTTGACTCACGGTGACCCTGTGCCCAACAGAATGAGACACTGCCCAGACCTGTCACATCTCCATGATCAATGGTGAGTCAGACATTGTGTCCACAGAGGTCAGAATGCATCTCTAGGCCTTTCTTTTGGCATCACAACAACACAAACCTCCATGGACACATGGATGTTGCTGTGCTTGAGGTGCACTGGCCGGGAACCGAACCTGATGTCCTGCATGAATGGCATGGAGTCTACTTCTGAACCACCATGGCTCAGGTGAAGCATGTTGCTGTTTCAGCTGTGTGCCATCAAGACCGTTCCAAGTCATAGCAACCCTGTTTTTGAGACTGCAAACCTTTCATTTTATTTTTTTAAATGTTTAATTGTGAAATTAGTGAAGGTTAACAGAGGAGATCACCAATATTACACTCAATAATGTACTATGATTCGTTCTGGGGCGGTGCTGTGGGTTAATGTGCGGGACTGAAAAGTCAGTTTGAACCACAAGGTCGGTAGTTCAGGCTCACCAGCTGCTCCTCAGAATCCCTATACAGAGTCATTATGGGTCAGAACTGACTTGATAACACTTAGCAACAACAACAATAATGAACTTTGCATCATTACAATGATTGCAATCCCTTCCATATGCCATCAGTTAACAGCATTTACCTCTATTCACTTTAACTCTTGCACTCTGTGTCTCCTGCTACCCCCATCTTTCCTCTGCCAACCTCCCTTTTGTTGTGTATTGTGTGTTAGGTCCCATGTTGGTTGTTGGGTACTCTAGCCTGTGAATAGTTTTTCCTCTTTCTCAGGAGGAAAATGGAACCACCATAAACTGTTCCTTTTACCAAGAAAGCTTTTAAACATTTTACAGCAGTGGTCTCATACAATGTTTGTCCTTTTGTGATTGAGTAATTTCATTCAGTGTCATATCCTCCAGGCTCATGCATGCTGTGAGGTGTTCTACTGATACATCATTATTCTTCAACATGTGTATGTACCAACGTTTATCTATTTTTCTGTCGACGCGCACTTAAACTGCCTCCATCTCTTTGCTGTTGTAAATAATGCTGCAGTAAACATGGACGTGCATATTTCTGTTCATGTCACTACGCTTATTTTTTGAGGGAATATACCAAGTAGAGGGATTTCTGGGTTATACTGTATTTCTATTTCTAACTTCTGAGAAAGTGCCATACTGTTTTCCACAGTGGTTACACCATTTTACAGTCCCACCAGCAGTATAGGAGGGTTCCAGTCTCTCCACACTCTTGCTGGCATTTGTTGTTTTTTTAAAAAAACTTTACTATTAATACTGGAGTAAGATGATATTTCATTGTTGTTTTCATTTGCATCTCTCTAATGACTAATGGGAATCCTGGTGTGTGGTGTTATAGGATGAGCACTGGATTGCAAGGTCAGTTTGAAAGGCAAGGTCAGTGGTTGAAATCCACCAGCTACTCCTCAGAAACGCTATCCATTGTTGCCATGAATCAAAACTGATTTGATGGTGCTTAAAGAAATAACAATGGCTGACGATCATGAGCATTTCTTCATGTTTGTTGACCACTAGAATGCCTTTTTTTTTTTTTGGTGAGGTGTCTGTTCATGTCCTTGGCTCATTTTTAAATTGTATTATTTATCTTCTTGTTGAAGTGTTCAAATGTTCTGTAAATTTTAGAGAGTAGTTCTTTGTCTGATAAGTCATTATCAAACACTTTTCCAAGTCTGTGGGTTCCCTTTGAAACACATGAGTGCTGAAGTTTTAGGGGATCCCAGTCATCTATTTTTTCTTCTGTTTGTGTGTTTTCAATTGTGTTAGTTAGTGTATGTATGCCATGGATCAATTCCCCTAAGTTTGTCCCTATCTTCTCATTGATGATCTGTGTAATACTAAGTTTCACATTCAGGTCTTTCATCCACATTGAGTTCATTTTTTTATTGGTCTGAGATATGAGTCTTATTTCATTTTTCGGCAGTTGGATTTCCAGGTTTGCCAGCACCATTTGTTGAAAACATAATCTCTTCCCAATTTAATACATTTTGTCCCTTTGTTGAATATCAATTGGGCTTAGGTCAATGGATTTACATCTGGGTTCTCAATTCTATTCCATTGATCTGTGTATTTGTCATTGTACCACTGCCATACTGTTTTGACTATTATGGCTCTATAGTAGGTTTTGAGATTAGGAAGTGAGAGGCCTCTAATTTTGTTCATTTTTAAAAAATAATGCGTTCCTTATCCAGAGTCTCTTTCCTTTCCATATAAAGTTAGTGATTAGTTTTTCTATCTCTTTAAAGAATGGTGTTGGAATCTGGATTGAGATTGCATTATATCTAGAGATTGCTTTGGGTATAGGTGACATTTACAATCACAGTGTAAATTCTTCCTACCCAAGAGTCGGGTATATTCCTCCCAGGTCTCTTTAGGTTTCTTGTAATGTTTTATAGTTTTCTTTGTATAAGTCTTTTATTTCTCTGGTTAGATTTATTCCCAAGTATTTCATATTTTTGGTGGCTATTGTAACCGGTATTGTTTTCCTGATTTCCTTTTCAGAGTTCTCTTTAGTAATGTAAAGGAATCCAACTGATTTTTATATGTTGATCTTGTGCCCTGCCATTTTGCCAAATGTATCGATGAGTTCCAATAACTTTCTTGCTGAGTCTTGGGGATTTTCTAAGCATAGGATCATGTTATCTGCAAATAATAGGATCTTGCCAAGTTTGATGCCTTTAATTTCCCTTTCTTGCTTTAAAGCTCTAGCCCATAATTGAATAGGAGTAGTGATAAAGGGCATCTTTGTCTGGTTCCTGTTCACAGGCGGAATGACTTCAGTTTCTCACAGATGAGAGTAATGTTTTCTGTTGATTTTATATGGTGGTGGTGGTTGTGTGCCATGGAGTCAGTTCTGACTCATAGCGACCCTGTGTCATG
This sequence comes from Chrysochloris asiatica, assembly GCF_000296735.1. Lineage (NCBI taxonomy): Eukaryota > Metazoa > Chordata > Mammalia > Afrosoricida > Chrysochloridae > Chrysochloris > Chrysochloris asiatica. The sequence continues at coordinate 2,402,425 of NW_006408823.1, forward strand.
TTTCTGTAAATCTTCATGGGAGCAGAAAGCCTCATCTTTCTCTCTTAAATTGGTTGGTAGGTTTGAACAGCTGACCTTGTAGTTAGCAGCCTAACTTATAACCCAGTATGCTATAACCTAACTTATAACCAGAGGTCATTCTGTATGTTGGTGTTAAATGCTTCCAAATTGGTTCCGACTTGTAGTGACCCTATATAGGATTTCCAAGAAGCAGCAGCTTGAGTTTGAACCACCAATCTTTGGGTTTAAACCAATCTTGTGGTCCAGAGCATTATTCTGCAGCACCATATCCTTAATTATGTTGAGGAATTTTCCTTCTATTCTTACTTTGTTGAGGGTTGTATTTTGTCAAATGTCTTATCTGTATCAATAGATAGGACTTTGTGATTCCCCTCCCCCTTTGTTTTATTTATGTGGTGGATTGCATTGTTTGCTTTGCTAATATTGAACCATCCTTGCATACATGGTATGATGTATTGGAGTCCTCATGTGGCATTGTAGGGTAAGCACTGGACTGTAAGGTCTGTTTGAACTGCAAGGTCAGTGGGGCAAACTCACCAAGTAGCTCCTCGGAAACCTTCTACAGAGTTGCTATGAGTCAGAACTGACTCAGCGGCGCTTAATAACAACAACAACAACAATGATGCGTTATTTGTTTGATATGTTGCTGGATTCCATTGGCTGGGATTTTGTTGAGACTCTTTGCATCTATGTTCATGAGGGATATTGGTTTATATTTTCTTTTTCAGTGATACCTTTGCTTGGTTTTAGTATCAGATTTATGCTGGCTTCATAAAATAAATTTGAAAGCCATCCATCCTTGTCTATATTCTGGAATAGTTTGAGTAGAATTGGTGTCAGCTCCTCTGAAATTTTGGTAGAATTCACCGGTAAAGCCATCTGAGTCTGGATGATTTTAAGTTAGAAGGTTTCTAATTACTTGATCAATTTCTTCTCTTGTTATAGGCCTATTCAAGTTTTCTACTTCAGTGTCTGTTTAGGGTAGGTCCTGTGTTTCTAGAAATTTGCCCATTTCCTCTACATTTTCAAATTTGTTTGAGTTCAAGTCTTCATGTTATTCTGTTTTTGTCCCTTTTAGTTCCATTGGCTCTATTGTGCCATCACCCGTATCATTTCTTATTCATATTATTTTTATCTTCTCCTTGTTTTCTTTTGTTTTATTTGCAATGGTTTGTTGATTTTATTGATCTTTTAAAAAAACAAACAAACAACTTCTTGTCTTGATTCTTTCTATTGTTTTTCTGTTTTCTACTTTATTTATTTCTGCTCTAACCTTTAGTTATTTCTTATCTTCTGGTGGCAGTAGGCTTACTTTGCTGCTCTATTTCTAATTGTTGAAGTTGTTGTGTTAAATATTGACTTTGGTTCTTTTTCCTTTATGAATGTGTCCGTTTATTGCTATAATTTGTCATCTTAACACTGATTTTGCTGTGTTCCAAAGCTTTTGGAATGTTATACTTTCATTCTCACTTGATTCAAGGGTTTTTTTTTTTTGTTGTTTATTTTTTTTAGTTTCATTTTTTATTTGTTCTATTACCCAGTAGCTTTTAAGCAGGGTGTTATTCAGTTTCCATGAATTTGATTATTTTCTTTGATCTTCCTATTGTTGATTTCTAATTTTATAGCCTTGTGATCTGAGAAGATGCTTTGTAGTATTTTGGTGCTTTAAAATTTATTGAAGTTTGCTTTGTGGCCTAGCACGTGGTCTATTCTGGAGAATGTACCATATGAGACTGTAAATCTTTAGGGGAACAAGTCTCATCTTTCTCCTGTGGCATGGCTGGTGAACTTGAACTTCTGACTTTTTGATAACAGTCCAACGTGTAACCCACTGTGCCATGAGGGTTCCAAGTGGGAGCATAATGAGTGCTCAATACATAGCTGTTGACTGAATGAATTGATCATCTTGCATGTTTCACATTCTATCCTTCTTGAAATTAATCTTGACAGAAGTAAATATACATGCATGAGAAATTTGGTCAGTTTCACATGCATCCTAAGTTGCACATCTGAGAGGCTGATGGAGGAGATACAGTCTGATCATAGTCGTCCCAAGGTGCCTGTGCCCCCCATATCTCTAAGTCCTCCCCTCCTGCTACTTAGTTAGGAAAACTCCCCTCTGATTTCCTCAGCATCATCCCTGCTTCTGTGCAGGTTGAGTCATGGCAGGGACGTGGATGGGAGGGAGGGAGACATTAAAATTACATTTTCTCTGGGAGTTTTTTTTTTAAGACTTGGGGCCCGAAAAAATCTGTACTGGAATGTTTGACTTTTAATAATTAAATTTTGCATTGTTTTAATTTTCTCCAGAGTGTCTCTCTGGAGGAAAATAGAGCTACATATCCAATATTTATGCCTTTCCTAATGCATTGCTTGCCAAATGAAATCAGTTTTGCTTTTGTCTTTCTACGATGGTTGATTTGTCTCCAAAGGGTCTGGGGTTTATAGGAGTAGGGAGACATCATGGGAACTGGGGTCTCTTGAGTTTGGAGGGGGTTGAACTCAGTACCACCCAGCCATTTGCCAGAGCTCCTCTTTCGTCTCATTCTCCATCACAAGAAGGTCATTTTCCAGCAGGGAGCTGAAGCTGAATGTCTTGCCCCAGCAAAATCAATTCCTTGTCTGGAAGGCTTTAGGCAACCTTGCTTTCTCTGCACCCACAATCCTCCCAGCAGGGACTGTGCAGGCACAGGAAGTGTGAAAGCCCTCCAGCATACTGAGCCAGGATTCGGAGTTTCTATTTTCGTAGTCTCATGCTGTAGAGTCAATATCGATGTGTGGTGTCCCCATGTGTAACAGAGGAGAACTGCTCCTTAGGGTTTTGTTGGCTGTTATCTTGACCTGATGGCACAGTGGTTAAGTACTTCGTTGCTAACCACAGGATTGCCAGCCACTCCTTGGGAGAAAGATGTGGCAGTTTGCTTCTGTCAAATTTAATCTGGGAAACCCTGTAGGGTGGTTCTACCTTGTTTTATAGGATTGCTATGTTTTATAGAATCACCTCTGTGTCAATGGACTTAGTTTTTTATTGTATTAGTTTTTATAAAAACAGATTGCCAGGACTTATCTTCCGCAGTACCTCTGGGTGGGTTTGAACCACCAACCTTTGATTACTAGCCATACACATATGGCTACTTCCCATGGATTTTCTCTTATTCTTCAGTTTGCAGGCATCACCTTGAGTGCTCTGCTTTGTGTTCTCAGAAGGGGTGCTTACACCTGTAGCTCTCTCAATTCCAGCCCAGTTTAAACAGACTGGAAGGCAGGGGCCATATGGTTCTGTTGGGTCTGTATAGTTGGAACGTCTTGGCTCTGATTTTGGGGCAGAAATAACTTCTGTGACTGCTGCTATTGCTGGTTTTGACTTTCTTAGTTGTTCACTAAGATTTTCGGAGCAGGGAATAGATTCTCTTGGTGTTGGGACATCAGTGCCTCATCGCAATTTAACTAGGATGAGGGTCCATTATCAGAGAAAATGCCAGGCCCTACCTGGAGAATGAGATGAGGCTTTCTGCTCCCGTAAAGAATTACAACCTTGGAAACCCTATACAGGGTCACTACGAGTTGGAACTGACAACACACAACCCCTCCACGACCACCACTTGGGAGCAAAGACCTGTACCATCCTGTGTGCTAAGACCCTAGATCATGACTGAGAAGGGCCAACACCCAACAATGTAGTGCTGGCAAACACAGATCCCTATAGAGTGACGGTACTTTTTGCTTGACAAAAGATAGGTACTGTAGGATCAGCACTGGACGGCAAACCACAAGGTTGGTGGTTCTAACCCACCAGGTGCTCCTCAGAAACTCTATACAGGGTTGCTATGAGTCAGAAGTGACTCGACAGCACTTAACAACAACAGGATAAGGCACTTGGAAGGAATACTTGTGTCTCGCTGGTTTCCATGTCTGAAAGGTGATTCCGCCCAGGTAGCAGGACAGGTGATACTGTTGTTATCACTGTTAGGTGCTGTCGAGTCAGTTCCTTCTCATAGGAACCCTGCACGTAACAGAATGAAATGACCTGGGTGCCTTCCAACCTGAGGAGCTCAGCTTCTGTATCTGAGAGTATTTCACTGCTCGTCACAAGGTTTTCAGTAGCTAACCATTCCAAAGTGGTCCACCTCTGCTTCTTCCTAGTCTGTCTTAGTCTGGAAGCTCTGCTGAAAACTCACCATCATGGGTGACTATGTTAGTATGTGAAACACCCGTGGTATAGCTTCCAGAATGACAGCAACACATGAGCCACCACAGTATGACAAACTGACAAGCAAGTGAAGGGTAAGTGATACTAGAGAGAATGCATTGATGTTTTACTTAGACTTTTTGTTCCATTCAACTTAACTCCCACCCTATCCCCCCCAAATAAATAAAACACTGCCATGAATTTGGTTCCAACTTCTGGCAACCCTGTGGGACAGAGTAGAGTTTGTCCTTAGGGTCTCTGAGACGGTCAGTCTTTATGGGAATAGACAGCCTCATCTTTCTCCCACAGAGCGGTTGGTGTGTGTGAGCCACCGACCTTGTAGTTAGCAGCCCAGGACTTAGTATTCACCCTGCTACCAGGGCACTGGTAGTGTTGTTGTTGTTGTTGTTGTTGTTGTTAAGTGCCGTGGAGTCGGTTCCGACTCATAGCGACCCTGCACAGGGTTTCTGAGGCTGTAAATCTTTACGGGAGCAGAACACCTCATCTTTTTCCCGTGGAACCGCTGGTAGTTTCGAACTGTTGACCTTGTGGTTCACAGCCCGATTCGTAACCACTACACTACCAGAGCTCTTTACAAATCGGGATGCAGGCCGCAAGGTCAGCAGTTCGAAACTACAAGCTGTTCCACAGGAGAAAGATGAGGCTTTCTGCTCCCGTAAAGATTTATAGCCTCGGAAACCCTATGCAGGGTCGCTATGAATCGGAACTGACTCCATGGCACATAACAACAACAACAACCAGGGCTCACAGCCTAGGCTGTGGGGAATGAACTTTTAGGGTTGTATGCCAAGTATCATTTGCAATAACCAGGGACATAAAAAAGTAGAAATATCTAGAATAGGGAAAGGGAGTCCCCACCCTCCCTTTCCATACACACATAAATAAAAATAAAAGCAGAAATTCCAGAGAAGAATCCTTGAGTGGAACCATAACTTCTATGTACATCACCATTCCTGTTTCCTGTCTAGGAATTCTAGTATAAGAAGCACACGAGACTAAACCCACTGCTGTGGCATCTTATCCAACTTATGGCGACCTGTGTGTTACAGAGTAGAACTGTGTCACAAGGTTTCCTTGGTCATTATCTTTATGGCAGATAAAGTCTCCAGACCTTTATTCCGTGGTGCCACTGAATGGATCCAAACAGTGAACCTTTCAGTTACTGTTGTAGTTAAGTGCCATCAAGTTGGTTCCAACTCATAGTGACCCTGTATACAGTTTCCAAGGAGCGCCTGGTGAGTTTGAACCTCCCATCTTGCAGTGCAGACCTGTCTTGTGGTCCAGTGTTTATCCTATAGCTCTACACCAGGACTCTTTGTTGTTGTTGTTGTTGTTGTTGTTAAGTGCCATCGAGTCGGTTCCGACCCATAGCGACCCTGTACAGGATTTCCGAGGGTGTAAATCTTTATGGGAGTAGAAAGCCTCATCTTTCTCCCGTGGAGTGGCTGGTAGTTTCTAACTGCTGACCTTAAGGTTCACAGCCCAATTCGTAACCACTACGCTACCAGAGGGTAAACTATTTGCATCACACAGGGACCTAGGAATGTTACTGTTGTTAGGTTCTGTTGAGTCAGCTTTGACTTATAGTGACCCTGCGCACAACAGAACAAAATACCGCCTGATCCTGTGTAATCCTCACAATTGTTGTCATGTTTGAACCCTTTGTTGCAGCCACTGTGTTGCTCCATCTCACTGAGGGTCTTCCTCTATTTTTCAGACCCACTACATTTAAACATAATGTCATTTTCCAAAGATTTGTCCCTCCTGACAACATGTCCAAAATACGAGAGACAGAGTCTCCCCATCCTGGCTTCTAAGGATCATTCTGACTGTACTTCTTCCAACACAGATTTATTTGTTCTTCTGGCAATCCATGGTACTTTCAATATGTAGAATTGACACCTTAAAAAATAAACAACCAAAAAACCAAAGCAAAACAAACTCATTGCCATCGAGTTGATTCTGACTCATAGTGACTCTGAATAGAGTTTTCAAGACTGTAAATCTTTCCAGGAACAGAAAGCCCTCATCTTTCTTCCAAGGAGCAACTAATGATTTTAAACTGTTGGCCTTGCAGCTAGCAGTCCAGTGCTTATCCTACAGCACCAGATCAGTACTCCAGAAGTGATACTAGTATCTTCTTTATTGGATCCTTGTAAGGGTGACAAAAGTCTACATGCATGAAGGCTGTGGCCCAATTCTTGGTGCTAAGAAGACACGCAAGAAAAATTTGATAGAAACCAAGCACAGTAATGCCATTAGAATCAGACAGACCTGCGTTCAACCCCCAGCTCTGCTACCTAATTCTATTCATGACCTTGGGGATGATGTTTCTGTGGTACAATATCCCCACATTAGATTAAAAAAATAATAATAAATGAATTTGAAATTATATCTGAAGTGGTAAGTTATTATTGCTGTGTTGAAAGAAGTAATGGGTAAAGTAGGTGGCTGCTGTTCTGGCCAATCATGCCGCCTATTTGCTGTTCTCTGATAACTTTCTGGAATGCTTTCTTGGCTAAAATCACAAAGTTATCATATTGGAACTGAGTATACCCAAAGAGAAGGAGTACCTGAGTGAGGCAGATGATTACTAACCAAAGATTGGGGACTTGAGTGTACCTTGGAAGAAAGGCTTAACAATCTACTTCTGAAAAATCAGCCATTGAGAACCTTGTGGATCATGGCTCTACTCTGATGCACCATGATATGAATCAACTTGAGGGTATCTGGTTGGTCTTATGGAGAGAAACCCTTCATTCTTTCATCCATTTGACTTTATTCATTCATTATCATTCCATTTGTTCATATCATTAATTAAGTCAACAAATATGCATGTGACATCCCAGGCACCGTCTTAGGTGTTGGGGACGAAAGATGAAAGATGGAAAACTCAGTTTTCCCTCTCAAGTCAAATCCATTATGTTAAACTATTGCACATCAAGATTCCTTTGAGAGTCTAAGTGACGCACAGTTGCTTTCTCTCAAACAAGAGAATCTAGTTGTGCCACTGGTATTACAGTGTGTAATTTCATATCACTCCTAGTACCAGTTACTCCAGCTTGAGCTGTATCACACATTGCTTTGTTTCCTTAGTGCCTACAGCTCTTAAGGAAATGTCATCCACTCCTTGAGGGAGCTTCAACTATATGGGAATTGGCATGTTTCATACACACACCCCTGCAACAGACACAAGCTCACGCTCCCCTAAATACCACTAATGATTGGTCCAGGGGTACTTACAAGGATGGCCAATAAGAATAGGTCTTGGGAATATCCATGCTGGGTTTGAGAGAGAATCAGTTTTCTCTAGAGAACTCTGAAAAAGACTAAATTCACCCTTCCCCTAAATCTGGAAGAAGCCTTTGGAATAATGAACCCAAATGCCCTAGTAGATCAGAGACAAGAGTCAGAAAGAGAGACAGAGTGTGAACACTATGATAAACTTTGAGGGAGAGAAACATGGTAGTCTTTGAGACATTTATTCTGGAAGCACCAGACATCTTCTACCTATGTCCAGCACTGGGGTATTCAACCTCACCATGGATTTCACTGCAGGATACATACTGGACTGGTAACCACAAGATCAGCAGTTCAAACCCACATCAACCACTCTGAGAACCCCTTTTTTGTTGTTGTGGTTAAGTGCTTTTGAGTGAGTTCCAACTCACGTTTTTGTGGGAGCAGAAAACCTCATCTTTCTCCCATGGAGTGGCTGGTGGGCTCAAACTGCTGACCTCATGATTCTGTCTGGTACTTATCCTCTAGAACCACCAGACTCCCCAGAAGCCTTACACTATATCTTTCAGAGATGGAACACAACAATAAAACAACAACGTAGATTCTAGGAGTCAACACTTTTTGTCTAACGTGCCTCAAGTTGAAGTTGAGTTTCTATCTCTTGCAGTCCAAGTGAACATGATGAATTCATCCTCTGTGAACTAGTCTCTGAGGCCCAGTGAGAGATGGCTTAGAATACCAGATTCCATGGCACAGTGTGGTGAGGTCCGTGGGATACTCTGGAGAGTGTGAGAACTGGCATATAATCAGGAATTCCACAAAGTGCCTCTTTTGTGTCATTTTTATTATCTCTTGGGTGAGAGGGTATGAGAGCATGAACAAACCCAACTAACAGAACAATGAGAATTTAAAATGTTTTGTCATTCTCTTCCTCACACCTCCCAAAGTATCCTGGGGTGAGCCTTCAACAAGACAAAGGTGCTTCTTATCCTGTGTATTTCAGTTATAGTACCCATCCATTCTTCACTCTAGGCTTCATCCTGACACTTCCTGTTCATCAGCAGGCCTCATTAGCTGGGTATGTCAGGCACTTTGTCTGTCTGCTACTTTCTCCCAAAGAGAGACATTGTCTCCTTCATTCAGTAGTTGTGGTTCATCGGACACCTTGGTCTACTGTACACGTATAAAGTCCACTGACTGAGACTTGAAAAGTGTTGTTTTTAGTTGCTATGGAGACACAAGGTTCATCATAAGGAAATGCTGTCTGGTCCTGCACCATCCTCACAAAACACTAGTGTTCTTGGGTTCCTTGTTGCAGGCAGTGTACATTACAGGTGTCTTCCTGTGTCCTGTTGGATACTCTTCTCTTGTGTTCCAGGGGGTTTCCGTTAGCTCATTTTCAGAAGCTCAACACTAGACTTTTCTTCCTACTCTTTCTTAGTCTGGAAGCTCTATTGAAAGCTGGTGTTTAAAATACCCGTGGTACAAATTCCAGTGTCACAGCAACACACTGGCCACTAAAGATAGGAGGTGGAAAATGTTGTTGCCTATGGTTGAGTCAGCTCCAACTCACGGAGACCCATGTACAACATAATTAAACTTTGCCTGGTCCTTCATGAACATTGGTATCTTTGAGTCCATTGTGGCCACTGTGTGACCTCTCCTATTTATGAAGCCAGCATCCTTGTATACATATCTCCTCTTTTCTTATAAACTTTAATGTGAGGTTGTTTTCAGATTTTCCTAGGTTTCAGATGAGGCTTCAAGAGATTAAGAGTGTGGATCTCTCTGATTTAGAACTGTTGACTCCAGAGCCCACATGTTGGGAGGGCAGGGATCTTGTGTGTTTAGCCACCATTGTAACATCATGTGAGAAACGTTGTCTATACTGACAAATGCTCAAGTAATTCAATCTGTACTCATTTTAGTGAGAGTGAGGTTTTCTTTATTTGATTTTGCAAAATTGGGCGCCCTGCCCCATAGATAAGGGCAGATGTGCCACATGGCCATTTTTTTTTATTTTTTATTTTTACGTTTTATTGTGAATTATGTGATAGTTTACATGGGAGAACATTAGCTTTACATTCATCCTATCGTATATCATTTCATTGCCGTGGTTACAATCCCCTCCATGCATCATAAACCAACCAAAGGTGTTACCCCACAAGCCTGTCCTGGTCATCAGCACACAGTCCTTCTCCCTCTCTGGGTCTAGAGTCCCCAGCCACTCCATCACTCCACGTCATCGTCTCGGCCTCCATCTCTGGTGTCATTGCATCTCTGGGTAGGGGCACACATTCTGCTTTTCTCCCTTGATGGTTCCAGGGACCTCGGCTCC
>NW_006408823.1:2416118-2426247 GCF_000296735.1 Chrysochloris asiatica
GGACTAGAAAGCAATAGATTTCTTGCTTCTGCCACAAATTCCCCCAGCTGTGAGCCTTCCAACCTTCTAAGTATTCCTTTATATGTAGTTCAGAGTTCTCGGACCAGTCCCTGAGCCTGCTTGGTCGGGTATTCTGTGTTGTTGTTGGCGGAGCTCTCTGCTATACGTCCACCCGATCCGCCATCTTGTTTGTTCTCTCCCGCATGGCCATTTGACAAAGAGTTTTATTAACCTAGCTCGGAAAAAGCCCCTCCTCCATTTCCCCTTTACTGGGTACTTTGGAATTTACAATCTTTCCCACTAGTCTGTACAGGGAGCATTCTCATTTAAAGTTAGTTTCACCCCCTCCTCATGAACTTCCTACTTCCTTGATGGGTGTATTCTTATTATAAAGAGTCTAGTAGGTCAAACTAGTCACTTCCTCTTCTCATAGTTCCTTTTTATCATGCCAACCTGCTTTCCCCAAGATATCCCTGATTCTGAAGATGGATCACGCCAACAGCCATTTCTCACAATCAGCACTAGGGACAGCGCCAAGCACTTTGCTCAGACTAAATGAATGCCACCTTCATGGTAAGAAGTTGCATTTGGTCGAGGATACAGTGACAGGAAACACTTGCTAGAGATGCATGCATGTAGAGCTAGGATTAGGTCATCTGGTTCTACTTTGCAGATTTGCTGATTAGGAAACTAAGGTCCCAAAGAGCTGACTGTAGTGGCTGTGTGCCCATATAGCATGGAGAGCTGAAGCAAGTATTGGTACATTTCCTTTTGTCCATGCTGCACTCTAAAGAGCTCTGGTAGTGCAGTGGTTACGAATCGGGTTGAGAACCTCAGGGTCAGCAGTTCGAAACTACCAGCTGTTACACGGGAGAAAGATGAGGCTTTCTGCGCCTGTAAAGATTTACAGCCTTGGAAACCCTGTACAGGGTCTCTATGAGTTGGAACTGGAACTGACTCCACAGCACATAACAACAACAACAACCCTGCAATCTCTGTTGGACATAAGAACAGCCACTGTCTTCCACCAGCATCCTCAGTGGGCTGGGCATGCATGCTCAGGCCCCTGCACTGGTCCATTTTCCAGTCCTCTGAGGGTGAAGTTTTGCTGTGGCTGCTTCCATATTAATTGCCCGTATTACAAAGCAGGCAGGCCTAGTGCCCACAAGTTTGCCAATTAATCCTTTCTTCTTTGATTACTGCTGGTGTCCCCATAGTCATTGTGGTTGGGGAGGGCAGATGAGCAGGATGTTTTCTAGAGTTCTGTGAGATGGAGGGGGTGGAGGAATTTGGGGTTAACCACTCTGACATTATCTCAGACATGATCCTTTTGTGATCCAGAATATCCAAAACAATGCGGAGCCCATTACCTGCTCTGGGTCCCTGGGGAGCCCAGTGTGGGCTAGGCTTGTCAGCAGTGGCTATGTTAATTCACCTAGCAAGGCAAGGGATGATGCTGGTGGTGCAAGATTGGGGAGGTTGAGAGGGGAGAGGTCTTTCCACTTTGGTGAATACAAGGTAAGTATCAAGTGATGTTGTAGACTAAATTTTCCTTCATTACTAATACATATAAGGAGGCTTCCAAAGGTTCATGGAAAAAGTCCTTTATCTTTTCATTCCATTTCCCATGAACTTTTTGAGGCCCCTTATATTTATTGTGAACTCACCTGAACTTACCTTAATGCCTTCAGCCGGGGTACAGTGTGGAGCAAAAATAGATATGAGGGGGATTTCAGAACATTCATAGGAAAATGGAATGAAAAAATAATGGAATTTTTTTTTCATGAGCTTTTGGAAGTCTCCATGGCTGTGTGCCGTGGAGTCAGTTCCGACTCATAGCGACCCTGTAACAGGGTTTCCAAGGCTGTAAATCTTTATGGGAGCAGAATGCCTCATCTTTCTCCTCTGAAACAGCTTTCTCCTCTGAAACAGTTTTGAACTGCTGACCTTGCAGTTCACAGCCCAATTCGTAACCACTACGCTACCAGAGCTCCTTTGGAAGCCTCTGTGGATGCCCTTAAACTCTTAGGAAACTTTCCCTGGGAAAGTAGATAGGTAGCAATCAAATTATCACTGTAATGTACTCATAACTGTAGAATAAAGTAGATTCCCTGAAGGTTTGGGCAATTTATTAATTTAATTTAGTAAATGCTTAGCTGGTGCTTCCACATGCTTGATACTATTCAAAATACTCATTATCACTCAATATTCACAACAACCCTAGAAACCCCGAGCCCCCCCCCCCCCAATCCTAATCCACTACCTTCAATTTGACCCTGACTCATAGGGACTCTCTGTGGGGTGTCTGAATCTGTAAACCTTTACTGGAGCTGACAGCTTCACTTTTCTCTCTTGGAGTGGCTGGTAGGTTTGAACAGATGAGTTTGCAGTTGGCAGCCCAATCCCTAACCCACAGTGACAACAGGGCTCTAGTAACTCTATGAGATAGATACTATTGATGATAATTCTTGTTGTCTGCACTGTGCAGATGAGAAACCTGAGACTCAGAGAGGTATGTAAGTTTCCCTAGGTCTCTAAGCCCATGCTGTCTTGCTCCAGGGTTCATGTGCTACCACAGTCAGGAAACCGCCTCAGTGCCCAGATTATGTAACAAAGGGTCTGCTTTTGGCTAGGGTTCAGACAGGTTTCCTTAAGAAGTGGTATCTGAGTGAGATTTGAGGAAGAATTCAAACCCATCGCCTCTGAGTTGATTCCAACTCACAGTGACCCTATAGCTTAGAGTAGAACAGCTTCATAGGGTTTCTAAGACTGCTGTGGCACTGTAGGATAATCACTGGATTGCTCACCACAAGGCCAACATTTCAAACACATCAGCTGCTCCTTGGAAACCCTGTATAGGGTTGCTATGAGTCAGAACTGACTGGGAAACACTTAACGACGACGACAACAACAACAACCCTTTAAAGAAGCAAACTGCCACATCTTTCTCCCTTGGAGTAACTGATGGGCTGGAGCCAAATGCTGCTGTCATTTTGATTAGCACTTGAGTGATTTAACTACTGCCCCATTCAAAGGTACTCGAGGAAAAAGACATTTCACCTAAACCATTGGGAACGAGCATTTCAGGTGTAATGAACAGTGTGGGCCAAGGTCCTGTGTTTGGAGGGAGGATGACAAGCTAGTGAGAAGTTTGGTATGAGATGAAACTAGGGAGGTAAGCTGGAACCAAATCCCACTGGGTCTTGCAGGCCACACCGGTGTCTTTTGGGTTGTTACCCACAGGGAAATGGAAAATCATCAAAGGTGGTATGTGATTAGATTTGTTTGTTTGTTTTATTGAAAGTTTACAAATTGGTTTTCCATTCAACAATTGATTAACATTTTGATTGATCACATTGGTTATAAGCCCCTCAGAATAACAATCCTTTTCCCACTTCCCCCTTGTGTTTCTGGATTCCATTGTTCTAACTCTTCCTGCCTGGAGAGCTGCTATCATTCTTAAATGTACTTGAGTTGGTTTTGACTCACAGGGATTCTGTATAGGGTTCCCAAGGAACAGCTGGTAAGTTTGAATCACTGACCTTGTGGTTCAATACAACCTTATAGTCCAGTGCTTAAACTACAGCACTGGGCAAATGCTGCCCTGTTGGTATTTTATTAGTTGTTCTAAGGAGTGCATATTTTTGGTGTTATTGTTCACCTTATAGGAGAAGTGACTAAGGGTCATAGCCATTCTTGAGAAAGATTGTTATGAATCTGTATATCCGAGTGTATCTAGGGGACCTGGTATCTGGCAGTAGTTTGGGGACCTTCATGAGTGTGATGATAATGATGCTGTTGATGATGACAACAACAACAATATTGCTTATGAACACTTACTCAGCACCAGGCTAAATCATATACTAACAACATCCCATTCACATCTCATAACCCCCTCTTATGTGTTTAAGAATGTTATTATACCCACTTGGGAAATGGGTAGTCCAAAGCTTAGAGACTTTCAGAAGTTCATGGCTGTCATGAGGCTAGTATGACCAGATTTGCCTTCTTCTAGATCCTGGGTTTATATAGATGATGCTAAACATTATTCTGAGAGAGGAGAAGAGGAAGGAAATATGGGGGCTGTTAGCTGAGGATCATCAGTTAGATGCTAGTGCTGAGGATTTTTCAAGGAGCTCTGACAGCACAGTGGGTTATGAAATGGGCTGCTAGCTGTGAGGTCAGCAACATGAATTTACCAGCATCTGCATGGGAGAGAGAGAAGGATTTATGGTCCCATAAAGATTTGCAGCCTTGGGAACCCTATATAGGGTCACAGTGAGTAAAACCAACTCTGTGGCACATAGCCAACACCAGGAGATTTTCATCATACACTCTCTCCATTAATTCTTACAAAATATTTCTGGTCCCATTTCATAAATTGGAAAATGGAGGCTTAGATCAATTGTCCATGGCCAAAGACGAATAAATTGAAGAGTCAAGATTTTATCCCAAGTCATCTGGCTTCAAGGGGAACAGTGGGTAGATTATTGAAGACACTTCCTGCACCCCATCTAGTTTGAATTCCCGACTGGAATACTACTCCCTTTTGAAGACACATTTAGCTATCTACCTAACTTTCACCCCTCCATTCCCATGCTACAAAGCTCCAGTTGTTCTTAAACCTTGAACAGTTATGGTCTTCTGTGGATTTGGGATACTACCCAGCCCCACAGGCTTTATTTTGATGACTTCTAAGGCAATCCTTGTAAGATATGGCCAGTGATTTAAGTCTGGTGGATGTGACTCTGTTTTGGTACATGGCTACCAGTTCCTCCTTTCTACTCCATATTGTCTCTCCTCCCTCATTAAAAACCAGTTGCCCTTATGTCAATGTTTCCACCCCAACTCATGGCCATCCCACGTGTGTCAGAGTAGAGCTGTGCTCTACAGGGTTTTCAGTAGTTGATTTTTTGGTGATTGCCAGACCTTTCTTCTGTGGTGCCTCTGGGTGGACTAGACTCTCCAACCTTTCAGTTAGCAGCAGTGTGCTAACCGTTTGCACCACATGGTGACTCCCTCACCCCCCTTTTCACCCTTCAAGAAATAGTTGCTATTATTAATAGTATTAATATCTTGATGCATTCATTGGCCCTTCTAAGACAGGAAAGATTCACTTTGAGGACTAAGGCGCACCTGACCCAAACCTTGAAATTTCTAATCACCTCATATGCATGTGAAAACTGGACAATGAATAAGGAAGATGAAAGAATTGATGCCCTTGAATTATGTTGTTGGTGAAGAATAATCAATATGCCACAGACTGCCGGAAGAATGAACAAGTATACCTTGGAAGAGTCTAGCCAGAAAGCTGCTTAGACACAAGGATGATGAGACTTCATCTCATATACTTTGGACATGTTATTGGGATGGACTAGTCCCTGGAGAAGGACATCGTGCTTGGCAAAGTAGAACATTGTGAAAAAGGGGAAGACCCTCAATGAAATGGATTGACACTGTTATTCATCAGTGGACTCCAATGTGGCAGTGATGGTGAGGATGGAAGAGGACCAGAAATGTTTCCTTCTGTTGTATGTAGGGTTGCTATGAGTGAGAAATGGCTTGATGGTACCTAAAACAAACAGCCAAACCAGGTAAGAATCAATCTACTCTCTCCCTCTGCTTTTCATCTGGGTCTACCTTTGACTACCAAGAAAGCTAAATCAGTTGCTATTGAATCAACTCATGGCGACCCCATGAGTGTCCAAGTAGAACTGTGCTCCATAGAGTTCCCAATGGCTAAGCTTTTGGTAGAAGATTATTCTGGCAAATTGAGGTGAGGACAAAGGAAATGTTTTGCCTTCAGGGAGGACCTCAAAGCTCCTCTTTAGTTGAATTATCCAATCCTGAACCAACTGCCTCTGGATCTTGTTATATATGATTAACATTTTATTGCTTATGTCATTTTGAGTTAATTTTATTGTTACTTGAGGCCAGAAGTATCCTCTTTGTATTAATTTTTTAGAGGTAGGGGATGAGGAAGGGAAGAAGCTGGGGATCTGTGAATGGTGATGAGAAGATGAGATGATGGAGATCTTCCTAGGTTTCTAACTTTAGGAATTGGTGGAACCTGCCTTTGTTTCAGTCCTGCTGGTTTCAAAGCGCAATAGAGCCTTTGTCATGTGAGCACATCTGGGCTTTGACCTCCTGAATTCCCGTATTGCCTTCTCTGTGTCCCTAAGAAGGATGGCTGTGTCCTTAAAGAATGCCCCCTGTAAGGTTGCAAAACCCAAAACTGATGTTCTGGAAATGTCCAGATTTTTATTCTTACAAAAGTCAAATTCTATAGGAGCTGTGATGAGTCCTATCCACCCAGCAGTTTAAGAACTTAGAGACAAACTCTTGAGCTATCTCCCTGTGGTCTCTGAAGATACAATGACCATATAGCAACACAGAGACACTTGGTCATGGAACAGCTCAGACTCCCTGTTCAGGACAGTTGACCTGGTTTCACCCAAATAATAAAGGGTTGATGCTTTGACCTCTTGAACACTGAAGTAGGGTGATTTGTGTCCATTTTTGACTTCCTTGTTTGGAACTAAAAAAGAATTCCCAAGAGCCCACATTGCCCTGGCTTAGTTGTGGTCCTAGGGTCTTTTATCTGGGAGATATTCGGACAGATCTCAATTCTGCTTGTCCAGGTTCCAGGAAGCTCACACCCATTGGGTTCTTTTAACTACTTCCCAGTACCAGTAGCTGTGGAGCCAACTCCGACTTGTGACCACCCTATGTGAGCAGAGTAGAACTGTGCTCCATAGGTTTTCTTATTTATTTTCATTTACTTTATTTTTTACAACAAAGCACACATTTATTATCTCTGTGGCTACCCTGTCAAGTTTCTATGGCTGTAAACTGAGTCAGCGCAACTTTGAGGTGTTCACCAAATGTATCTCTTCATGCAGAGCCTTAGAACTTACTTTCATGTAGCTCTATCACCACAAATAGTATTTTGTAACTTTACTTGGATACATTATAGCTCCCTCTTTAAAAAGGTCAGACTGTCATTTCTAATTTTGACACTTTTATATCCTTGCCTCTGATTAAAAACAAAACAAAACAAAACAAAACAAAAAACCACTCCCCCCCCCCAACTTTACTTTTAACCAATCATATGTTTTGTTTCATCTAAATGATTATAATCCCCTCTCAGAAACCATATTTATCTTGCTTCCTCCCTGTGGCTTCCTTTTTACATTTTGTTTGTCACAAATCAGCAAAGTAAAAATATTTGATGTACACATACAAAACAAAAAAATATATATATATTTAAACGTCTGAAGGGACATTCTGCAAGCCAGCCTCTTGCCCACAGGCACACAGTCTTACTCATTCCCTGGGCTTAGAGCTCAAAGCTTCTAGTTCTTTCCATGTGACCACCTCTACTATTATCACTGCTGTTGCCCCTTTTCTAGGTAGGGATCTCATGCTCCACTCATGCTCTTCATTCCTGATGGTCCTGGGATTATCTGTACCTGAAATGAACGATGAACTACTCCCTCCTTTTAGTCACAAACATTCTACAATTGTATCTTTGACAATCCCAATTAATCCTGATAAAAATTACTCACACTTGAATCATAAAACCGTATCTACATCATCCCCACCCTGTTTCACCAGACTCATCTGGAAAAGAAGAAAACTAGTCAGTAAGGAGATTCTACCTTACCCCCCTCATTCTGAAACTAAGTATACTCATGAAAGCTTGTAAGCCAGCCACTTCATGCCTTTATAGTCCCTCCATTTTTTATATCCACTGTCTAAATTGCTCATCCCTATGAACCCAGTACACTGAGAAGACAAGCAGCTTCCTTGATTTTTCCAGTTGGAATTTTGAGCAACTGCAACCATAAACAAAAGTCCAGTTCATCACATTGTAGCAATTTACACTTGCTTCCAATATCAAACATCTTTATCTGATTTTGTCTTGGTCAATTCAGCCCTAGACAGCCAAGTTAAGTCAAATGGGTGTCACTTGCAAGTGCATGCAAACCTCCCTGCCCTCAAACCAGCTGGTCCCTTAACTCAAAGCCTTAGACTACAAGGGTTAGGTCAGTGCCCATGGACTCAGGAGTTCACACAATCAAAACTTAGTCTTATTTGTTCTCATTTATAGGTATCTTTTCATTTTTTTTTCTGTAGGTCCTCTCAGGATTCTTTTCTTCGATTTTAGAAAGTTTGATTATGATATTGGCAAATTTCTTTTTCTTTTAAATTGTGAATTATGTGGGTTTGCATGGGAGAACATTGGTTTTACATTCATCCTATTGTATTTCGTTTCATTGCAATGATTACAATCCCCTCCATGTATCATCAAACAACCAAAGGGTACACCCCTCCGGCCTGCCCCCCAGCCATCAGCACACAGCCCCTCTCCCTCCCTGAGTCCAGTGTCCCCAGCCACTCCTTCTGTCCACGTCATTGTCTCTGCCTCCATTTCTCGCGTCACTGTTTCTCTGGATAGGGGCCCACACTCCGCTCTTCTCATTTGATGGTCCCAGGGACCTCTGCTCCTGCACTGCAAATCAGTCAGTTACAAAATATTTGTTACAAAATATCTACCTTTACATTTCCAACCCTCACAGTCAGTCCTGGTAACAATTATTCACTATTGTACCACAGGAGTCTTATCCCCATCTCTTTTCATTAGCCCCGCACAGACAGATTTAGAAACCATTCAGTGGAGATTCTACCTTCCCCTGCCCAATCTGAAACTAGACTCCCTCTTGAAAGCATGTAAGCCAGTCACTTCTTGCCTTTGTAGCACCCCACCCCCCATCCCTGTCAACTCTGTGTACCAAGGGGGTGGAAGTGATCCTTGCTGTAAAGATTTGTTCCCTTTTTTGAGCTGCTACATCCATAAGCATAAGTAAAGTTATCAAATTGTACTCTCTCCTCCCCCCTTCTTTCTTCTTCTAGTCTGGTTCTGATCTTCCAGCCATCGAAGCCAGGTCAAGTGGGTATTATCTGTAAGTATGGGTGTTCTTGTGCATTTCCCCTCACTTAATATCAGCTAAGGAGCTCTGGTAGCGTAGTGGTTACGAATCGGGCTGCGAACCACAAGGTCAGCAGTTTGAAACCATCAGCTGTTATGTGTGCTCTGAGTGATACCCACCACTTGCCTTGATGGCTCCCTGAGGAACAACTTTCTTATTCTTGTAGTAGTCAATCAGACTGCCGTTATTGTTTTGGATTTTTCCTGCCGGTATTTCTTTCAAGAACTATCTTCTGTTCTTCCAGCCCCTCCAGGCTAGTCTACTTGTCCTTTCAAGTGGAAATTCCCCACCTCAGAGGATTCTGGATGGGGTTTAAGATTCCACCTATAGTCTTATGCAATGCAAAGGCTCCCCAAGAAGCCTCTTTCATTGGGCAGCTTCTAGCCCCTTAAGGTATTCCAATCAGTTATAGGCTGAAGTTAGGGTTACAAGCTTTCTATTGTGATGTTTCTGGCTATTCCTTTCTCTCCCTTTCAAGCGCCTATTTTACAATGGTAGGGAAGGGAAACCAAGATTTAGAAGACAGCCAAGCATCCTAACATTGTTCCCCTCTTTTACCCCTTCAAACCATGACTCAATCCCTATATCCCGGAGCTCTGTTGTTCCAAGGTTGTGCATACATCATCATTTACCTCTGACCCACTTAGCCCATGCAACATGCAAACCTGCCTAACTGTTCTCCTATCCACCACGTTCTTCCATTCCCCTCCCCCTTCTTGTGTATCTCCCTCCCCTCCCCCCTCTCAACATGCAAGCTATCCTGTGTCTATTCCCTACCCTGGGCTCTGTCTTCTCCTCCCTCACTCCCCTCACCTTATCCCATACATCCCGGTGATCAGCAAATATATATATATATATATATATATATATATATATAAACTCCCCCCACCCTTTTTAGGTTGGCTTTTTTTTCTTAATCTTTTATAGTAATGGTCCTATGCAGAATTTCTCCTTTTGTGACTGACTAATTTCACTCAGCGTAAAGTCCTCAAGGTTCATCCATGTTATGCGGTGGCTTGCAGCTTTCTTGCTGTTCTTCAAGTTAGCATTGTGTGTATGTACCACCGTTTATCCATTCTTCATTTGATGTGCACTTGGGCTGTCTCCATCTTTTTGCTATTGTAAATAGTGCTGCT
>NW_006408823.1:2427536-2428893 GCF_000296735.1 Chrysochloris asiatica
TGGCATCACTGGTTCTCTGGGTAGGGTTCCACTCTCTGCTCTTCTCCCTTGATGGCCCCAGGGACCTCAGCTCCTAGACTGAAAACTCAATCACTCCCCTCCTTTGCTACAAAATGTCTACCTGTACATTTACAACCCTCACAATCAGTCCTGATAACAATTATTCACTAATGTATCACAAGAGACCTATCTGCATCTCTTTTCATCAGCCCTGCCCAGACAGATTGGATACTACTCAGTGAAGATTCTACCTCTTTGGTTTCTTGTAGTAGTATTTTGTGGTTTTCTTTTTATAGGTCCTTTGTTTCTCTGGTTACATTAAATCCTAGATATTGCATCCATTGGGTGTCTATTGTAAATGGTATTGCTTTCCTAATGTCCTTTTCAGCACTGTCATTTTTACTATAGAGGAATCCAACTGATTTTTGTATGTTGATCTTATACCCTGCCATTTTGCTAAATCTTCCAATGTATAGAATCATCTGCAAATAGAGAAAGTTTCATTTCCTCTTTGCCAATTTGGATGCCTTTAGTTTCCCTATCTTGCTGTATAGCTCTGGCTAAGACTTCCAGCACAATATTGAATAGGAGTGGTGACAAAGGACATCCTTGTCTGGTTCCCGTTCTCAGAGGGAAGGCTTTCAGTTTCTCTCCATTGAGAGTAATGTAGGCAGTTGGTTTTGTATATATGCTCTTGATTTTGTTGAGGAATTTCCCTTCAATTCCTACTTTGTTGAGTGTTTTTTATCACGAATGGATGTTGGATTTTGTCAAATGCCTTTTCTGCATCAATTGATATGATCATATGGTTCTTTTGTTTTGTTTTGTTTTTAAATTTATATCGTGGATTACATTGATTGTTTTTCTAATGTTGAACCATCCTTGCATCCCTTTTATGAACCACACTTGGTAATGATGTATTACTTTTTTGATGTGCTGCTGGATTCTGTTGGCTAGGATTATGTTGAGAATTTTTGCATCTATTTTCATGAGGGATATTGGTCTATAATTTTCTTTCTTAGTGATGTCCTTCCCTGGTTTTGGTATGAGGGATATGCTTGCTTCATAAAGCGTATTAGGAAGTTTTCCATCCTCTTCTATATTCTGGAATAATTTGAGTAGAATGGTGACAGCTCTTCCCTGAATGTTTGGTAGAACTCACCAGTGAAGCCAACTGGGCCTGAACTTTTTTTGGTTGGGAGTTTTTTGATGACCTGATCAATTTCTTCATTTGTTATCGGTCTGTTCAACTTTTCTAGTTCACTCTGTGTAAGTTTAGGTAGGTCATGTTTTTCTAAAAATGTATCCATCTCTTCTAAGTTTTTGAATTTGTTGGAGTATAACTCTTCATAGTATT
>NW_006408823.1:2429743-2442135 GCF_000296735.1 Chrysochloris asiatica
TTGCTGAATTGATCCTTTGATCATGAGATAGTGTCCTTCTTTATCTCTTATTCTGGTTTTTGTCTTAAAATTTACTTTATTTGAGATTAGTATTGCCACTTCTGCTTGTTTATTGTTGCAGTTAACTTGGTATATTTTTTCCATCCTTTCACTTTTAGTCTGTTTTTGTCTTTGTGTGTAAGGTGTGTCTCTTGCAGGCAGCATATTGAAGGGTCTTGTTTTCTTTTGCATTCTGCCACTCTCTGTCTCTTCACTGGTGCATTTAATCCATTGATGTTCAATTTAATTATTGATAGGTATGAATTAATTGTTGCCATTATATTAACATTTTTGGTAGTGCTTTTCGTTCCTATGTTCTTCTTGTGCTGAGTTTGTATTTTTTTGTGTTATTTCTTGTCTTTTTTCTTAGTTTTCGTGTTTCCTTTTTCTGCTTGGATGTTCATTTTTATGGTAATTTGTGAAGTACTGACTTTTTTGGGATTACCCTAAAGTCTATTAACTTTTCCCTCCATTTAAGACAGTCTATTGTATCCTGTGATATGCCTGACCTCCTCACCACCTCGATCTCTGTTCCTATATTTTCCCCTTCTTTGACATTGTTATTATTTTGATCTTTGGTTGACCTCCCAGCTCCTTTGAATTCATTGTAATTTTGTTCTGTTCTGGACTCTGCTATCTCTTGTCTGAGTTTCAGGTGGTGTTGCCATGTCTGTCAATCTCAGGTTGTTGTCTGTTCTTGTTGATTTTTCAATCCAAAGAACTCCCTTTAGGTTGTTTTGAAGCACTGGATTGGCTTTGACAAATCTCTTAGACTCTGTTTATCCTGAAATGTTTTGATTGCACCATTGTATTTGTTGGATAGATGATTCTTGGTTGGCATTTTTTTTTCTTTTCTTTTCTTTCAGGGTTTGTATATGTCTCCCCATTGCCTTCTTGCCTGCATGGTTTCTGCTGAGAAGCCAGAGCTTAATCTGATTTGGTTGCCTTTGCAAGTGACACTCCTCTTTTCCCTGGCTGCTTTTAGGATTCTCTCCTTGTGTTTGATTTTTGGATAACTTGATTATTATGTCTTGATGATTTTCTTTTGGGGTCTATCCATCCTGGGTTATGTTCAGCTTCTTGAATGTTTACCTTCTCATCCTTCAAGATGTTAGGGGAATTTTTTCCCAGAATCTCTTTAACTATCTCCTCTGTGGACTTCTCTGATTCTTCCTGTTCCGGAATGCCAATAAGCTTTAAATTATTCCTCTTTATGTTATCCAGCATGAATCTTATACTCTCTTCAGACTTTTCTTATCCTTTTTTCTGTTTGTGCTTCTATCATAGCAGTATTGAGAGATTTGTCTTCTAGCTCGCTGGTTCTGGCTTCCATCTCTTTAGTTCTACTCTTTTGCCCTTTCAGTGTATTGTCCATTTCTGATATTTTATTATTAATTATCTGGACCTCTTTTTGCAGGTTTTGAATTGTTTCCAATGCTGTATCTATCTTGTTTGATTGCTCCTGTAGCACTTTCCTGACTTCTTCCTTATTTTCCTCCACCCCTTTTTGGAGCATTTGAATTTGTTTTCATATCATTCTTCTGAATTCCTTCTCAGGGAAATCCAAAACCTGCTCTTCCTCTACTGCATACTGTGTGTGCCTCCATCTGATTTGTCTCAGTTAGTCTTTCTGTTTTTAGACATGTTTTGAGATTTTTTGTTGTGTTATTAGGTAATTTTCAGTAGTTAGGTGGGTTTTTAATACTTAAATGGATGTTTGTTGCTGTGTTGTTAAGCTTACTGTGTGTCTCATGGTGGATATGATCAGGAGATAGACTTCCCTAGTCACGTATAATATCTAGCAGCTGTTATTGGCTCTTGTCTCTATGGTGGAATATTATGGGGTATGCTTGTAGCTTGGCTCTATGGCCATGATTGCTGTCTCTTCTTGAGTAACGTAGGGAGAAAAAGCTCCCACCTCCAGGAAATTAGTGCAGTCAGAAGGACCAAAAACAGAAACAATATAAAAGCAGAGACAAAACCACCACTTTAAAACAAAAATAAAACCGTAGCAACAATGCACAGGTATTGTGAATGTACCACAGAAACCTCCAGCAGTGGGTGGGGGTGTCCACATTCTCAGGTCTCTGCTCTAATCACCACCAGCCCAGGCAGGTTGGCTGCAGTGGGAATCCCATGACCTGGTCATTCCCTAAATCACAATATTTTCCTTCATACAGTGATTTTTTTCCCACTGGTGGGTGTGGAAAACTGATGCCCTGCACTTTATGCTTGATCCAGAGCTCTGGCACTGTGAAAACAGCTTCTCTGGATTTTCAGCCCCTTCCCCATGGAGCCTATCCTACTTGACTCTGTCTCTGCTGCCACCACAACCAGAACCTGGCCTCCATAGGGTTTTCAATGACTGATTTTTAGAAGTAGATCACTGGAACCTTCATCTTTGTGTGGACTTGAACTTCTAACCTTTCTGTTAGCAGCTGAGCACATTAACCATATACACCATCCAGAGGTGTCTATGTATATTTAGGATATAAGAAAGACAACAAAATACCTGTTTTGGGTTCATGTAAATCTATTGGGGTGGACTGGGGAACTTTTACCCGTAGTTCAAGACTCAACTCGGAGCCTTCCTTGAACCCTGTCTCTATGGAAGTGCTGGTGGTGCTGCTGGTGGTGGTGAATGCTGTCTAATTAATTCCAGCTTGCAGTGATCCCATGTGACAGAGAAGAACTGCTCCTTGGGATTTTCTTGGCTGTAATCGACATGGAAGAAGATCTCCAGGTCTTTTTCCTATGCAGCTGCTACATGGGTTCAAACTCTCAGCATTTTGGTTAATAGCCAAGTGCCTAACTTTCACCATCAGTGCTCCTTCTAGCAGTGCTAGGGCTCTTTAACAACAACAACAAAAAAAATCCAGCCTTTCTGTATGCAAATACGTGGGGTGAATGCCGCTAACCTCCTTCCGTCTCCACCCTCTTCCACATCTGTGCCCTTTGCCATGTAATTTCTAGTGCCTCCCACCATGAGTCTACACACAGCCTGAAGACTTGCTGTGACCAGTAGCATGGGGCAGAAATGATGATGTCACCATTGGCAGGAGTAAGCCTCTCACTCGCCCCACTGCCATTACCATAAGAAAATCACAGCTAGCTCAGTGACTGGTCACAGGGTGTGGATAAGAAGGACAGAGAAACACAGCAACACACTCTGCTGAAGCTACAAGTCAGTCAGCTCCAGATGTGTGTGTGAGCTTAGATGAGAAGGCAGGGAGGGTGTGGACCCCCAAGGTGAATGCAGCAAAGCCTTACTGAAGTGCAGGATTGTTAGTTACACCCTATTGTTGTTTGCTGCTGTCCTGTTGGCCCCTGATGCATGGTAACTCATGCACAACAGACTTGGACCATTGTGATCCAGAGGGTCTTCATAGGCTGATTTTCACAAGTAGATAGCCAGGCCTCTCTTCCTAGTCCATCTTAGTCTGAAACCTGTTCAGCCTCAGAACAGAGAGACTAGTGATGATTGTGCATGAGGTACCTTGGCTGGGAATCAAACCCGAGTCTCCTGCATAGATTCTTCCATGGAGCTAGCCCTGCCCCTACACAGTGATTCTAGATAATCAGTACAAGGCATGCCAACCAATAGTATGTTGTTTATGACTTGTCTGCTTTATCGCTTTTGAAAAACTGAAAACTCTTTGTGTACAAGGAAATAATAAAATCACAATGGCCACAATTGTTGTTGTTAAGTGCCTCTGAGTCGATTCCGACTCATAGCGGCCTTACACACAACCGAAGGAAACTCTGCCTGGTGTTGGACCATCCTCACAAACTTTTCAGTGATGAAATATTTGGAAGTAGTTCATCTCACTTCTTCCTAGTCTGTCTTAGTCTGGAAGCACAGCTGAAATCTGTCCACCGTGGATGACCATGCTGGTGTTTAAAATACCAGTGTCAGAGCTTCCAGAATCTATAGAATACACAAGCCATCACATATTGTACTAAGTGGTTTGTCTCAACAGTGATCATAGCAACCCATTAGATGAAAACTATTATTGAGACCACTTTACAGACTTGGGAACTGAGACCCAAGGTCACATAGCTTTGAACATAGTATGAAGCAGCGAGTCACTGCTCAAATGTCTATTCATTGAGTGACTAGCTGCATTCCCACCTGGGTACAGTTGAATAAGCCTCAAGTAGATGAAAGTAAAATGAAACATCTGCCTGAAGTGAACATAAACAAGAAGGTGTACTCTCCCCGCTCCTCCAGCCTCTTTGAGCAGCAAACCCTGATTACATTTATCCATTTTACTTAATTCCTTGGTAATGCATTACCACTAACCATTGGATTATTGTTACAAACAGGAATGCTCTTTCTGTTGGTTTTAACGACACTGTAAATCAGAGTTGCCTGATTTCAAAATCTAATTCAATTACAGAGAAACTATACCTTGTGGACAATTAAACTGTAAATTGTGGGTGTCC
Source organism: Chrysochloris asiatica (assembly GCF_000296735.1). Lineage (NCBI taxonomy): Eukaryota > Metazoa > Chordata > Mammalia > Afrosoricida > Chrysochloridae > Chrysochloris > Chrysochloris asiatica. The sequence goes on from NW_006408823.1 coordinate 2,434,229, forward strand.
ATTGGGTGATTAGATTACTAAATAAGTTCCCTGCCATAACTCACCTCCATCCCTCCTGTGTACTTTCCATGCCTACTCAAAGATGGGAACATTCCAGCTGACAGCCCGCCACAGTGAGCGGTATTTATGGCGTAGCTCAAACTCAGAATATCTTCTTCAAGGAGATACCAATGTATCATGCAAACTCTTAAGACTTATTATGCTTCTCTATGTGGAAAAGTCTGCTTGATTGATCTCTCTTTATCTCCTGCCAGGGCTCAGGTATTTGAACACTGAATTGTGACGTGTGACCTTTCTGGTTTTCCACAGAAATTATCTCCATGTTGTGTCTTCTAGGTCAGGGCTTGGCCATTTCAGGGATGAGTTTCCCAGGACAGCAGTCAATGAGAAGCTGGAGGAATGTATGTCCGAGATACCTGTGCCTATATTACAAGTCTACAGATGCAAACAGGGTTGCTGGCAACCAGGACATGCACATACTGGCCGAAGGCAAACAGCAGAGCAAAAGAGCTTTATCTCAGTTACTGATCCATTGTTCCTTTAACAAATGTTTACTGAGTGTTGCAATGTGCCAAGAACATTTAATAACCACAGAAACATGGCTGTATTTGTCTATTTCTTCACAGCCTCTAAAGCATTTTTCTAACAGTTTTCTCATTTGTGCCTCATAAAAATCTCATGACGTAGATGGGGCAGCAATGATGGTGCTATTTTTACTTTGCCAACGATGATGACTCAAATGAATGTAGCAATTGCTGTACACTGGGGATTACATTCAACACTGCACATGTGTTACCACGTGTAAACTTCCATGAGTCCTATGAAGCAGGTACTATTACGCAGCTAATTTATTTGTTTGTTTTGTGGTGAAAATATACATGCTGGAGCACTCATCAACATAATGTTGTTGTCATTGTTGTTGTTAGGTGCCACTGAGTCAGTGTCAACTTATAGCAACCCTATGCACAACAGAATGAAACCAACATAGTGGCTTCCACATTTACAATTCAGTGGTGTTGACGGCATTTTTCATCCTGTGCCAACATTATCCCTATTTTTCCCCAAAAAACATTCCACCACCTTTAGTATAAAGTGAGATCATGCAGTGTTTGGCATTTTGTGATTGACTTGTTCTCAAGGTTCACCCACAGTGTGGCATGCATGAGACTTTTACTCTTTATGGTTAGTAGTGTCCCATTGTGTTTCAATAGCATGGTTTGTTTATCCATTCATCTGCTTATGGTCTGCTTTCTTAGTGCCACCTGTTGGCTGTTGTGAAAAGTGCCGCATTTGGGAACATTGGTAAACAGTGGGATGTAAATTTTTATATGATTGAGGCTTGGAGTCCTGATGTGGCACTGTGGGTTAATGTGCTGGACTGCAAAGCCAGTTTGAATTGCAAGGTCAGTGGTTCAAGCTCACCAGCCACTCCTTAGAAACCCTACATAGGGTTGCTATGGGTTGGAACCAATTCCACAGCACTTAGCAACAAGATTGAGGATTAAGGAAGCTCGGTGGAAGGCCCAAGATCATATAACTGTTAAATGGAAGGTCTGCGATTCAAACCCAGGACTCTGAGTCTGAAAGTTCTTGTCCTTTGGTATGGGTATTATTGGGTAACCAGCCTCCCAACACTGGAGCCTGGATATTTGTCGACGTATGATGTGGTTCTTTCCTTGACACAAGGTTCTTCTTCTCAGGGATTTTTCTTGTCAGAGGAATTATATTAGCATCACAAGACCCTGACCTCTTGAGAACTCATCTCTCTTGTCTCATTTAACCATTTAGTAATTGTGGAGATGCTGTTCTCTCTAAGATTAGATAGAAGATAGAACCCAATTCTCTGGAATGTGCATAAAGTCAACATTGAAGAAGATTCTCCAATGATGCCATAATTTTTTTTTTTCTTATTTTCTTAATGTGGTTGTTCTAAAAAAAACAACATGTGGGTTCTCACTGACACTGATTATTCTACAAACTTATCTATTCCTCCACTTTTATATATGTTTTAAATATATAAGAACAGACATTTCCTGTTTCACAGTTCTGAAGTTTTGTTGTTGTTAGGTACCATTGAGTCGGTACCAACTCATAGCGCTCTTATGCACAACAGAACAAAACACTGTCTGGGTCTATGCCAAACTCACAATTGTTGATGTGCTTGAACCCATTGCTGCTGTCACTTTGCCAATCCATCTCATTGGGGGTCTTTATCTTTTTCTTGGACCCTCCACCTTACCAAACATGATATCCTTTCCAGGGACTGGTTCTTGTTGATATGTGTTTGAAGTACGAGAGACAAAGTCTGGCCATCCTGGCTTCCAAGGAGCACTCTGGTTGTACTCCCAAGATAGATTTGTTTGTTCTTTTGCCAGACCATGGTATTTTTAATATTCTCCAACACCGGAACTCAAGTGCATCAATTCTTCTATGGTCTTACTTATTCACTGTCCAACTTTCACATGTATCTGAGGTTACTGAAAACATCATGATTTGGATCAGGTACATTGTAGTCCTCAAACTGACATCTTTGCTCCTGAACACTTTAAAGAGGTCTTGTGCAGCAGATTTGTTTACCTAATGCAATATGTCATTTAATTTCTTGACTGCTGCTTCCATAAGTGTGGAGTTTAATAGTCCTCACTCAGCATATTGGCAGGGTTGTGTTCTTTCTGAAGGCTCAAGAGAACGGCCCTCTGAATTCTTTCCCAGCTTCTAGAAACCATTTGCATTTCTGGGCTTACATATGGTTTTCTCAGGACTGTCCTCCTCTGTGTTTTTTTCTCTTTTGTAAAGTCTACTCCTCCAGTTTTGTTTGAATATCTCAACAGGGGGATCTTGTCAATTATCTGGGGTTTTATGGTGTTGTTGAAGAATATGCCATGGGCTGCCAGAGAATGAACGAAGCTTAGAAGAACTACAACCAGAATGTTGCTTAAAAGCCAAAGATGGTACCACTTGGTTTTACTTTAGGTGTGTCACCAGGAATGACTGATCTCTAGGAAAAGACAGGAAAGGACATCATATTTAGTAATGTAGGGGGTCAGTGACAATGAGGGAAACCCATAATGCTTTGCCCTAGCACAGTGGCCATACCGTTGGGCTCATACATACCATAAGCATCATAAAGATGGTGAGGGCATAAGCCACATTTTATTTTGTTGTTCATGGGGTTGCCATGTGTTGGAGCCCAGTGGAAAGTAACTAATAACAGCATTTTTGGGCATCTATAAGGCCCTGATATGGTGCTGTAGGATATGCACCAGACTGTGGCTGTTCAAACCCACCAGGCACTCCTTGAAAACCCTATACATGGTCACTATGAGTCAGAGCCAACTCAATGGCACTTAACAACAACAACAACAACATGAGGTCTTGATGGACTCTCCCTTCTTCTCAGCGTTGCCCAATGTGTTTTGGATGTGTTGGGTTCTCTATAGGAACTCAGTCCCTCAGCTTGGTGGAATCTCAAATCTGAGATGTTGAGTTGTGTGTCCGAGAGACCTTACAGAACCAGTGCTCCGCTGACACCTGTCTTTTCCACGGTTTTATTGGATCATATTACCAAGTCCTATAAAATTGAAATCAAGTTCGAAATAGGGTTTGTTAATTACAGTATTTAACTGTTGTCGTTATTGTTTCCCTGGAGATTAATGAGGTGAGTTATTGTAACATAATTAGGCTGCAGTGTATCTAATCTCTTACAAACCCTCCCGATTCACTCCTGTTTCACTCTCATTTGAAGGTTAATTTCACTTTGCTGGTGTAGACTTGGCAATGCGCTTTCTATTGAAATATGTTTTTAATTATATTTGAAAGTCATTAGTCAAGGGCCCTGTTGGGCTGCTGGGCTCACATTTGCTGTGGAGAAATCCAGAAACAAGTAGACTCATCACAGTCAGACATGCCCATGCCCAGATGCCCCAAAGAAATCAAGGGATGTTCAGAAACAGATGGTACCCGTGTCCTAGTCCACTTCTAGACAGGCATCTTTGCTGGTGGGGTCTTAGGGAAAGGACTCCATTTGGCTATGGTGGACCCTTGGATGGCCTCATTCTAGGTGTGGACTTTCTCAAACATGCCTAGCTCTTTCTCCCTATGGCTTCATTGACAACGTTCCCTCTGTCTAGAGCATTCCTTAATTGGCTGACTTCCCATCACCCATCAGGATTCAGCTGAATGCTCAGTGCTTCTGAGATGTCCTTCAAGATCCAGATCTTACTCCCCCCCCAACCCCCTCCACAGTCCCCATCCACTCTTGCTACTATTAGCTCCTACATGGAGCTAAGCCCCTGGGTGACACAAATGGTTAAGCCCTCTACTAGTCAAAAGTTTGGCAGTTCAAGCCCACCTACGGATGCCTCGGAAAACGGGCTTGGTGGTTTGTGTCTCAAAGGCCACCAGTCTTGAAAACCCAATGTACAGGGCACTTCTACTCTACACACATGGGGTTGCCATGGTTGTGAATTAACTCGATGGCAATTAGCAATAGCAGCAACTTTAGCAATAATGTGGATTGTCAGTTTCCTTTGGGGAACCTACAACATGGTCACTCATCTTTGTGAAATTATTTGTTTTATGTCTTCCCCCTCATGGGCTAAAGACTTTATTTGCTCACTGCCATACTGGTCAGCACCTGGTACACACAGAAGACCCTCCAGTGTGGTTCAGTGATTCTGCCAAGGGCTGTCCTGTGGCAAGAGAACCAGCCAGAGCCCTGTAATTCCCCAATCTGCTCTGATGAATGACTGGATGGTTCATCTTCCCTTAAGCCCTCCTCCTGCCTCAGTTTGCTCATCTGCAACATGGGAGACCACACCAGCATCATCTTCATGGAGGATATGTTGGGATGGCTTGTTGGCAGGTGGTACAATGAAACTTCAGGTTAACTGGGAGTTGATTCTCCACATGGATCACTTTGGGGGTGTCACCCCATCTAACCACAATCAAAGTCCCATGCCTGAGGTTGTTCACAGGCACGCCTTCTATTCCATGGTCATGCCACCCACCATGAGCCTGGCTTCCCCAACCTTCCTTTTCTTCCACCTCATTTTGACAAGAAGCTCTTTATTCCTGGAAAAATGGTTTTCTCTGATTTAAACTTCATCGTTCCTCATTTATTTCCCTTTCCTGCAATGCTGTATTGGCCTTTACAAATCAATTGTTTTTGTCACCCTAGATCAGATGCCTGCCCGAAATGTGGATAAATTACCCATGATGGGACCATCGTATCCCAATTTGGGGACGGATTTAGAGAATTCAAAAGGATTTGTCAGGCATGGCCTTCTTTTTCATGAACCAGACTGTGACCATCCCTCCCTGAATTAAATATTTCTGAGCAATTTCTCTCACTGGCCTGCTCCACCTTAGAGAAATCCCAAGGCCTAGAAAGCCACAAGCACAGCCAATCTTGACCTTGCCTGACCCATTCTCATCCACTCTGTAGTGGTCCAGCCTGTTGGGCCATCCCCATGCCTTGAGGGCAGCCAGCTTCAAGTCCTCATTGCATAATTTGGAGTCCAGAGAGGTTAAGTTCTCAACCAGAGCAGGGAGCAAAAAATAGGCGAATAAATCTAAAGTTATCCTTCTAGGTTATATTATTTGAAACCCTGATTTTCTAGAACTGGGCTGTTTTTTCCAGCCCAGGAACTATTGTTTGGGGTTGAGAATTCTGATGGTGCAGTGGTAACAGTGCTTGACTTCTAACTGGAAAGTTGGTGGTTCACGCCCATCAGTAGTTTTGTGGAATAAAAGACCTGGTGGTATGTTTCTGTAAAGACTAGTGTAGGAAACTCTGTGGGACAGTTGATCTCTGCCCTCTAGGTTTGCTGTGAGTCAGAATCAGCTCGACGACACACACAGCAACAACAACACTGAGATGACAAAACACTGAACATGGAGAGAGTCTCTCTCTAAAGAGGTTCATGGGAATTGAGATCGGCTACATCCCACAAGAAGCGACAGTGATATTTATGGATGAACCTGAGAATACACACATTGTTTTCCTCTCACACTATTCAGCCTGTGTGTCTATCCATGTAGCTACATATCTTTCATTGTTATTGCAGAATTATGTATATAACAGTAAATACTGTAAATAAGACACCCAACTACTGGCTACAAGTCGGGCTGCGAACCTCAAGGTCAGCAGTTTGAAACTACCAGCTGTCCCATGGGAGAAAGATGAGGCTTTCTGTTCCTGCAAAGATTTACAGTTTTGGAAACCCTGTGCAGGGTCGCTATGAGTCGGACCTGATTCCATGGCACATAACCACCACTAGTGTATACTGCCTTGTCCTTCAAGTAGTTTTAACACATGTCTACACTCTAGCCAGTAATTTGCCTTCTCTCCCCCTCCCACCCTTGGTGTAACTATCAAAGAATGTTTCTGAGAGCTGTGGTAAAACTATAATACACTATTTGTTCTTTTTTGATTGACTAAGGAGTCCTGGTGTGGCGCTGTGGGTTAATGTGTTGGACTGCAAGGCCAGTTTGAACTACAAGGTCAGTAGTTTAAGTTCACCAGCTGCTCCTTGGAAACCCTATGCTGGGTCACTATGAGTCGGAACTGACTCAACAGCACTTAACAACAACTATGTCCCTCAGCATAATATCTTCCAGGCTCATCCATGTTAGGAGATGTTTCACTGATTCATCAATATTTGTTCACAATGTGTAGTACTCCTTGATGGAGTACTTAGCTCACCTGTCCCCTTTGTTTCTGTGGACAAAGGCACAGTGCTCCTGAAGTGACAGCTACTGGGCCCCGGGACTTCCTTTAACAAGGACAGCATCTTCCGTGACCATGGATGCTACAACTTCTGGATCGGGGAGTTGTTTCTCCAAACAACCAAGGTCCTAGGCTTACTCTCCTTCCCATGCCATTTTGATGCCTTCTAAAACCTGGACATGGATCCTCAGAGTTGGGTAAGACAGATAGTGTGGTGTGTTGTCTGTAACAGAACTTTCATGGATACACATAGCATAAGTAAAACAAAAATCAAACTAAAATAAAACAAAAGCCCTTTTACATGGCCCAGTCTGGCTTTGTGAGCAGAGTTGTGACCAATTTGCGTTTTTCACAAGATAAGTAAGTGGAAGGGATGATCTGCAGAGAACAGAGAAACAGCCTCACTCTTAAAATTCTGCTCACACCCAATCGCCAGACTTTTCCATAGGTCTATGGTTTGGGTTACGAGTCAGGTGCTAACCTCAAAGTTTGCAGTTCGAAACTACCAGCCATTCCACAGGAGAAAGATGAGGCTTTTTGCTGCTGTAAATCTTTACAGCCTTGGAAACCATATGCAGGGTTGCTATGAATCGGAACTTACTCCATGGCGCACCACCACCACCACCATGGTTTTATCAGGAGCACTAGTTGTATAGTGGCTAAAGTCTTCATCTGCTAACCCAAAGGCTGATTCAAACCCACTAGCTGCTTCACGGGAGAAAGATATCATAGACTGTTTCTTTTCAAGTTTTACAGCCTTGAAAACCTTACGACACAGCTTTGCTCTGTCCTACAGGATCATTGTGAGTTGACATCAACTTAACAACAAGGGGTTAATGAGTTAAGGTCCTATTAGTGCCCAGGATTTGACCAACAAGTGTAACTCTTAATTTTGGAATTAAATTATCATCAACACAGTCTTCATCATCACCATTGTCATCATGATAGTCATCATCATCACCACTGTCACCATGACTTTTTCCAACATCACCACCATCATCATTACTATTTCCAACATCATCATAATCATCACCACCATCATCATTACCACTGTCACCATCATTGTCTCCAACATCACCACCATCATTACTATCTCCAACATCATCATCACCACCATCATCATTACTATCCCCAACACCATCATTACTATCTCCAACATCATCATCACCACCATCAT
>NW_006408823.1:2442610-2450019 GCF_000296735.1 Chrysochloris asiatica
CATCACCACCATCATCATTACTATCCCCAACACCATCATCATCACCACTGTCACCATCACTATTTCCAACATCATCATCAACACCATCATCATCACCACTGTCACCATCATTGTCTCCAACATCACCACCATCATTACTATGTCCAACATCATCATCAACACCAGCATCATCTTCAGCACTGCCACCAACACTATCTCCAACATCACCACCATCATTTCATGAAGGAAGTGCCATCATGTTATCAGCTTTGTCACTCTCACCACCACCACCACCACCACCACCACCATTGCTATCATCCTCACCGTCATCACCACCAAATTATCATCATATCTTCACTGTCACTATCTCCAACATCACCACCGTCACCACCATCGTCTTCATGACCAGCAGCAGCAGAAGTAGCAGCATTTAAACCAGCTAATGTTTACTAGGAGTCCTGGTGTGGCACTGTGGGATAATGCACCAGACTGCAAAGCCATTTGAACTGCAAGATTGGTGGTTCAAGCTCACCAGCTGCTCCTCGGATACCCTGTACAGGGTTGCTATGGGTTGGAACTGACTTGACAACACTTAACAACAACAACAATGTTTACCAAGACTTTGTTCTTGCCAAATATTGTACCAAAAACCATACCTGGAGGATTTCAGTCACCAGTATTCCACACAGCCACAGGGGCCTTAGTTCTCCAATTTTTCAGAGGCAACAGACCCAGAGAAATAGGGGCATCAGTATTTGACTGGGTTTTCTAAGTGCAGAGTAAAGGAACAGAGCATGCCTGTGCTTTTGCAAGCTGACTTATACACTGTGAGGATGGGCAGTGTAATCTTGTCTCAGCAGAGGCAAGGGGAAACCTTTTAACGTGAATCACTAATGACCTGTGAGTCTGGAGGACTTTATGTGATGAAAAAAGCAAGAAGCAACCTGGGTGGAGAGGACCGGGCTGGGCTTTTGAGGTCTTGAAGAGTCGATGTGACAGGAAGCAGGAAGTCTTCAGCAATTTTCCAGTGATTTCTAATGTGTGTCTTTCCATCCTCTGCAAGAAAAATAAGAAGGCACCACCATATCTCTCATATTAGCCTCTCAATCAGTGGCCCATTATCTTGTCTGCTCAGGTGTTTAATGGAAGCACCTCTCTCCTGCAGACCTGAGAGCTTAATGAATCCAGAATTCTCCAACCTACATCAGTGAGTTGGGCTTCCCTTGCAAGGCAGCTTCCTCATAGCCCTGAACAGGGTGATGTTCCCCCTTCCTTCAGATTCTAATGAATAAATGATCTCCCTATTGGTTATTTATCTACTTTTAGAATTTGAATGGAAGTCTGCTGATAATTGCAGCATTTCACCATTTGATAGGAAATTGGCACCTGCTACATAGAGATAATACCACAATTCAGCATCTATGAAATATGGGATGTTCTGCTAATTCCTGCCTTGAAATTTGAAAATCATCAGTGGGGTTGGTTATTAAAATTCAGCAGCCTAAAGACCTGGAGCCAAGGGGGAGCGGCACTACCTCATTAAAATAATAGAAACTAAACAATGACCGCCAGACTGAAGAGTCTCAGCCCAAGCAGGCTCCGAGTGGTTCAGGAGCAGGATTGCGTCTTGATACCGTGACTGCCTCCACTGGAGACTGGGGCTGGGCATGAGGAGCTGACTGTGGGGCCCTTGTAAGAATCGGCAGATGTGCAATATGGCAGCAGGCCTTAGGGAAAAGTATAGGGTTGGGATCCGTCAGATCCGGTTGGAATTCTAACTGTATGTGACTCCAGGCTTCTCAGAGCCTCAGTTTATGCAATCACAACAAACACACAGAAAACATGAATGCCCCATGTGGAAATCAACACTGCTTTCTGCGTTGGTAAAACTGGAATCTTACTTTTTTTTAAAAAAGGGAATCTGGTGACACAACAGCTAAGTGTGTGACTGCTAACCAAAAGGCTGGTGGTTTCAGACCCAGCTAATAGCTCCTAGGAAGAAAGACCAGTCAATCTCCTTCTGTCAAGATGACAGCCTAGAAAATCCTATGGGAGCAATTCTACTTTGTCATATAGGATCTCCATGAGTTGAAACTGACTCAGCAGCACCCAACAATAACAACACAATTGAGAAAAGGATGTCAACAATGGAAACACAGTGCCCCCTATGGCAACACAAAATTTCTTTCTGTGTAACGTTTGTGCCAATGCATCTCACCGAGGGTTTCTGTCCTTTTCACGGACAACAAAGAGTGATCATGAAGACAGTGTATGAGCAGGCAGAGTTTCATGTTGTCACACATGAGATGGCCATGGATTGGAATCAATTCAACGATGACAGCCTAATCTTTAAGTCAATCTAGGATCAAGTCTAGACTTTGCTCCTCTGTTTACTTGACTTTTTACTGCAAGTTGTGGGCAGTCTGGTGGGTCCTGTGGGGAGGGGCAAAACTAAACTTGTTTCCATCCAATATGGAGTTTGAACTGGTTATTCATCCAATATGGAGTTTGAATTGGTTATTCATCCAATATGGAGTTTGAAGGCCTCAAAATGCTGTCTCCATTGATCCTGAATGACTGTAAAGCCTCCCCACCAAAAAGAAAAACAAAACCCACAAAACCAAACATCATCTCTGATTTAGTGGCCACCTGCCCCCAGTTACCTGCTAAAACACTAGGAAAAGCAGGGGTTTTTTGGATGATGGAACTAGTCAATATTTTTCATAGTGATGGTGATTATGTTTGTCAAAACGTATCAAACTGTAGACTAAAACAAGGAGTCCTGGTGTGGTGCGCTAGGATCAGCACTGGACTGCGAACTGCAATGTCGATGGTTCAAACCCCACCAGCCACTCCTTGGAAACCCTATACAGGGTTTCTATGAGTTGAAATCAACTTGATGCACTTAATAACAACAACAATGTACTTAAACAAGGTCCATTTAATGTCTGCAAATTATTCCTCAGCTGACCCAGGTGGTACGAATAGGCACTGGGATACTAACCAAAAGGTTGGTGTTCCGAACCCAGCCAAGAGAGTCTTGGAAGAAGGGCTGGGATAAGGTCATTTCTCTGAGAACCTTCTGGAGCAGAGTTCTGCTCTGAAACACAGGGTCACTGTGAGTGGGAATTGACTAAATAGCAACTGATGGATGATACACATAACTCTAGAAACAAATCAAAATGCTTCCTTTGAAATGAAACAGGCTGTGTGGTATACAACAGTACTTGGTAGATTTAAAATTTCCGCTAATTAGGACATTTGTTGTTGCTGTTGGGAACTGCTGTCGAGTCAGCTCTGACTCATAGGGATCCAATGTAAGGTTTCTGAGGAGCAGCTGGTGGGTTTGAACCACTGACATTATGGTTAGCAGTCCAGTGTTTCTCATGCAGCGCCATATGAGAATAAACAAATAATTGGGGACTAACAGGTTTTCTAACCTTTCATTTTGGTGTTAGAGAATATAAAACTCTCTCAAACTACCATTGCCTATCTCAGTAGTACAGAACTATGGGTGCTGATTGGGTCCAGCTCTTATTTGAAAGTAGTAGGGATCATCGTTGTTTGCATCTTCAGCTGTTCCCCAGGTCAGCCCAACATGAGAGTGGGTTCCCTTGTCCAAGCCTTAGCATAGGCTTCCAAAGAGCAATGTTGCCAGAGGAATAGCTCACCAAGTCTCCAGTGGTCAGTTTATTTATTTATCTGGCTTTGGCAGGTCAGCAGGAATGACCTCATGACCTCAGGCTTTAGTGACCAGAGTGCTTCAACTCACAGGCTCAGCGTAGTTTCTTAGAACCCAAGTTTACCTCTCATGACATTCTTTTTTTTTTTTTGCTATCTGTGTGTACCTTAGATTTCTTGTTTCAGTATCATTGTCATCGATTTTTGATCCTATGTTATCTCTTGAATAGTTAAATATGGAATGTTTCTTTTTGGTACAGTGACTGTTACTGCTTCCATCTGATTTTTCTTTTTTTAAGTTTTTATAATGAATTATGTAGGTTGACATGGGAGAACATCAGTTTTACATTCACCCTATTGAATTTTGTTTCATTGCAATGATTACAATCCTATCCATGTATCATCAAATAACCAAAGATTATACCCTACAGGACTGCCCTCTGGCCATCAGCACACAGCCCTTCTCCCTCCCTGAATCCAGTGTCCCCAGCGCCTCCATCTCTCCACATCATCGTCTCGGTCTCCATTTCTGGCATCACTGCTTCTCTGGGTAGGGTCCCACACTCCTTTCTTCTCACTTGATGGTCCCAGGGACCTCTGCTCCTGGACTGCAAAATCAATCATTCCCCTCCTTTTGTTAAAAAACATCAAAAACACCTACCTTTACATTTCCAACCCTCACAGTCAGTCCTGATGGCAATTATTCACTATTGTACCACAAGAGTCTTATCCCATTTCCTTTAAGCCCTACCCAGACATATTGGAAACCATTCAGTGGAGATTCTACCTTCCCCTGCCCTGTGTGGAACTAGGCTCCCTCTTAAAACCTCTTAAGCCAGTCATTTCATGGCCCCCACACACACCCCATTTTGGGTAGCCAATATCTAAGTTGCCCAGAGTGGTCCTTGCTGTAAAGATTTGTTCCCTTTTTTGAGCTATTACATCCATAAGTATAGATAAAGTTGATCAAATTGTAGCAGGTTACTCTACCCTCTCACCGCCCCCCCCCCCCCTTATTTCTTCTTCGAGTCGAGTTCTGATCATCCAGCCATCGAAGCAGGTCAAGTGGGTACTATCTGCAAGTATGGTGTTCTTGTGCATCTCCCCTCACTTCATATCAGCTGGACACTTCACTCTCTGCTCTGGTTGTCGATGGCCATGGCACTGCCTCTGGGCCCAGGAGTCCCCAGGTCTTGCCATACTTCTGGCCATCCAGGTCTCCACCTGTGTTCACAGGGGTCTATTGAATGTGGTTGGGCTTAACTCACAAGTTCATTTCTGTTTATTCCCCCTAATCGGTGACCAACATGTTCACCAGCCAGACTACATGCCTGCTCATGTATTCCCCTTGAGTCTTAATCTTGGAAGGAGTTTGCTCTGAGGGGACCCAACCACTTGCCTTGATGACTTCCAGGAGAACAGCTTGCTTGTTCTTGTAGTAATCAGTTGGTCTGCCTATATTGTTTTGGATTTTTCCTGTTGGTCTTTCTTTCAAGAAGTATCTTCTGTTCTTCTAGTCACTCAAGGTGGGTCTGCCTGTCCTTTCAAGTGGAAATTTCCCACCTCAGAAGATTCTGGATGGGGTTCAGGATTCCACCTATGGTCTTATGTAATGCAGAGGCTCTGCAGGAAGCCTCTTTCATGACGTTAGTTATCATTGTCCACCTATCCAGACCTCTCCCAAGTTCATCCCTCATGAAGTTGTCTTTGTCCATCTGCACAGACCTCTTCCAAGTTTATCTCTCATGATGATATACCATTCCACCTGCCTAGACCTTTCCAAAGTTTATCTCTCATGACGTTTCCCTTGTTCACCTTGCAGACCCTCCCAAATGTCTCTCCCTTCCTCCTTTCTCTTTTTTCCTCTTCCCTCCCTCCTTCCTTCTTCCATCTTTTCTTTCTAATGCAATCTCTTTTGTGTCCCTCTCTCCTCTTCCCTTTCATCTCTTTTTCATCCTACTCTTCCTTCCAAACCCTATTTTTTTACCATTATAAAATATAGATAACACATTTGTCCATCCAGTGTTTCGACATGTACACTTTAGTGACAGCAATTACACCATTCATTGTCATGCAACCCTCACAAGTAATCCTTGCCAAATTTTCCATCACCATAAACAGTGCCTCACTGCTTCCTAATCAATGACTTCCCCTGTACACACCTGGGAACCAGTAATTAACTATGGTTTCTCCATATTAGTGAGATCATACAGTATTTGCCTGCCTGTGACTGACTTCACTCAGCATGTTTTCAAGGTTCATTCTTGTCATAGCATGTATGAAGCGACGTCTGAAAGTTTGGGGGAAAATTCTGTTACCTTTTCATTCCATTTTTCCAATCACATTTTGAAGCTCCCTCGTATAATGACTTCATTTCTCTTGATGGCTGAGTAACATTCCATCATATGTATGGAGCACATGTTACTTGTCTGCTTAACTGTTGGTGGGCAATGGGTTATTCCACCTATTGGGCATTGAGAATAATGCTGCAGTGAACATTAGTGTGCAGGTTTCTGTTTGCATTCCTGCCTTAACTTCTTTTGGGACTACACATTGGAGTGGAATTGCAGTGGTATATGGTAGTTGTTCTGAGGAACCATCAGACTGTTTTCCACAGTGACTGTGCTATCGTGCTTTCTAACCAGCAATGGAGTTCCAGTATCTCCACATCCCTAAGCCTATCCTTGCAGATGACCTAGCCTTTCTCAGGACTGTTCATAGCCAGAAGGAGTTCTTTCAGCCTTAACCACTCCCTGATGTTGTACACCGTCCTCATCTGTTGGGCCACACTGGGAGGTATCTGGTCAAGTCCAAGAGCAAATGCTTTAATCCCTATCCTAACATGATTCCCCCTGCCACTGTCCAAGAAACCCTGGATACAGGATTGTGCGACATCTTCTTCAGCTACTGACAATCTTTGCTGAAGTTCTGCTGAGCTCAGAGCCCACTTGATGAGGCTCAGGGGGCAGTTGAGTGATCTTCTTCCAAGTTTTCATGTGGGTGGATCTCTGATGACTGGACAGTGAACTTGTCCAAGACAGAGACAATGCAGCATTCTCTCTTCTGCAACCCCACGCATGGAGTAGACGTGCCATTAAAAATGTTTGGACCAATCTGACCGCAGGAACACAGAAAGAGAAAAGATGATGTCTCCAAGGAAAATACACTGTTGAAGAAAGGTGTGCAATCCACAGTGGTAGGAATTGAGCTAGGGATGGTCCTTGCTACCATAGGGTTTACCAAGTCTTCTTCCGTTCTTTGGTTTCCATGTCTGGTGCCCCTGTGGTCTCAGAGAACTGTGTGTTCTGTTTAAAGTTGAGATTCATGTAGGTTAATCTTCATGTGTGCAGAGATTGTGAAATCCTCTTTTCTCTGGAATTTTATCCCTAAATCTGAATGAATCAAGTGTTAGCACTTTTCAGCTTTTGATTGTGAATTGAGTGAGTGAGGGTTTGTGGAGCAGTTCATCCATTTTTACATTCAATAAATCATACACTTTGTTTCATCTCTATGATTGTTAATCCCCTCCATGTAACATCACTTATTCCACCTCCTCCCTGTTTCTTGTTTCCATTCCTCCTTCTTTCCCGACGCTTTTGAACTTGATCTTTAGGCAAATGCTGCCCTTTTGATCTTAAGTGGTTGACTATTCTGTGGTGTGCGCACCTCACTAGTGTTGTTGTGTGTCTCCCTCCCTCCATGAACCTATATACTCCTTGGATGGACATTGAGCCTCTAGGATGAGTTCC
>NW_006408823.1:2453231-2453865 GCF_000296735.1 Chrysochloris asiatica
TTGTTGATAGTTACTGTTAAGCTGTGGTTGATAACTGTTGAGTAATTGTTGGTAGTTACTGTTAAGTTGTGGTTGATAACTGTTGAGTAATTGTTGGTAGTTACTGTTAAGTTGTGGTTGATAACTGTTGAGTAATTGTTGGTAGTTACAGTTAAGCTGTGGTTGTTAACTGTTGAGTTACTGTTGGTAGTTACTGTTAAGCTGTGGTTGATAACTGTTGAGTAATTGTTGGTAGTTACTGTTAAGCTGTGGTTGATAACTGTTGAGTAATTGTTGGTAGTTACTGTTACGTTGTGGTTGATAACTGTTGAGTTATTGTTGGTAGTTACTGTTAAGCTGTTGTTGGTAACTGTTGAGTTATTGTTGGTAGTTACTGTTAAGCTGTTGTTGATAACTGTTGAGTTATTGTTGATAATTATTGTTAAGCTGTTGATAACTGTTGAGTTGTTGTGATAGTTACTGTTAAGCTGTTGTTGGTAACTGTTGAGTTATTGTTGGTAGTTACTGTTAAGCTGTTGTTGGTAACTGTTGAGTTATTGTTGGTAGTTACTGTTAAGCTGTTGTTGATAACTCTTGAGTTGTTGTTGATAGTTACTGTTAAGCTGTTGTTGATAACTGTTGAGTTATTGTTGGT
>NW_006408823.1:2454875-2457747 GCF_000296735.1 Chrysochloris asiatica
GATCCAAGGGGTTTTCATTGGCTAATTTCTAGAAGTAGATTAGCAGGCCTTTCTTCCTTGTCTGCCTTACTCCAGGAGCTTTGCTGAAACCTATGCACCATGAATGACTGCTGGTATTTGAAATAACTGGTGCTACAACTTCTTGCCTCACACCAACACTATAGTGAGGCAGACTGACAGACGATTGGTAGGACACATAGGAGATAGCCACTAACTCTCCAGGAAGCTTATGGAGACTGCAGGACAACACATCTGCACTCGACCAGGTTGGACAAAGACACTTCAGACAATCAATGCAGGACTGGGTATATATAATTGATGCCTCATAGTTGTATGGGACAGAGTCCTGGTGTGGTGCTGTAGGATAAGCACTGGATTGCTAACTGCAAGTTTGGCAGCTCAAATTCACTAGCTGCACCTTGGGAACCCTATATAGGGTCGCTATGAGTTGGAACCAACTTGATGACACTTGACAACAGTAACAGTTGTATGGGACAGTGTATGTATCCTATAGCAGGACTAGGTATAATTGATGCCCAGTCATGTGGGGCAGCATATGGATCATGCACAATTTCAAAGGAAGAGAAATAAGTGGGAAGTCTCTGTGGGCTTGTGGCTTCCTGGTGGTGCAGTGGTTAAAGTGCTCTGCTGCTAACTGATCAATCGACAGTTTGAACCCACTAGCCTCTCTTTCCAGCCTCAGAAGCCCCAATGGGGACAGTTCTACTTTGCCTGTCTGAGTCAGAATCTACTGGACAGTACTGGGTTTGGTGTTTTGGTTTGTAAGCCTTGGGAAAGGTTTATGAAAGCAGTAGGCTTTAGGTGAGCATGTTTGACTTCGTGATTCCAGGACCACGGTGGCTGAGGAGTGGGATGAAGGTGAGCATTGGTGTTTACCCAGTGCCATGGTCCCCATGACAAAAGATGGGACAGCAAACACACATTGAGTAGGTGTTATATCAGGCAGGAGGATCCGGCTTCACATAACAATACAGACCCAAACCCACTGCTCTGGAATTGATTCCAACTCCTAGTGACCCAGTAAGACAGAATAGAAGTGACTCTTTGGGTTTCTAAGTCTGTAAATCTTGGCAGAAACAGATTGTCACTTCTTTTTCCTGGATAACAATTGTTGGCTTCAGACTGCCAAACATTTGGTTAGCTGCCAAGCACTATAACCACTCAGCACCAGGGCTCCTGACAAGCTCCTACACATCCTGGTAACCCCAGCTAAAAAGCCCCTTCCTCCTTGTAGCAACCCTTGAGTTAATTGCTCTGCCCTCTGGACTCCCACAATACCCAGAACCTCTACTGTGACTCTGATTCACCTGTGCACTAGGTATCTGTTCACATAAACATCTCCACAGCTGCTTGTGGCATCCCTAGAAGTCAGGGACTGGCAGACACCGTCTGGAACACACGAGCCCACTGGGCATATCTCTCCCCAGCTCCACCTTCAGGTGCAACTTGTTAGTAATTTGAAATCAGTCCCAGTGGAGCATGGTCGCTATGGGAATCGGCACACACTGGGAACCAGGGCTTTTTGCTGTGGGGAGAGAGTAGGGAGAGCCAGCAGTGAGACATTTCCCAGCACATTCTGAGCAGAGGTAAAATGAAATAATAGGCCCATGCCATCTGAATCAGCCCCAGGAAGAAAGTAGTGACCACTTTCATTCCTGTGATTCAGCTGCTCTGTCTTGTATCCGGACAATTTCAGGAGCTCTGCAGGCTCTAAGATTCAGAGCCGGCTCTGGAGGAGAGATGATGGATTAGACTGGGTGATTATATGAAGTTTCTTTCCAGCTCTCAAATTCACCGATTCAGGGCATTATGCATATCGCTGGCAAGTAATTAGCATTAATAATGCTCTACATTTCTCCAGCCCTTATCTTCTTTCTTCTCCCAAAGAACTCTCATATCCATTATGCCGCTTGACACCAGTAAATGGGCACATACCCTCTCCACTGGAGAAAGAAGGTAACTGTCCAGCACATATTTACAACCAGCTGGATTTGCATGTAGTTGTCCTTGTGTCTTAAACAAGGAGAACCACTGAATGGCAGTGGGTCCCAATGCTCTCAAACCAGGCTGGGTGAGCACCGGGGCTCAGAGAGGGTAATGCACTGTTCAAAATTCAAAGTCACACAGCTACAGGCTGTCAAAGGCCAGTTACCCCTCATATTGCATTCAAGGAAAGGGACATATGGTGTTGGTCACAGCCCCTGTTGTTGTTAAGAGCCATCTTGTCAGTTCTGACTCATAGCCTCTCTGCGTAGGGTTTCCAAGGAGCAGTTGGTAGATTTGAACTGCCAACCTTAGGGAGAGCAGTACAGTGCTAATCCTAGAGCACCACAGCTAGGATTAGAGGACTCCTCGTGGCCCCTAGAAGCAGATGAAATAGCAATCCATATAGCATCCAAGACAGCCTGGGTGACAAAAATGTTTATGCGCTCAGTTGCTAGCTAAAAGGTTGGAGATCTCTTTTCAGAAAATCAGCTATTGGAAACTCTCGGAGCACAGTCCTACTGTGACCTGTACAGGGTCGCCATGAGTCTGACTCAACTCCATGGCAACTCTGGTTTTCTGTTTTGAGCTTATCGTGTCAAGTAATTCAACTGGGGGAGAGGGGTACAGAAAGACAACCAAAAAAACAAAAACACATGGACTCAAAATTGAGATGGCTCACCTTTGATTTTTGGTATTATAGGATAAGCACTGGACTGCTCACCAAAAGGTTGGTGATTCAAACCCATCAGCTGCTCCTCAGAAGCACAATTCAGGGTCATTATGACCCAGAATGCTCCTTAGAGACCAGGATGGCCAGACTTCATCTCTCATACTTGGGACATGTTGTCAGGAGGGACCAGTCGCT
>NW_006408823.1:2457847-2470321 GCF_000296735.1 Chrysochloris asiatica
GAAATACTACCTGATCCTGGGCCAACCTCACTACTGTTACCACACTTAAGACCATCGATGCTGCCACTTGGCCAATCCATCTCATTGGGGGATCTTCCTCTTTTTCTCATATATATTATATAATTTTGTGTTTTGTTCTACATTTTATCCCCCTATATCCAAGACCTCCTAATATGATTGATCCCATCCCTTTCACAGAAATAGGTAGTGATAGCTTGGCACCATCTAGCTATTCTGGTCCCAGGGCCCTGGAGACTGATGTTCTTGTGTTCCCTTAGCCCATTGGACTAATTGCTAAGACCCTTTTTAAATAAGATCCTTGTTAGTTGTCTCTGACTCATGGCAACCCCATGCACAACGGCACAAAATGTTGCTGGTTCTGCAGCACCTTCACAAGGGTTGGTATGTTCTGGTGACAGTGAGTTTTGACTGCCTTCCAACCTAGGAGACTCATCTTCCAGCACAACGTGGAGAATTTTCTGATCCCTAGGGTTTTCATTGGCTAATTTTCATTGGCTTCCTTCCTTGTCTTAATCTGAAAGCACCACTGAAATGTATCCAGCACTGGTGTGACCTGGTGGCATTTGATATACCCATGGCTTCACTTCCAGCATCATAACAGTACCCAAACCACCACATTAGCACCCACTAACAGATGGGTGGTGGAAATTCAAACATCCCTAACCAATATGAACTCAAGACCGTGTTGGGAAGTCTAAGAGTACTCTGGGGACCGCTTCAAACTCTCCATACTTTAAGCACACAGTGTCAGCCCTACAGCTGTAGACAGGAGCGTGACTGTTATCTATGTTCTCCTTCCAAGCTCATCTCACCTCCCTCCAAAATGGTGACAAGGATGCCCCAAGGCTTTGGGATGAGGCATCATTCTTCCCTTTCATCAGCTTTGTCTCTCCAGGGCAGCCTGAGGACATCTGTTCTGCCCTGCCCCAGCTTTCCTTCCCATCCTGTTTCCCCATCTTTACTGTTCTCTGGTCGGTGAGCATATCAGTGTTTGTTACCTGTGAATGAAGGACCCTGGTCCAGGGATATGCATCCACACTCATTATGTGCAGGCACCTCAGATGAGATGAAGGTGTGGGCATGTGTGTTTCACATATGTTGATCTTCCCATGTGCACAGGGACTGGTGCCAGTGACATGTTATGCTTTCTAGCTCCCAGAGGGACATTGACATCCTTGATCTCTTCCGTGTCTCTAATGGCCAGCTGTGATGATGGTGACTGTCCACCTGGTTTTGTGTACCATCCAATGGAGTGACTCTTCCCTCTTTGCCCCTGGACACTAGGCATCCCCCTACTGTTGGGGTCTGGAGTGAAGTGAACCCAATCAGTGATCCAAGGGCCTATGTTTTGGGGAGCAGGGCATAGGGCTGTGAAATTCCAGGCTGGGTCCTTTGTTTCAGAATCAGTGGACATGCCACTGTCTGTAGGGGCATGTCTCTTTTGGATCCTTCCCATTCTCCTGAAGCACACCAGAGTAACACAGGGCGGGGGGAGATGGGACACCCCACCCACGACCATATGGGGCCCTGCTTGTCCCAGCGTCTGTTTCTCCTCCCTCAGCCCTTCAGCTGCTTCACAGCAGAGGGGGACTGTGCCCACACTTTCCTAGGTGGCCTGGAGGACCCTCTGAGGGGTTCATGCAGGAAGGATGCATCGAGGGTTCTTTCTCCTTCATTTATTTTTTGTATGTACTCACTCTCTGTGTCTCTGTGCATTTTCTCTCTGAGGGTCTGTCTCTTTGTTCCTGGCTCTGCCCCCTCCCTGCTCCCCATCTGTCTGTATCTCTGCCTTTCTCTCCATCTGTTTGTGTGTCTGTGAATGTGCCTTCCTGTCTTTCCCTCAATTTCTCTCTCTTTTTCTCCTCCTCCTTCATGGAGTCTGTCTGTCTCTCTGCTCTCTTTCCTTGCTGTTCACCTTCTCTCTCTTCTCCTTCCCCTCCTCCTTGGAGTCTGTTTGTCTCTTTCCCTTTCTCTCACTTTCCCCCCATCTCTTTCTCTCCTCTTTACCACCCCCTGCCCTTTTACTTCCTCTTCCTACTTGGTGCTTTTCTCTCTCCTCCCTTGCCCTTCTGCTCCTCCTCCTTGTTGCCTGTCTGCCTCTTTCTCCTTCCTCTCCCTCCTGCCTTTCTCTGTCTCTCCACCTTCCTCCTCCTCCACTTTCTCCCTCTCTCCTTCTATCTTCTGTTCTTAATGCACTCTTACTTTTTTCCCTCACTCACTCTCTGGTGCATTTCTCCCATCCCTCAACATGTATTTGGAATCTAGCATGTGTCCACGTTGTGTTGGGTATTTTACTCGAGTAAGTAATCTTATCATACAAGACCTTCATGCTTTTTTCTTTTTAAATAAAGGATTCTGGAAACAAAATGTTTTGGCTTAACATTGCTCAGTCTCACCCACTTTACCAGGCACCATTTGACCAACTCTTTTCTCAGATTCTTTGTCTCTCAGTAAATCTGTCACTCCATAGGTAAAGGGACTAGGGTTCTCTGTTCTTCTGTTACCCCTTCTGAAGGGCCTTGTGTACAGAACTCAAGATTGGGGCAATGGTTTCACAAATCTGAACAAACTCAAAACTACTGACTGATACCCTTCAAATATATGAAAGGTATGGCATGTGAATTTCAATAAAACTGTTTGTTAAAAACAAAACAAAATGTAAATCTAGAGCAGTTAAGCTCTCAACTGTTGGTTGGTGGTTCGAAACCACCCAGAGGCATCTTGGAAGACAGGTCTGGGTATCACAGTCTTAGAAACCTGATGGAGCAGTTGTGTTTGCAATTGTGGGGATCCGATGAGTCAGAATCAACTCAGTAGCAACTAATAACAAAGAAGGGATACAGCTGACTCCACTGTTTCCAGTTTAATGCCTGATTTTCATTTAGGATGACGTGAAATTGGGGGGCACAGACATAGCATGTGAACCAAGATTTATTAGTGATGATGTAAATGCATCACGTGAAAACACCAAACATGAGCTTCCACAGATTCAGCTGGCTAACTCAACCTTAGCTACAAGGGTTTGGTTAATGTCAACAGTGATGTAAAAAGCAAGAGAAGATGGATGAACTCATTGTAGGACTGGCTTTCTCTTCTCTACAGAAGACTAACTCTGACTGACCTTCCCCAAGGCTCAGCACAAATACCACCTCCCCTGAAGGTCTCGCTTGAACCCCAGAATTAAAGAAAACTCCCCTGAGCTCTGCCCAGCAAATACCCTGAACTACTTCTAACACTTGTACCATATCACCATTCTTGGTTTCAGTGTTGATTTCTCCATTGGGTTACAAGATTCTTGGATGTGAGAACTCTATCTCTTTTGATTCTTGATGGTTCCTCAGGAACTAAAAGGTCCCTGACATGTGTTTCTGGTGTTAAATGCCATGGTGTTGGTTCTGATTCATGGTGACCCTGTATAGGGCTTCTGAGGAGTGGTTAGTGGGTTTGAATCACCAACTTTGCTGTTAGCAGTCCAGTACTTATCCTGCAGTGCTACACCAGGACTCCTGGCACATTGCAGGTGCAAAATAATTATTTATACAAGGGAGGATGAAGGAAATGAAGCTAGAAAGAGATAAAGAAACAAATGAGTAAGGGGAATTGAGGATTCCTGGTGCTGCCGTGATTAAGTGGTTAAGTGGCTGCTAACTGAAAAGTTAACAGTTCAAACCCATCTGCTTCTTCACAGGAGAAAATGTGGCAATCTTCCATAAAGATTCACATCCCTGGGAGCCCTATTGGGCAGTTGTACCCTGTCCTATTTGATCACATAGGTCATAGTTCACTGGACAGCAACAGGTTTGCTATCCTCAGGGGGTGCTTAGTTTCCGACGGGGTGTCTGAGTGGTGCACATGGCTGCTAACTGAAATATTAGAGGTTAGAATCTTTCCAGAGGGATGGCAGAAGAAAGGTTCGGAGAGCTACTTCCATAAAATCAATCACTTAGACCTTCATGGAGCTGAGTTGCCGTTTGACTTACATGGAGACCTAACAAAAGGAAGAACTGGCCCGTCCTGCAACATCCTCACAGTGGTGTTAGGTTTGAACCCATTGTTGTTGCCATGATGTCAATTTGTCTCATTAAGCATCTTCTTTTTTGCTGACTCTTCACTTTACCAAGCAAGATGTCTTTCTTCAGGGACTGCTCCTTCCTGACAACATGTCTAAAGTACAAGAGAAGACACTTTGTCGTGTTAACTGCCAAGGAACAAGTTCTGTTGTATTTCTTCAGAAACTATGGTACTTTCAGTATTCGGCACTAACAGCATGATTCAAATGCATCGATCCTTTTCCAGTCTTCCTTATTCTTGTTACAGCTTTCACCTGCATATAAAGCAATAGAAAGTTCCATGGCTTACTTCAGGTGTCCCTTAGTCTTTGCTCTTTAATGCCTTAAAGAGACCTTTTGCTGCATAGTTGTCCAGTACAATGCATTACTTGACTGCTGCTTTCATGAGTGTTGATTGTGCATCCACGTAAAATGAAATCTTTGACAACTTCAGTCTTTCTTTCCTCCATTCATCATGATTTTATTTATTGGTTCAGTTATGAGGATTTTTGTTTTCTGTACATTGAGGTGCAATCCATATTGAAATTTATAATCTTTGATCTTCATAAGTAAATACTTGAATTCCTCTTCACTTCTAGTAAGCAAGGTTGTGCCAGCTGCATATTGCAGGTTGTTGATGAGTCTTCCTTCAATCCTGCTGTCCCATTATTCTTCATATAATCCAGCTTCTCAGATTATTTGCCCAACATACAGGTTGAATAAGTATGGTGAAAGAATACAAACCTGGTGCACACCTTTCCTGATCTTAAACTCAGTGTCCCCTTGTTTTGTTCAAGTGACTGTCTCTTGGTCTATGTACAGGTCCGTTACGAGTACAATCAGGTGGTCTGAAATACTCATTCTTCGGATTGTTATCCATAGTTTATCATGATCCATACAGTAGAAAGCATTTGCATAGTCAGTGAAGCATAAGTAAACATCTTCCTGGTATTTTCTGCTCTCAGAAAATATCCGTCTGATGTCAGCAATGACATACCTTGTTTCATGCCCTTGTCTGAATTGGGCTTGAATTTCTGGCAGCTCCCTGTCGATGTACAGCTACAACCATTTTTTAATTATCCTCAGCAAAATTTTACTTGTATGTGATATTAATGATATTGTAGATGATTTTCACTTTCTGTTGGGTCATGTGTCTTTGTAATGGACACAAATATGGATCTCTTCTAATCTGTTGGCCAGGTAGCTGTATTCCAAATTGCTTTTACAGTTTAGTGAGTGCCTGCAGTACTGAATCAGTTTGTTGCAACATTACATTTTGTGTTCTGTCAATTCCTGTAATGTTGTTTTTTGGCAATGCCTTCAGTACAGCTTGAACTTCTTCCCCCAATACCATTGGTTCTTGATCATATGCTACCTCTTGAAGTGGTTGAACACTGATAATTTCTTTTTGGCACAAATGATTGTTTTGATGTTTCCTCTGTCATTCAAGATTTTGTCCATTATTGTTGTTAAGTGCCATTGAGTCCATTTCAACTCATAGCGACCTTGTATAGGGTTTCCAAGGAGCAGCTGGTGGGCTTGAACCTCTGACCTTGAAGTTCAAATTGACTTTGCAGTCCAGCACATTGACCCTTCTCCGTTAATATTGCAAACTGAGACTTGAATTTTTTCTTCAGTTCTTTCAGCTTTAAAAATGATGAATGTTTTCTTCCCTTTTGGTTATCTAACTCCAGGTCTTTGTACATTTCATTATAATACTTTACTTTGTCTTCTCAAGTTGTCCTTTGAAAATTTCTACTCTTTGATTTCTTCATTTCTTCTAGTTCTTTAGCTTGGCTACTTCCAAAAGCAAGTTTCAGAGTCTCTTCTGACATCTGTTTTTGTCTTGTCTTTCTTTCCTGTATTTTAAATGTCCTTTTGATTTTTTTTCTGTATGATGTTATTGAAGGAGCTCTGGTAGCATAGTGGTTATGAATCGGGCTGCTAACCTCAAGGTGAGCAGTTCGAAACTACCAGCAGTTCTGTGGGAGAAAGATGAAGCTTTCTGTTCCCATAAAGATTTACAGGCTTAGAAACTGTATACAGGGTTGCTAGGAGTCACAACCGACTCCACCCCCACCATGATGTTCTTGATGTCATCAAGCAACTTCTCTGTTCTTTGAATTAAATTTGTTCCTGAGATAGTCTCTAAATTTAGATGAGAGATACTCAAGGCCATATTTTGGCTGTTGTGGACTTGCTTTAATTTTCCTCAGCTTCAATCTGAACTTCCATATGAGCAATTGATGGTCTGTTCCAGTCTGTCCCGGCCTTGTTTTGGCTGATGATGTTGAGCTGATCCGTCGTCTCTTCCCACAACCAGTTTGAATCCTTTGTATTCTATCTGGTGAGGTCCATGTGTACATTCATCATTTATTCTTATTGAAAAAAGGTATTAGTGATGAATAAGTCATTGGTCTTGTCAAATGTTATCACATGATCTCCAGCATTGTTTTTCTCCAAGGTCATATTTTCCAACTGTGGATCCTTCCTCTGTTTTCAAGCTTTGCATTGCAGTCACTAGTAACTATCAGTGCATCCTCACTGCATGTTTGATCAATTTCAGAATGAGGAAGTTAGTAAAGTTCTTCAATTTTATCATTGACTTCATTGGTTGGTACATACATTTGAATAATTGTCCTATTAACTGGTCTCCCTTTTAGGCATTTGAATATTATCCCATCACAGACAGCATTGTATTTCAAGACAGATCTGAAATGGTCTTTATGAGATGGATGTAATGCCATTTCTCTTCAATATGTCTTTCCCAGCATAGCAAACCGTAAGATTGTCCAATTCAAAATGGTCAATTAGTCCCTTTCAGTGCACTAAAGCATTCCATTTCATTTCTGACGACTTAGAATTTTCCTAGATTCATGCCTTCTACATTTCATGCTCTAGTTACTAATGGATGTTTGCAGTTCTTTCTTCTCATTTTGAGCTCTGCCCCATCAGCAAAGGAAAGTTCCTAAAGGTTTGCTCCATCAACATCAAGGTCATTTCAACTTTGAGGAGGCAGCTCTTACCCAGTTGTATTTTCAGTGCCTTCCAACTTGAGGGGTTCATCTTCAGGCACTGTATCTGACAGTGCTCCAGTGCTATTCATGAGGTTTTCAGTGGCTAATTCTTCAGAAGTGATTTGCCTCTCCTTTCCTATCTGTCTTAGTCTGGAAGCTCAGCTAAAACCTGTCTGCCATGGGTAACCCTGCTGGTATTTCAAATAATGATGACATAGTTTTAAAATCACAGTAAGACACAAACCTCCACATTATGACAAGCTGACAGACATGTGGGTGAAGCAACTATTGTTGTTGTTAAGTGCCGTTGAGTCAGTTTCAATTTATAGTGACCCTGTGTAGGGTTTTTGAGGAGCAGCTGGTGGGTTTGAACTACCAACCTTGTGGTTAGCAGTCCAGGGCTTATTTTATAGCACCACACCAGGACTGTGGTTGCTAAATGCTATTGAATCAGTTCTGACTCATAGAGACCTTATTATACAGGATTTCTGAAGAGCAGCTGGTGGGATTGAACCATTGACCTTATGGTTCACCAGGATTGTTGTTGTGGTTGTTAGGTATGCACAGCAGAACGAAACACTGCCTGCTCCTGGGCCAACCTCATTACTGTTGCCACCTGGCCAATGCATCTCATTGGGGGTCTTCCTCTTTTTCTCTGACCCTCCATCTCACCAAACATGATATCCTTTTCCAGCGACTGGTCCCTCCTGACAATATGTCCGAAGTATGAGAGATGAAGTTTGGCCATCCTGGCCTCCAAGGAGCATTCTGGCTGCACTTCTTCCAAAATGGATCTATTGGTTCTTTTGGCAGCTGGGAAAAAAATGTAATGGAGGAATCCTGGTGAGGAGTGTATGGATATTTGTAAAATGTTTTTCCTGAGTCTTTCTACCCCTGGCATTGGTAGGAAAAATGAGTGTTGGCAGAGAGGAAGAGAGAGCTAAAGACATTTCTGTGGGACCATGAGAGAAATGATTGAGAGAGATACCTTTGCTTCCAAAGAGCAAGAAGGAAGGTTTGTGGGACTGGGGCGCAACACTTCCCACTGGGAGTAGCCATCACTGGCTTAGAGTCCCTTTTGCATGTTCCCTTCCAGGTTTCCTAGCACAAGCACTGAAACATTAAAAAGTAAAAAGAACAAGAAACATAAGTGAGG
Source organism: Chrysochloris asiatica (assembly GCF_000296735.1). Lineage (NCBI taxonomy): Eukaryota > Metazoa > Chordata > Mammalia > Afrosoricida > Chrysochloridae > Chrysochloris > Chrysochloris asiatica. Next base: position 2,466,091 of record NW_006408823.1, read on the forward strand.
CGAGGCTGGGCTGCGAACAGGCTCCAAGAGAGAACGGCATGATCGGCTGCTGGTGGGTCGGACACACAGAGCAGCTCTCCTTGAACTTGGTATTTTCCACAGCAAACACAAGCCCAAAGCTTGTAGAGCCGTATGTTGGCAGTAGAGCTGCATTCTGGGATCAGAGAGGGCAGAGCAGCCGTGGGGAGATGAACAACGTGGAGGAAGCCAACACAAGAGGGGGAGGCTGGCTTTCAGGTCTCCACAGACAGTCAGGCCAATGTTAATATTCACCAGGTGCCTTGGCAATCAATCATCCATCGGAAGTTCTAGAAGGAAAGGCCAGCAGGTCATCAAGCTCTGCTCGTTCTCCTGAGATGTTGAAGGGGGAGCTGCCAAACACGTGTGCAGGCTGCCCCCAAGACACAAGAGGTATCCCCAGGGACTTTCTACCACAGTGATAAGAGTATTAGCAAACACTTATTGAGATCTTGGGTGTCAGTTACTCTGTGGATGATCTCATATATCCTCACAGCAAACTCATGAAGCATTGTATCAGCTATGACTCATTGGACTACAAGTGGCTGGAATCTAAAGCTAAAAGGATGTTCCTCAGAAAAGGAATCTGTTAACTCATGCAACTGGAAAATGCTGCTGCTTCAGGTGTGGCTGGATCCAGAGGGATTAAGAATGCCTTTGTGTCCAGACTTTTTCCTGTTCTATTGATGCTGTCTTCTGTTTCTTGGTACCATTCTCAGACATGTTTTCCTGGTGCCACAAGGGCGGTAGCTGTTCAAAGACACTTTTCTTACATTCCCCCCTCCCCCCAACTTTTTTTTATTGTGAATTGAATGAAGATTTACTGAGTAGATCAACAGTTTTACATACAACAAATCATATACTTTGTTTCATCTCAGTGATTACAATCTCCTCTGTTCAGCAACAGTTATCCCACTTCCTCCCTGTGGTTTCTAGCTCCATGCCACCTTCCTTCCCATCCCTTCTCAGCTTTGTCTTTGGGTAAATATTGCCCTTTTGATTTTGAATGATTGACCCATGGTGAGCAGACCTTACTAGCATTGCCCCTTATATACCTATCTACTGCTTGACTGATAATTAGGTCATGAGGATGAGTCCCTTTCTGGACGTGAAGGGTGGTTGAGGTCCTTAGTCTCATATTTCTCCAGTCTCTTTCTGATCAGTAAACCTGTTTTTTTTTTTTTTTTTTTTTTAATGTATAATTTTGAGTTTTGCTCTAAATTTACTCCCACTCTAACCAGGACCTTCTGATAATCTGATCCCTTTCAGAGCAGTTGGTAGTTGTAGACAGGCACCATCTAGTTCGTTGGGTCTCAGAGTCATGGTGACTGATGTTCGTGTTTCATTGGTCCATTGAACTAGTTGATTCAGCACCTTCAAGTTTTCATCACTCTTCTTTCTTCTGCGCATCTAGAGGCCAATAGTTACACCTTAGATGGCCTTTCACCAGCTTTTAAGATCTCAGACGCTATTCACCAGAGTAGGATATAGAGCATCGTGTTTGTGGACTATGCTGTGCCAAGGGACTATGATGAAAGACACATCTTTCCATGGTGAAGTGCAGCAGAAAAGAAAGTCCTTCTTCCTCTTGCTAGAGTTTCAGTACATCTCTTGACTTCTCATTGGGTCTGATGGGGATTCTGGGACATGCCCATCCTTAGACAGATTCCTGTAGCCATAGGAGAATGGGGGTATCTGCTTAGTCAGGTTTGAATCAACTGCTATCCTGGAGTCAAAGGTGGACCCACAGTGAACTGGACTGGATACCCACACGACCCTTTTGCTGTACTGAATGTGCAGGAATGGATGCTGTTACCTGTTGCTGACAAGCGAATTTGGACTCATGCTGACCCCGTGTGTTACAGAGGAGAACTGCTCCTTAAGGTTTTCCTGACCATCGTCTGAATGGAAGTGATTGCCAGGCATTTCTTCCATGTACCGCTGGGTGAGTTCCAACATTTAGGTTAGCCATTGAAGGCAAACTGTTACATATAAGTTGTTTGCACCACTAGGAATATGCCGAATAGATTTAAGCAAAATCCAAACCCACTGCCTTTCAAGTTGATTATGACTCACAATGACCCTATATAAAGTTTCCAAGATTCTACATCTTATGGGAGCAGTCTTATTTTTCTCTCTCGGAGCCATTGGTGAGTTTGAACTGCCAACTTTATGTATGTCTAATGCACAGAACCACCAGGACTCCTTGTGGGATTGATGCAGGTGGTAAAAAATAAAAATTCCCACCACCTCTATTTTGTAGATGGGGAAACTGAGACTAGGAGAGGCTGAATCACGGGCTCATGGTCACACAGCAAGTCAGTGGTGGGGCTGGGACTTCAGCTCAGCCCAGTGTGAGGCCACTCCCTTTCTGTCCATCTCCTCCCCTGACCACTTGTGTCTGTCACCTCCCTCTGCTTGGCATTTGTCCTTGGAGCTGCCGAGACACCCGGCCAGCAGCAGGCTTACCCGAAAGACAGCAGGAGGTTTCACCCACCCATCCTGCCCACCCCAGAGGACTACCCTAAAGCAAAGGGTCATTAGTCCCCTTCTCTGTCCTCTTTAACATTAATTGCTTGCTCCCCCACATCAACAGAAAACTCATCTTCAGTGTCCTTGTTAAGGTTGATGTGATTTCAGACCACTGAATCATGAACTCATCCAGGGAAAGGCTGTCCACGCCACCACAGCAATGCCGCGTGATTTAGAATATCAAGTTTGTATGATTTTCAATCATTAAAGGAGATGTAAAAACATATTTTACACACAATCTTTTATCTCACACTTATTTTTATATTTCTCGATAACAATTTATTGCCATGCATACATCACCATTACATCAGACATTTATGGCTCCATTAAAATTCAATGCCACCATAAATTTTGACCGGTTAAAGTGGTGACATTTATAACAGCCTCCACAAGGACATATTTTATATTTAAAGTGAAACTTTGAGAAGAAACTTTTGTTAAAGGAAAAAAAAAAAAGTAAAACATGTAGGGTAAAGAAGGGATATAAGATTTTTCCTGCTGTCTAAAATACCTAATGCCTACCTTAATACCTGCCGTATTAAGAAGGCAGACTTTAGCTAAATACTAGGTGTGCTATTTCAAGGTGTTTAGGGATTAACAGGAATCATATGATAATGTTGTCATTGACGACAAATTCACTGCTTGGCCCAATCCTCCTGCTGCTGAAAACCAGGGGGACTTTGAGAAAGAAGGGAGATAGGAAATCAGACCTTGAAAACGTGCTAGGTCCGTATAAGGAGAAGTTTTCAGACAGTGATGAAGGGCTTAGGTGGTCCTGTAATGTGGGCCAGAAAGTGGGTGCTGCTTTTAGGAAATTTGAGGGTTTTTTTTCTTTCCAATCCATCAGAACATATTAGAACAATTCTTGTGAGTCCAGGGCTTTCATTGCCAAACCCACTGTCACTAAGTGCATTCCAACTCATATCAGCCCAGTGGGACATAGTAGACTTTCCCAGAGGGTTTCCAGGGTTGTTACTCTTTATACTGCCTCATCTTTCTCACACAGAACAGCTGGTGGGTTTGAACGCCCAGCCTTCTGGTTAGTATTCCAATACTGTTTTTCATAGATGATTGGAAGGGTAGAAGTTGGAATATATGTCTTGCTCTGGATGACCCTTCTGTCCTGGGGCCCCTTCAGAGGAAAAGTAACAAGTCCTGACCAATTTTGCATCACACAGTTGCTGTCGTTGGTTACTGTTGAGTTATTATTAAGCTGTGGTTGATAACTGTTGAGTTAATGTTGCTGGTTACTGTTGAGTAATTGTTGGTAGTTACTGTTAAGCTGTGGTTGATAACTGTTGAGTAATTGTTGGTAGTTACTGTTAAGCTGTTGTTGATAACTGTTGAGTAATTGTTGGTAGTTACTGTTAAGCTGTTGTTGGTAACTGTTGAGTTGTTGTTGGTAGTTACTGTTAAGTTGTGGTTGATAACTGTTGAGTTATTGTTGATAGTTACTGTTAAGTTGTGGTTGATAACTGTTGAGTTATTGTTCGTAGTTACTGTTAAGCTGTTGTTGATAACTGTTGAGTTGTTGTTGGTAGTTACTGTTAAGCTGTTGTTGGTAACTGTTGAGTTGTTGTTGGTAGTTACTGTTAAGTTGTGGTTGATAACTGTTGAGTTATTGTTCGTAGTTACTGTTAAGCTGTTGTTGATAACTGTTGAGTTGTTGTTGATAGTTACT
>NW_006408823.1:2475256-2490327 GCF_000296735.1 Chrysochloris asiatica
GAAACCCAACTCTTACATCTTTCAGATGAGCAGAATAACTCTCTCCAACACATATAAGATGCTACAGGATAATAGCATGCTGTGATAATTATTGAGGAAACCAAAATGAACCAAACACATCCGAAACCCAATGCCATTCATTGTGACTCATGGTGACCCATGCGTTGCAGAACAGAACGTCCCCATAGGGCTCCCTCGACTGTAATCTTTACCGAAGCAGACTGCTAGGACTTTCTTTCATGGCACCACTTGGGTGGGTTCGAACCTCCAACCTGTAGTTAAACTATATCGCAGTCAAACTCAAACCACTTGCACTGCCCAAGGACCTCAGTTTCAGAGCAAAGGCATGTTAACTTTGAGAGTTTCCTGCTCCAGTCTTCAACTAGAAACCCTACAGAGAGGACATGGAGAATAGACTCACATGGCTTCCCACTTTCCCCTGCTCCCTGGTATTGAAATGGCCTTTTCAGGTCCTGTCTTTGTGGTACTGTTGTCACATTTCCCAAATGGCGCAGCTGGTCTCGTATCTTGGGGACAATAATAAAGACAAATATGAGAAGTAATGAATAGAGACCCAATCCTTGTAGAGCAATGAAATTTATCGTGGCTGAACTAATCTGGCACTCTTTATGCCTGCCGCCTGCCTTCCCAACCATCGAATGACTAATTGATAACTAATTTCCTCAATTTGTTCTTCATTACTTATTTCAGCAGAAAAGCTTACACCTAACTCTATGCATTAAAGAGACTCCATGAAATCAACAGAGACATTGCTGGCCAGCATTCTGAGCAAACTGGCCAGTTTCACAAGGAAAGTGGCATCTTCTCAATAATGCAGTTAGCAGATGCTGGGGTTTGTCATGTACCAACAGCTGGGTTGAGCATGTTGCAGCTGTGTTACTGAGTGTTGTGTTCACTGCTCTGACAGGTAAGCAAACCTTTACTCACACTGTGTTGGTGTTACACCATGAAGGTTTCTTTCTTTTTGTTTTCCTTCTAAATTGTTGTTGTTGAGAACATGCACGGCAAAGCATACACCAACTCAACTGTTTTTACAGGTACAGTTCAGTGATGTTAGTGATATTTTTTGAGCTGTACAACCATCCTCATCCTTCTTCTCCGAACAGTTCCTCCTCCATCATTGTCTTAAACTCAATGCCCCAGAAGGTTCCTTTCTATTCTTCCAAGTTTCTGTTACCAGTTTGATCCCCTGTAGATAGTTAAAAGAGCATGATGCCCAAGACTTTTTTTTTTTTTTTTTTAAGTTAAGCTAAGCTATTATTTGGTTTTAAGAAGACTTCAGGGGACATTTTAGTTTTAGGTTTAAAGATGATTTCAGGGTAATGATTTTCAGAATTTCATCTACCTTCCTTGGCTCCAGAAAGTCTGGAATCTGTGAGAATTTAAAATTCTGTTCTGCATTTACCCTTCTTTGATCAGCATTCTTCTATGGAATTATTGATCAAAATGTTCAGTAATGATAGCTGGGTAACATCCAGTTCTTTTGGATACAGTTGTTCATGGAATAAAAGTTTATCCTTTGATCTCTGATGGTTTAGTTTGGGTATTCCTTGTTGGCAAAGGAAAGGGCAGTCTGCACTGTACAGTCCTTAAGAGACCCAGCCTGGTTGAAGCTCTGCCATCATCAATGTACAGTTTCCAAGGTTGCTGTTGGTGTTGGTGTTGGCATTGACCTAGAAGAGGAGGCCAGGATGTGGAGGAACATGTTGCCATGGTTACAGTTGCCATACAGTCAACTTTGATGCATGGTGACCTTGTGTATGACAGGAAACATTGTTGCCTGGTCCTGCCCCATCTTCATAATGTTGATATGTTGGGATCCAACTCACTGAGGGTCTCCCTCACCCTCACTGGCCCTCTACTTTACCAAACAGGTTGTCCTTTCCAGCAATTTGTCTTTTCCGATGACGTGTCCAAAATAAGCCAGACAAAGTTTTGCAATCTTCTCTTCTAAGGAGATTTATGGCCACACTTTATCCACGATCAAATTGCTTGTTCTTCGGACAGTCCATAGGATACTTAATACTATTTGCCAGAACCATAATTCAAATATATAATTTCTTTCTCTATCTTCCCTTTTTCACTGTCCAGTTTTTGCATACACATGAAGTGATTGAAAAGACCATGACTTGGGTCAAATGCACCATAGTCCTCAAAGCAAGCATGTGTTGTGTGTTTTCCTGTTGCATACCATCGAGTTGGTTCCAACTCATAGCAACCCTGTGTAGGGTTTCCAAGAGTACCTGGTGGATTTGAATTGCCAACCTTATGGTTACCAGTCTTGCAGCACCACACCAGGGTTGGAAGCAAGCATGTGTGGGTGGTTTGGAATGGGTAAGCCTAGAGGAAACACTTGTTAGTTCAACTCATATTGCATTGGTCGGAGCTTAGTCACAGGGAGACTGGGAAATGGAAACTACAGTGGGCTCAGGAGGCAGTGAGTTTTGTTGAACACTCTGCCGCACATACGTGACTTCATTTAGTCCTTACTAGAGTGCGATACGATTGGTTAACATCTTCACTTTGTTGTCATACACTGAGTCAATATCCACCCATAGCGACCCCACATGATAGAGAGTCCTACAGGGTTTTCTAGTATCTCATACTTAGGACAGCAGATCTCTAGGCATTCCTTCTGTGGAGCCATGAGTGGGATTCGAACCACAAAATTTTCAGTTGGCAGTCTAGCACTTCACCCTTGTGCCACCTAGTTTCCTTCCTCTACTTTACAAATGAGAAAACAGCCTTGGAGAGGGTAACTGGCATGAGTAAGGTCACATGGGTGGCAAGTTGAGGGGCAGAGACTTGGACCCAGGTCTTCTGTCTGATTTCCATGTCTCAATCATAGGAGGCTCGTCTGATGAATGCTTTTTTTTTTGGATGGTCTGTTCCACTCCACTATGGCTGAGTTTGACCCACCAGGAAGTCCTCTACCTGTGGGCCGTCACTCCCACCTCCAGCATCAATTCTCCCAGGGAAAGCACCATGCACTCACTGGGAAGCTCCAGTGACCTGAGCTTGGATGCTTGATGGTGCCTCGGTGCAGAGGTACTGAATTGTGATACTGACCACTCACATGAGCCCTCCCCGTGGAGGACAGATCAAGTGTTAAACTCATCCAGGAAAAACTCCACTAACGAAAGCTTCCCCAAACCCTCCTGGCCATTGGTTTTTTTAACAAGCAATGCTATTAATTCTACATGTTCTCAATTCTTTATTTTGTTTGTATGTGGGGGAAAAAATGTTGAAGGCGATATTGTGGTATTTATCCTTGGAATAATGTTGCCATAGTTACCTCTCGACTTTATTATAACAACAGTGTGATAATTGAAGCTGGGAGACCTGAAGGTGCTCTCAGAACTGTGAGCGTGGTCCCCAGATTGGGCAGGAAAAGCATCTCTCAGATTGGAGGAGAGAAAAAGGAGCCTGGCCCCAGCAATTAACCCAAAGCGCGGCCCAGTGGGCCCACGCGTTTGATGAGGGTAGTGTTCGGTGAGGTCCAAAGTGAGCTGCTTCCATGAAGTTGCTTTGTTTTCACATTGTTTTACAGTGACACCCTTAGAATGCAAGAATGTAGCGTCTCCATGGAAACTGGAAATGTACAAAATTAAGACCTAGAATAGGAAGGCTTCTAGGCGTGCAGTTGTGCTGATCAGTATTAAAGAAATGATTTGTTGTGAGTATAAGGGGTTTGAAAGTCAGAAGAGCTAGAAAGGGATAGATTCCACATCCTCATCTAACCAGGGACCCTCACATTCTGGATCACAAATGTACCTCTAGGTTCTGGCTGGTTCTCACAGAAGGGAGTAAGGTTCACAAATGCCCCAGTGTGGGACCCTCTATGGTAACGGAGGGGAACGTCCGGCCCTGGGGCTGTATAAGGCCCTCAAAATCATTTGGTTTGACCCTGTTAAGACAACCACAGTTCCAGCCATCACGTTGTTGTTGTTGTTAAGTGCCGTCAAGTCAGTTCTGGCTCAGAGCGGCCCTGTATAGGGTTTCTGTGGAACAGCTGGTGGGTTTGAATTGCTGACCTTGAGGTTCTCAGTCCAGTGCTGATCCTAGGGGTGAGCTAATGTTTGACCAAGTATAGTTAATTTTTAAGTTTATAATTTTGTATGTCCCACAAATGATGTTATAAATTTTGGCAGAAAAAAGGCTTCTCACCTCTGCCCTATGGGACATCACACCTGTGTCCACTTACCTGTTAGGTACAAAGAGTTATGAGGCACTAGAGAGACAATGGGATACAATGGAAGGGCACAGCCTCTGCTGTCAGACAGACCAGCTCCTCCACAAGTCTAACCAAATTTCTTTAGTGTGCCGAGCATCCATTTGCACATCCATAAAATGGGTACCCTCATAGTTTGGACCTTTTTCATCTGTTGTAAGGATTAAAAGGAAAAATAAATGTGTATGTGTGTATGTGTGTGTGTGTGTGTGTGTGTGTGTGTGTGTGTGCTTACTTCCATCAGATTTAGATTGTTAGCTGTATCTTTAGGAGTTCTACTAGGGTTTTTCGGTCCTGGAATGGTATAAACATTTTGCTGATCCAAAGGCTGGTGGTTTGAACCCACCCCATGGTACTGTGCAAGAAAGATCTGGCAATCTACTTTCATAAAGGTTACAGCTATTAGAACTGTAGACTAGTTCTACTCTGAAACACATGTTATTGTTTTTAAACGCCGTCAAGTCGGTTCTGACTCATATGAATAGGGTTTCCTAGGAGCAGCTGGTAAGTTTGAACTGCTGACCATGTGGTTCAAACCAACTTTGCTGTCCAGAGCTTATCCTACAACATCATACCAGGATTCTGCAGATCACCTCATAAGTTGGAATCAACTTTATGACAATACATTTCTTACTAGGGGTTCTTGCATGAGGCCAAGATTGAGTTCCAAATGTCTGAATCCACACAGTGGCATGAGATCTGTGTGTAGGAGTTCCCAGAAACGCAGGGCTATGGAGCTCAACTGTTCATCCAAAGGAGAGTTGGTGAGGTCTTTGGCCACAGCCTTAGTCAGATGTGCCTCTGTTCTGACACCCTTCTGTTTTTGAAGTTCCTCCTCCATGCCTTTCACTGTCCTTCCCAATCCCTCACCTCACCCTCACCTCCTCCCACCCACTTCTGACACAGCTGCATGCTGAAATACCATCTGATTCTATCAGCGATTCAAATACATGAAAGCTTCAGGCTGTCTTGCAGTTACTCAAGTTCAGAGAAGTTCAGAGAGTCGCCAACAATTTCTGTAGGTGTCCCTGTTGTTAATGGTATAGAGCTGAAGGAGATGTCCTTGGCTTCCAATTCCAAGTATGGCTGGACCTCCACATGAGTAGAACTGAAGCTTTCACCAGGCGTTGGTGGTTCAGAGGTAGAATTCTGGCCTTTCACACAGGAGACCCAGGTCTCATTCCCTGCAAGTGTTCCTGTGTACAGCTTTCAGCTGTCTGCCACCAAAGGCTTGGTGTTACTAGGATGCTGTTTCAGCAGAGCCTAAGACAGGCAATGAAAACAGACCTGGTGATCTACTTCCAAAAATCAATGACTGAAAATCAATGAGTGAATGAAAACCCCAGGGGTCACAGTGCTCTGGTCTACCATCGATTGTGGGGATGATGCAGGAGAGGGCAATTTTTTATTCCATTGTGCACAAGTTCACCATGAGTCAGAGACAACAGTACAACCACCACCACAACAACAAAACCTCTCCTATCTCAGTCCACAGAGTCAATAGGGATGGGCACCTCAGACATTGGTTACCTAAAATGGGGTGGGGGAAGCTATATAAAGACACTAAGTGACTGGCTTCAAGTTTTCAAGAGGGAGTTTAGTATCAGTGGGGGAAGGTAGACACCCCACTGAAAAGTTTCTATCTTGTCTAGATGGGTCTGGTAAAAGGAGATGGGAATAGGATTCTTTTGATTTAATAGTAATTGTTATCATGACTAAGTAAGTGTGATTGTTACAACTGTAAAGGTAGAAGATGTGTAACAAAAGTGGGGAGTGGAACAGAGGACCCTAGGACCAGCAAGAGGGAAGAGAATGAATGGAATCCTGGAATCCTAACCAGAGAGGCAGTGATACCAGAGACAAAAGCAGAGATGATGGCATGGAGAGATAGAGCATCTGAGGACTCTAGACTCATGGAAGGAGAAAGGCTAACGGGTAGGGGGCTGGTTTGCAAAATGTGCCCATTGGTTATTCAAACGATTGTAGATCCCTGCGTGCTTTTGTGTACCTCAAAAAGGGGATTGATTGAGTGCAGACCTGATGTTCTACCATGGAGACTATCAATCAATTAACAATAAAAGCTTAAAAAAACAAAACAAAACAAAACAAAACAAAAGCCCTCTCTTACTGAATTTCCACCCCTGTCTGAACAAGGGTTTCCAGTTGTAGCTAATGAAGTGAAATCAGAACAGACCTGACATTGAAAAATTCTAGTGAAATGGGATGGAAATGAGAATGGGAAAAATTATGGGTTAACTTTTTATTATTAACCCCAACTGGAGACTTGGAAGGGATGTAGTGAGTCCTTTCAGGAGCCTGAAGTGTATGGATAATTGCCAGGACTGTGGAAAGCAAGCAAACATTCAAAGCAGTGTGGTCAGCCTCCGTCTTTGAGCTGGGCTCCGTTATTTCCGACTCTACCTGTCAAGAGATTTGGTTGCTATGCAATGCATCCACTGTTCTTGTTTGTTTACTAAGAGTGAGATTGAGTGTCTAGCAGGGTGTTGACCTTTTGCTTTACAAAGCCAATTCTGGATTTGTTATCATACAAGTAACTAGCATAATTGGAATGAAACTTAGATGTCCTGGTTCCCTCATCTGTACACTGGATATGATAGCTCCAACAACACATGGTTGTTTGGAGAATGAAATGAGCTTCCAGATGTTGAGGTACCATCACACTAACAGGATGTGTACTTAGCTTCCCACTCAATTATTCATTCATCTCATTGGACGCTGTGCTTCGGTTGTTGTTAGGTATCAGCAAATAGATTCCAGTTCATAGTGATTCTATACGACAGTAGATCCTCTCCTTAGGATTTCTTCAGGCTATAATCCTTATTTTTTATTCCCCACTCCCCTTTTAGTATGGGTTCTTTTTCTTAGTCTTTTACAGTAGTGGTCCTATGCAGTGTTTCTCCTTTTGTGACTGACTAATTTCACTCAACATAATGTCCTCAAGGTTCATTCATGTTATGTGGTGGCTTGAAGCTTCCTAGTTATTCTTCAAGGTAGCATAATATTCCATTGTGTGTATGTACCGCAGTTTGTTTATCCATTCTTCATGTATAAACACTTAGGCTGTCTCTATCTTATTTTTTATTTTTTAAAGACGTTTTATTGTTGAGTTGTATGAAAGTTGCAGAGAAACTTGGTTTTCCATTCAACAATTGATACTCATTTTTATTAGTGACATTCCTTACAATCCTATCAATGTAACTGCATTCTTCTCACCTCCCCTCTGTTTGCCATTTCTTTTTGTACTTCCCTATCCCTTCCTGCCTTCCAAGCTTTGCTCCTTGGTAAATACTGCCCTTCCTGGTCTCGTATGATCGACTGTTGTGTGGCGTGTGTACCTCCCTGGTGTTAACTGCCCACCTTACAGACCTGTCCACTGTTTGGCTGAAAATTGAGCTATGGGGTGAGTTTACTTCCAGGCTTGAAGGGTGGCTAAGGGCCATCGTCCTGGGGGTCCCAGCAGTCTCTATCTGACAAGTACGTCTGGGCTTTTTGTGATGCTGTTGTTTTTTCTGTATATGTCTCCCACTCTAGCCAACATTCCCTATTGTGTGCCCTTTCAGAGCTTAACTTGTAAATTTTCCTGTTCCAATTCACCCACTTTTTCCCAATTTGGGTCCATCCTGGTGTTGCTTCATCAGCCATGACTGAACAAGGAAGAACTGGGCCAGCCCCCTGTTCTGAACACTGCGCCATGGTCCCCACAGGACTCTGTTTTTCTCATAAAAATTTGGCAGCTGCCGTTCTCTGCTCTGGGAAGTGTTGATCTGCTCAGTCTCATGCAGTCAAAGGGAACAATGTCCCTATCTGGGATTTGGCACAGGGAATATTCGTTCTCCCCCACCAACACAGGAAGTCTTTGAATCCCATGATACTTCGTGGGAACCATTATCAAACAGCCTCGCCCTGCAACCACGTGCAGTTTCACTGTATAAACCTTCCATGTTCCCTTTGTGAAAGCTTCAACTGCAGTGAAATCCAGGGTTCTGTAACAATGGGTCTGCTGATAGCTGCCATCCAGTCAGTCCCCTGACGCATGACTACTCCGTGCACCTTGCACCCAAATAACTGCCCAGTCCTGTGACATCCTCTTCATGAATTTTAGATTGGATCCTTGTGGTCCATGAAATTTTCACTGGTTGTTTTTCAGAAGTAGATAACCAGGTCTTTCTTCTCAGTCTGTCGTCAGCTGGAAACTCTACTGAAATGTGTCCACCATGGGTACCCTGGTATTTGAAACAGCTGTGCACTGCTTCCTGCATCCCAGTAACACACAAGCCACCGCAGTATGACACACGGACAGGTGGGTGGGGAAGACTGAGAGACAGAATGGAGGGGATATACAGGAGCTGTGGTGTAAGAGGGTGGGCTGCCAGGAGAGCCATTGTACGGCTGGATACTTGGGGTTACAATGATGTAACGTTTGAGCATCTGACAGTTACTACAGAACAATGTAGAAGAACCAGGAAGTTCTCACTGCCTGCAGAACATGCTCCAACTTCTGAAATTGTCTTCATCTGCTCAGCTTCTGTGTGAAGCATGAATTTCTGCTCTCCCAGGCTTTCCTGAACATCCCACTGGCCAAACTGGTAAATTAGTCGAGTCGGCTCTTTGAGGAGGCATCCAGCACTGTAGGAACTTGGGAGCTATGTGGAGACCACACAGCAAGGGCCCCAAACCATCTTGGTTCTGGCCCTCACACACCAAAAACCAAACTGGAACCCACGGCACTGCGTTATTTTGACTCATAACAACCCTGCAGGGCAGATTAGATGTTTCCAAGGCTGTGAATTGTTATGAAGCAGAACATCTCATCTTCCTTCCGAGAGTAGCTGATGGGCTCAAACTGACAGCCTTTTGGTTAGCAGAGGAGTGCTTTAACCACGATACTACCAGAGATCATTTCCCAACACCTCCATCCTCCCCACCACTATGATGTAGGATTTGTGAGGCTATACATCTTTATGGGAACAGACAACTTCATCTTTCTCCTGTGGCGTGACTAGTGGGTTTGAACTATTGATCTTGAAGTCATCAGTCCAGTACTTATCCTATAGTATCACACCAGGGCTCCTTTGTCCTTATACTGTGACCCCCAAACTCCAAATCTAAACACCTTCTGAGTAGGTGGTGATGGGAATGAGCTTTGAAGCTTTGAGCCTATGCATTCTGGCTCCATCCCCAGCCTGTGTGCTCTAGGACAGGTGAGCATCTCAGAGCTGTAGCAGTATTACCTGTGAAATGGGGCTCAGGTCAGACTTGATGAATCCTCACTCACCCCTAACTGAAGCTATGAATACCCTTGGGCTGGCAAATAGCCAGTCCTCAATACATACTGTCTCCATTCTCCTGTCTTCATCCTAGACTTCATTAAAATGGAGTATCAAAACTCTGAATAAGGAATTCATAGAAAGAGAAATCTAAACAGACAGTGCACGGGGACCCATGCTCTGCCTGGCTAGCAACCACGGATTACAAAGTGAAACAACGAGACGGGAGTTTTCTCCTACAAAATTGACCTCCCCTCTTTAAAAAAGAGTCAGTGTTGTCAACTTTGGGAGGCAGATACTGTCCTACCAGGCTGCTCAGAGTCCAATTTGGCACAGTCTTATTTCCAGGGATAATTTGACAATAAGGCTAATGTTTTTATCTCAAAAGCCTTAAGTGCACATACATGTTTTGACCCAGCAATCCTGCTTGGAAAAATGTATCCTTGGAGAGCAGTTAAGGATGTACTCACAAACTTGGCTGCAGAAGGAACTCTGTAAATAGCTTTTACATGAAGGAGCAAACAGCGTTCATCACTGCATTGTTTCGAATAATGAAATTTCCAGTAACAGGAAAAACAATCAAATAGACTCTGTTATGTCCGTCAAGAGCTGTCCTGTGCAGTCCCACAACTTACTGAACCCGGCAGGAAGACTCCTTTGCACAGCTCGAGGAAGATCATTCAGATTCTTCAGACAAATGCAGTGAATGTGTTAAGTGACATATAGCCTGCATATAGCTGGTCTAAAAATACACAGATGTAAATAAAGCAAGAAAGAAGAATGCCAAGGCGAGACAACAAACCAGGAAAAGCAGTTATTGCTGAAGGATGTCAGTGTGAATTTTTTTTTTTTTTTAAACTTCTCCTTCTTTCTGATCTGGGTGTGTACTATAGGCACATATGTTTTGGTAACATAAGGCTAAAACAGAGGCACCAGTTAAAAGGGTGGTGGGTGGAACCCGAGATAAGAAAGTAGAACGCAGATGCCCTAGTTGGGAGAATGTGTGATGTGTGGCTAGGTTAAAAGTGATCTGGGCAGGCTATCCTCCCTTCTGCTTGTCACTTCAAACATTTTCCATGTTGGAGCCACACTCTGAGGCACCCCTCGGCCCCCTCAGGATGTGTCATGTCTGGGAGGCACACATTAAAGCTTGCTTTGTCTTTCCTGCTCACGCACTGCCCCAGTTGGCTGTGTTTGGGGTGACTCACTCCGGTTCACAGAGAGGAGTTGGCGTGTCCTGGGAATCAGAACACATGGTCCCCCCACATCCTGCAAGTAGACAGAAAGCCAGACCCTCGCTGTGAGGAAAACCCAGGCCAGAGCAGTCCTCCGGGGCCACAGGGGGTGCGGATACCCATGCTACTCCCCTGATTTTCAACGCATAAATGGCTGCGATGGAACGTAATTGCTTTTCATTTTATTTTTAAAAATTGCTGCTGAAGCAGCCTGGCTGTCTCCTGAAGTCAGCACAAATCTGACAACGTGGACTCCAAGGGGAGATTTTAAAAACGTGGGTATGAAAAGTGATTCAGCCCCACAGAGCAGCAGGTCGAAGGGCTCGACAGACCGTGGTAACTGGGCCATGTTTTCGGCCTGGAGCGCGCTTCTCCAGAGATGCACGCTGCCTCCTCTGTCTTCCGGCCAGACCTCACGACGCCCTCTGACCGCGCTGTC
The DNA here is from genome assembly GCF_000296735.1 of Chrysochloris asiatica. Classification (NCBI taxonomy): domain Eukaryota; kingdom Metazoa; phylum Chordata; class Mammalia; order Afrosoricida; family Chrysochloridae; genus Chrysochloris; species Chrysochloris asiatica. Next base: position 2,486,471 of record NW_006408823.1, read on the forward strand.
TGAAATAGCTCACCCATCTGTCTGTCTGTCTGTGCAGTGCACTCTACCCGCCCTGGAGGCACTTCAGTGGTAGAATTCTCACCTTCCTTGATGAAGATCAGTGTTGGATTCTCAGTCCATGTATTTCATCTGCAGCCACCACCTGTCTTGTCAGTGAAAACGTGTATTGCTAGGATTTTAAGCAGGTTTCAACGGAGCTTTCAGAATGAGATGTGTGGAAGAAAGCCCTGGAGGTCTAATTCTGCAAATCAGCCAATAGAGACCATGTGAATCTCAGTATGTAGTCAGACTGGGCACCGTTGCATTCTGTTGTGGTTTCATTCTGGTGTGTATGGTATAATTTGTCCAGCTTACTTGAAAGAGGATGAAATTGAAGGTCAGAGAAGTTATTGTCTAGACAAGTCCAAGTGTAATGGTGTGTGGGTAAACTAAGAAACTAATGCCCTTTAAACTTTCTACTTGGGCTTCTTAACAGTTCCCAGACTTTGGTTATCAACATGCTAGGGATTGAGAGAGTTCTTCTGCCCCTCACCCCCACCCCTTTTTCCACAAGATCCTTGTAAATCAGAGAAGCTAAGACTACCTCCTTTCTTCTGCCTCAGAGACACTCCACTTTCCATTGTTCTTTGTCATGTCTAGCTCATTTCCTTTCATCTCTCGCTGGAGAACCACGCTCCCCAAGCTCATCTAGTCTCTAAACAAGTCTCACTGCTCAGGCTACACTGTTCCTTGGCTACACGGCTTCTTGCAGATAACAAGTGCTCTGCATCCAGTATTTATCATCAGACTTCAGGGATGGGCTTTGTTTTTCTGTTTGCTTCTGACTGTGAGATATTGTGGCTGCTGCTGCTGTTTCTTCTCAGTCAATTGTACCAGAATCCCCCAACCTTAAACACAGGGACTATGGATTCCACACCTTGAGAGTTTCCTCTGGAGCTTCTGGAAGGGGGAGTAGGGCTGGGCTGATGGAAGGAAAGGACAGGTAATATGGAAGCTTCAAGACAACAGATCACCTGATGTCCTTGTGGTGCATGCTTCTTTTCTGACTCCAGAATAGACAGGGCAGGGAGCTGCTTGTAGATGGAAAACAGATTCTCTCTAGAGATGGGATGCTTCCCAGTGACCATCCATGGAAGTCCATTTTATGCCAACTCATGGTGACTCACGTGTTTCAGAGTAGAACTGTACTCTATAGGATTTCCAGGTGCATATTTTCTGAAAGTAAGTCTCACGATCTTTCTTTCAAGGATCCTCTGGGTGGACTCGAACAGCTAACGTTATGGTTAGCCACTGGTACTCCCCACCCCCAACACTTTATAGTTGTGACAAACAGCTGTAAGAATGGAGGCAGGCAGCTGAGTTCCAGAGCCACCCATCAGTTAGGGAGGAGAGGGTAGCACTATGGAATCCATGGACTCAATGAGCAGATGGATCCCCTATAAATGTCCTCTGGGGCTTGACCTGTACCCTTCTCGTTGTACTTGGACATCCTATTCACACATATTCAAACCAGTTACTGTCAAGTCGAATCCAACTCATGGTGCTGCCATTGAGTCAGGGTAGAACTGCTCCACAGCATTTTCACAAACATCACCAGACCTTTCTTCCGCAGAGCTTCTGGGTAGACTGGAACCTCTAACCTTTCTGTAAGAAGCTGAGCACATTAGTCATTCGTACCACCCAGAGACTGATGATCAAATCTAGCCTCCTTGTATTTCATAAGCTTCCCAAGGACACAGCTGGGTTCCCGAGGTGCATTCCATGTTGTTCCCATGGTACTTAGAAGGCAGTTTTCCTCTTGAGTCTCTAAAAGGCATAAATGACACTTTCTCTGTGGAAGAGGAAACCTGTTTACCATAATTAAATATTTAAAGACCCTCATTAGTCACCTTTCAGGGGGTCCTAATGCTCAACAGTATCAAAATGAAGGGTGTTGGGCTTTGCCTCCCCATGACCCTGCATCATTCTCTGAGAATTCCTTTTTGCATTTCTCCTTAGCCCCAAAGCCTCATGACCATACTCTTGATCTAATGAAGTCCCATTACTTTTTCTTTGAAATGAGAAAATATGTGCACACACATATACATTTTCCCCCCTAGTTAGGAAACGTTACAAGACAAGACTCTGAGGAAGGGGGTGCTCAGCTCTCACAACTATGCAATTATTCCAAAATAGTCCATTTCCATTGGCAAGAAGAGCCTGCACTTAACTAAGACTTCTCTGGAAATAAACTTTCATTAAGTCAGATTTCTCTGTAGCACGCATGCTTAACGAGCATGTCTTTGCGTCTGCATGTGGCACATGGGGCTGTGTGACTATAAAAGGAGCTGAACTCTAATGCGATCAGTGGACACATTTTGGCAGAGATTCCATGGATCTCACAAAAGGGAACACCCCAATGTGTACCCAATGGGGGCTCACCGGGCTGAGAGTCTGAAAAATGGGCTGCTAGAGTTCCACATGATGCTCTTTTGTTTGCTTTGCATCTTCTTAGAGGTTCTGCTTGCAGCCTGTTCTCTGTATTCACACGCAAGTCAATGTTCTGTGTGCCCATGCCAGGCCATGGGGAAGGGCTTGTCCAGTAAGGAGAAGGAACGGGAAGAGAGAAGAAGGGCCCCACTTCCCAGACTCCTTCTCAGAGAATGTTCTAGATCTAGATCTGGGCTCTGGTTAAGCAGTCCAGATGGCAGACAGAGGCAGCCTGTTCCCTGAACAAGCCCACTGTTTTCTCACTCTCCTCATGAACCATAGGCAGATCTCAGGTTATGAGTGTCCAACTTACATACAGCTCATAATTATCGCCTGTCCCCTTGGTTGGGTATGGTTACAGGTACACTTATTATGTTAAAAACTGGAGCTGTGTGCAATGGCTCCTTTGGCATGCACATCAAAACATTATGATTACACCCACTCCTCATTTATCAACATAGGTAGATTCCAAAGATCAGGTCGTTGTGTGAAAATTGATGTTATGTGGAAACAGAGGAGTTTTTTTGCTTTTCTTGTTTTCAGGCCATCCATTTTTCTGCCCCCCCCCCCTTTTTTTCTTTATTTAGGAAATATGACCATAGAAATAACAAAGCTACGAGTTACTAATGTGCTCGTCATTGTGACAAATCCAGTTACGGATTGTTCCTCTGTGGAGAGGGAAGCTTGGACGAGACGTAGCTGGATACAGTGAACTGTATGTCCGAGCACCCATGGCTTAACCCTGCAACTTCCTGTTGTTCTGGTTCAGTACTTCCCACTCCTGCAAGTCCACGATCCAGAGCCCGCTCAGCAACCCGGGCCTGGAGGCACCACGGCTCAGGACTTCTGCAGGGCACTAGGACCCTACGTGTGCACCCATCCCCACCTGGACACACTTGGGGCACCATTGAACTCACATGTGTGTTTTCCAGGTGCCCTCTCCAATGCCTAGCTCTTTGTTCCCACCCCGTCCATGGCAGTTTTGAGCTGCAGGGAGTTCAAGCCACATCAGAAGTGGGAACAAAGGGCACGTGCCCGCTGGCTCTGTGCTACCTGCATGTTCCTGCGGAGGGAGAGGGGATGTAGGCCAGCAGGACCTAGCTTCCTGGAGGCCAGCTGTAGACCCTCCCCTAGTAAGTTACCGTTACCATGCCACTGCCTCATTAATGCACAATATAGTTGGATAGTGCATTCCTTACTATTGTCAGGTGAAATATCGGATAACAAGACAGTAAGCGAGCGGTTGTTATTGTTAAGTTGGTCCCAACTTATAGCAACAGAGCATGGGAACACTGATTGGTTTAAAATTAAGAAAGGTGTGTGACAAGGTTGTATTCTTTCACCATACTTATTCAACCTGTATGCTGAGCAAATAATCCGAGAAGCTG
>NW_006408823.1:2491162-2503138 GCF_000296735.1 Chrysochloris asiatica
CAGTCTAACACTTATCCTGCAGAGCTGCTACACTAGCCAAGTGAACAGTTGTTGTTAAGTGCCATGGAGTCAGTTCTGACTCATAGTGACCCTGTATAGGGTTTCCAAGGAGCAGCTGGTGAGTTTGGACCACAAACCCTGCGGTTCAAACTGACCTTGTGGCCGAGTGCCACATGTGAACTGTAGGTGTGCTGTATTGTTATGTTAAAGATCTTTTAGTGTTATCTACAAGTGTTCCTTTGATGTTTGTATGTACAGAAAGTTATGCTACACTCACATACTATTTACTAAGACAAACTTTTGATCCACTGACCTTAGATACAAACCATACCTAATGATTCTGACTCACGTACAAATGCATCCTTCTCTCTTGCCCCTTCCAATCTTCTGAGCTTTATTTGGGGCCCATGCTGCCCTTTTGGCCTGATGCAGCTGATTGTTCAGAGAAGCACTTAAAGGCAGACTGAAGAACAGAACTCACTTGCAATCTGGGGACAGCCTGTAACTGGGATGAGATCCGTGGTTGTCGAGGAATGTGGCTACAGGTGCAAAATGCAAAACAGGATTTTCTCTGTGTTTTCATCCCAAATGAGACACCAGCATGGATGCTGTCTGAATGCTACCAGGTGGTAGCATTTATTTTGGCTGAAACCCTGCATCGTCGAAGCCCAAATCTGCTGCTCTGTGCATTTCTTTTGTGTGGATTGGCCTCTGCCCGCTGCAGGGAAGGCAGATGACTCTGGGATCAGCCCTCAGGGATGCTGCAGAAACAGAAGATCAGGCCAGTCTTCCTGCCTTCTGGATGGACAGTTCAATGTTGGTGGTGTCCACATTGAGCCCCTCCTCTTCCTAGGACAGAGATGAGAGATGGCCAGGTGAGATCCTGGGTCCTACTGACCACATCTGTGGTTCTTTCCTACCTAGTAGAACCAAATATTTCCCTTTTTCCTCTGTTTTTGTTTGCCTCTTTATTGTGGCTTGGGTGAAAGTCTGAAGAGCAAATTAGTTTTCCATTCCACAGTGTGTACACATTTTGTTTCCTGACATAGGTTGAAGTTCTCTCACTTTAACAATGCTATTCCCACTTCTCTTCTCTTATTTCTCTCCTTCTGCCTTCTGAGCTTTGTTTTGGGGCAAATACTGCTCTTCTGGTCTCATAAGTGGACCAGACTTTGCTCGCGAGTGTTGTTATTCACTCTGTAGGAGTCCTGGTGTAGCGCTGTGGGTCAATGCGCTGGACTCTAAGGTTGGTTTGAACCACAGGGCTGGCAGTTCCAACTCACCAGCTGCTCCTTAGAAACCCTATACGGGGTTGCTATGAGTCAGAACCAACGCAATGGCACGTCACAACAACAGCAACAACATTGTTTGGCTGAAAAGTGACCCAGAAGTGGCCTTATTTCTAGGTTTGAAGAGTGACTAAGGACCACAGTCTCGGGTTCCACCAATCTCTAGCTGACCACTCAGTCCGGTCTTTTTCAATGATTTTAAATTTTGTTCTACCTTTTGTTTATTATTTTTTTCCCCCTCTCTGCCAAATGTTTAATATTTTTAGGAAAAGAAGCTGGGAGAGGGATGGGAATGGGATGTGATGTGGGTTTTGGGGCTTCTTGAACCACTTGGACCACCTGCCATGGAGAGAACTCAGATTCTGTGTGTGTCTGGTCAGAGCTGTACTCCATGGGTGTTCAGGGGCTGGGCTTTTTGGAAATAGATTGTCAGACCTCTGGATGGGCATGAACCTCCAAATTTTGGGGTAGTAGCCAAGCATGTGGACCATTTGTACCACCAGGGGACTCTCCCCACCTATTGCTTCAAAAGGTTGTTGAAATAGCGTTACTCAATAGCAGTGATTGGCTCCATCCCCAAATCTTGATGTTCTCTTTGATCTGTCTCAGATTCTATTCCCATCTGAATGTTGTCCCCTGTCTCTGCTCTTCTTCCCAGAGTACCTTGTTTACCAGAAAGCCAAACCCACGACTGTAAAGTTGACCCCAAGTCATGGTGACCTCATGTGTGTCTGAGTAAGACTGTGCTCCACAGGGGTGGCAATGATGGTTTTCCAGAAGTTGGCAGCCAGGCCTTTCTTCTGAGGTACTTCCAGATGAACTCAAACCTCCAACCTTGAAGTTAGCAGCCAAGCATGTTAAAACATTTGCCCTACCCCAGGCTGCTTTAAGATTCCTGGAAGGAGTTCCAAACAGTTATATCAGCAGAAAACCTTCTCAGCAAAGCTAGAAATGACTAAAAAAAATTAAAATTGTAGTCAATTACATATTGATATGAATGGAGGAAGATGAGTGGCGAGTGGTTGTGTTCCACCAATGTGGAAAATAACTTTTGAATGGAAACATTAACGGATTCTTGGATGAAAATCAGTCTGCAAACAGTACTTGTAAGTTCTAGATATGCATTCTTGTCTCTCTGGTGAAGGGAGAGAACTGCAGATGGTTGAGGTAGAAAACAGTTAACCTATGGGGCAGGGTCTCGTGTGGAAAAAGTACAGGGATTTTGAGACTGGATGCTCTAAGAAATCAGAGTGAATGAGAGCCTTTTTTTTTTTTTTAGCTTTTTATTGTGAATTGAGTGAAGGCTTTACAGAAGAGATCATCAATTGTACATCAACAGTTCATACACATTTTACTTCATCTCATTGATTGTAATCCTGTCGATGTACCATCAGATATCCCATTTCCTCCCTGTGTTTCCTATGTTCATTCCCCCTTTCTGCCTACGGCTCAGTACTTTGTTCTTGGGTAAATGCTTCCTTTTTGATCTCAGGTGACGGATGATTCTAATGTGTGCATACATCCCTAGTGATATTGTTCCCTTTATATTCCTGTCTCCTGTTTGGCTGAAAACTGAGCCATGAAAGTGAGTTCAGTTCCATATCTGAAGGTATGACTAAGGACTATAGTTTGGGGGTTCTTCCATTCTCTATCTGACCAGTAAGCCTGGTCTTTTTATGATTTTGAGTTATGGTCCACATTTCTGCTACTCTATCCAGGGCCTTCTAATGTGATCCCATCCTCCTTTCAGAACAATTACAGTGGACACCATCTAGTTCTTCTGATCTCGGGGTCATGGAGGCTGATGATGATGGAGACTTGCTCTATGGGTCAGGAAATCACAACTTATACATTTGCCTGTATGTACGTTTGTGTGTGAATTAATGGTTAACATATGATTCTGTGCTTACATAATGTTGCACTGAATTGTTGCACTGTTGAAACATCTTTTGTCTAATGAATTGGCAGAATGTGTGTAGTCTTGAACAGAGTGGAACCCATGTGCTCACTGGTGTCAATGTGGCATGTGGACCCCACGTACAAGCAGAGGATACAATATCTTGACCATTGTTAAATCTATTGCTTAGAATCTTCCAACCTAGGGGGCTCATCTTACAGCACTATATTGCAGCAACAGCATTCTGTTGTGACACACTTGCTTATTTTTACAAGTGGATCACCAGGTCTTTCTTCCTAGTCTGTCATAGTCTGGAAGCTCCCTGTAGTTACTGGGTATGTGAATCTAAGGGTTCCACTCATAGCAACTCCATGTGACAGAGGAGGACTACCCTGGAGGGGTTTCCTGGCTGTCTTCTTTTCTGGAGAAGATCACAAGGTCTGTCTTTCACAGAGTCACTGGGTGGATGCAAACTGCCAACCTTTGGCTCACAGCTGAACCCTTCACTGCTGAGACACCAGGTTTCCTTACGCTATCTCCTTAAAACCAAAACACCAAACCCACTGCCATCGAGTCTACTCTTGACTCGTGTGACCCCGAGGTTTTCAAGCATTTAAGTCTTGGTAGAAGTTGATGGCAACATCTTTCTCCCATGGAGTGTCTGCAGGGTTCAAATACAGGCTTTTAAGTTAGCAGCTGTGTGCTTTAAGCACTGTGCAACCAGGTCCCTTTTGCCTCCTTGGTTGATTGGTTGGTTGTATGAATAGGGTTTCTTAAGCTCTGAATCGGTATGGGAGCAGAAAGCGTCTTCTTTCTCTTGCAGAGCAACTGGTGGACTTGAACCTGACCTTCGGTTAGCAGCCCAACGTATAACCCACTACACCAGCAGGGCTCCTTAGAAACACAATACTGCAATTGCTTCTAGACATCTGGGGGTTACTGAAGGTGAGCCAGGATGTGGCAATATCCAAATGAAAGAAAAATAATTTCTAATGGTGGAAACGCTGATGGCGGATGAGAGCCAGCCAGGACCCCTGTGCTCTGGCAGTGCTATTTCTTGACCTCGCGATGGCTCCATTCTTCTCCGGGTTACTGATTTCTGGTTCCCCAAGACTCACTCTCTATCACCTGGCCCTGCCTTCCGGGCAAAGAGCTCTTTGAGAGCCCAATGAATCTTAATAAAAAATGGAAATGGTTTTCCCCCTTCGTTTTAATTAACATTATGTCTACATTTCTGGGATAATGGATAATTAAGTGAGTTCCCTTGGCATTACAATGTTCTTGGAAATAATTTATGGTTTCGTTTCATTATGTGAAGGCTGTTTGGGCTGGTGCTGAAGTTGCATCATAAATATTTCCGATGGGGTGTTTGCATGCCAGCAATTTGTAGACACACGGCTGTGACATCGCATTCTGGGGAGGCATCTGATGCAATGTTTTCTCACAGACAGTGCTTCCATTCTTTGTCTTCTTCCTGGTCATGGAGACTGTTTTTAGAAGATAGTGTTTAACTGGCTAGACCAGATAACAGCCATTGTTTTAAGTGTGTGAGGCCATCTCAGCAAACCTTCTGGAACACAGTTAGTCTTAACTCTTCTGGTCTAAAATGGAAAGAGTGATAGTAATTGTCGTTGTTGTTAAGTGCCATAGAGTCAGTTCTGCCTCATAGTGACCCCATGTGGGGTTTCCAAGGAGCGATTGGTGAGTTTGAACTACTGACCTTGTGGTTCAAGCCTACCTTGCAATCCAGTCCTTTTTCCTGTAGTGCCACACCAGGGCTCAGATAGTAATGTTGTTGTTGTTATGTGCCATGGAGTCGGTTCCACCTCATAGCAACCCTGTACAGGGTTACCGAGGCTGTAAATCTTTACTTTTCTCCCATGGAACAGCTGGTAGTTTTGAACTGCTGACCCTGAGGTTAGCAGCCTGATTCGTAACCACTACACTACCAGAGCTCCTTCAGATAGTAATAGGAGGCGGTATTTTTTTACCATGATGGTCTAGTTCTGTACTGGCATACCATTATCTAATGCTGCCATGACCAAAATGCCACCAACAGTCAGCTTTAAAGGACCTGTATTTGGTTTCTCACAGTTTTGAAGGCTAAAAGTCCGAATCAAGTCCTCATCCATATCGTTCTCCCTTCCTTCTTCCCTTCCTATTTTGCTTAAAAAAACAGAGATTTATTTCCTCATGGTTTAGGAGGCTGGAAGTCTGAATTCAGGGTGCCTATTCATGGGAAAGACTCTCCATTGGCTCTGGAGGAAGACCCTATCTCTTCCCAGTTTTCTGTGGCCTGGCATCTCTCTTCCTCGATCCCTGATTCCTATTTTCTCCTTCTTGGTGGCTCTGGGAGATTGAGAGAACAGATTCTGATGTCATACTGACCTGGGGCTGAATCCAAACTTTGTCACTTAATTATTGTGCAACTTGGTTTGGAGTAGGTTATGTAATCTTTCTGAGTCTCACCGAACTAATCTGTAAAAGGGGGCTAATGCTCATGCCAACCCAATAGGATTGTTGCAAGAATTAAATAAGATTCTTGTTCTGAGAATTAAAGATGATGAATTAAATAAGGATTAGCATGTCAGCAGTGCTCTGAAATGCTGGCTTCTGTTTTCTTATTGTTGGGTGCAATGATCGGCCCTTAATTTCCCATTTGAGCTCCTATGAAAAATGTCTCTGGGGTCAAAGAGGTGATGAGAACCATGGTCATACCAAGTGATCCCATTTGTTTAGTTTGCATTTTAAAGAGTTCTCTTTTATTTAATCTTTCTAACCACGATTTGACAAACGGGGGGAACGGTTCTTACTTTGTGCAGAAGGAAGCAAAGTTTGGAGTGATCAGAGGCTGCTCAGAACAGGAGAGGTATGGTGCAGCAGAGCTGGGAACCAGACCCTGAGGGGCCCAAGATCTCAGCTCTTCTCACCTTCTCCCGTCCACTTCCCTCCATGGTGAAGTAAGCAGGAGGCTGTGTGGGTCTGCACACACGGTAGATGAATACATTGAAGACAGTGGGGAGGAATGGGGCCAAGGTCTGGTTAGGAATTGGGGTTTAGAGTTACGCATATCCACCTGAATTTGAGTCCTAACTCCACCGCTTTAGTTGCTGTGCATGCCCTCTCGTTGACTCACTTCCTTCAACACGGGGCTCTTGACAGGATTTAAGGAGCCTTGGGACAGTGGTGGCACTGTGCTTAAATACTGGGCTGCTAACTGTAAGGTCAGTATTTCCAACCTACTGGCCACTTTTCAGGAGAAAAATAAGGCTGTCGTCTCCTGTAAAGATCGACTGACTCGAACCCCTCTGTGGGTCACTATGGTTCAGAATCAACTCGATGGCAGTGGTTTGAGTGTTTTTTTGTGTGTGCATAAACTCTAGTTTTCTATCAATTGCAACAGTAAATGGTATGATGGTGCAATAGTCAAGTGCTCAGTTGGCTGTTCAAATCCACCTCATGGCTCCTTGGGAGAAAGACATTTTAATCTGTGTTCAACATCTAGTCTGTCACATGGGGTCACTATGATTTGGAATTGACTCCCCGGCACCCAATAACAGCAGTGACAACAGTGGTATTTCCTGGTATGATTGACAGGACGAATAAGCAAAACAGACCTATGTGCCTGGCATATAAAGCACTCAAGACTTTTTTTCATTTCTTAGTTTGTCCATTTGTTCATTCATTCAACAGATATATATGGAACACTCACAAGTGTGTGAGGGCAAACTGACCTATTAAGTCAGAAAAGTCCAGCCTTCTGATTATGAGTTTAATCAACACTCTGTCAGTCATCACGTGGAAATGTCCTTAAGAGGATTCATGTGCTCATAGTAGACTGGAAAACTCATTTGAATCTACTTTTCAAGAAACAGCAACATTTCGTTTTCTCTTCTTCCCTTTCCCTGAACCCAGAGCCCTTCTGTGTCCAGCTCCTCCCCCCACACAGCTAGATTTCTCTCATATTAAAATTGTGAAAAGTAAAATCCCCAGAGTTGTGAAACTTCCCATGCTTGTCCCTGCGGTTTGAGTCCAGCACAGAGTGTTTTCTTTACCCTGAGCTGCAGCTGACACTGTGCACTTCCACTCAGCACATGGAATTTTGTTGCTACTCCTGTATATTGATGGTGTTTTCTCTAGAAGCTAGAAATAGAAACACTTTATGATCCAACAAACCCTCTCCTAGGTCCGTGTCCAAGCTATCAGAGTGGTGACATGAGCAGATACATGCATACCCCTGTTCATTGCAGCTTTATTCACAATTGAAAAAATGATGGAAACACCCTAACTGCCCATTAACAGTTGAATTGATAAATGAACTGAATAATATCCATACTCAACTATGAAGAATGATGATGAACCTAGAAGACATTCTACAGAATGATATAAATCAATCACAAAAGGACAGAAACTGTAAGGTCACACTTTTGTAAAAAAATTTATGGATGGATATATACATTGATGGTAATCAGAGTTGGGAGGGATAGGGAGGAGAATTGCATTTTAATGTTGTTGTTGTTAAATGCTATTGATTCCATTCTGACTCATAGTGACCCTGTTCAGGATTTCTGTGGAGTGACTGGTGGGTTTGAACCAACAACCTTGCAGGTAGCAGTCCAGTACTTATCATTTAGCACCACACCAGGAGCCTTTTAAATAGTGGTGGTGGTAGTGGTTGTGTGCCACTGGTTCCAACTCATAGCAACCCTGTATACGGTTTCTGAGACTAAATGAATCTTTATCAGCTCTGAAAGCCTCATCTTTTTCCCATGGAGTGACTAGTAGATGTGAACTGCTGACTTTTCAGTTCTCAGCCCAGCATGTCATCCAGTAGTTGTAGTTGCTAGTGCTGTGGAGTCATTTTTGATGCACAGCAATCCTGTATATGGTTTCTGAGGCTGTAAATATTCACAGGAGCAGAAAGCCTCATCTTTCTCCTACAGAGCGGCTGGTAGATTTGAACTACTGGTCTGGCACTTAGCAGCCCAGTACATAATCCACTATGCTACCAGGACTCCGTAACCCACTGGTTGTTGTTGTTAAGTGCTGTTGAGTCAGTTCCAACTCATAGCGACCCTGTATAGGGTTTCTGAGGAGCAGCTGGTGAGTGGACCGCAGACTTTGCAGTTCTAACAAGCTTGAGGTCCAGTGCTTGCCCTACAATGCCAGAGCAGGACCCACATAATCCACTGGTTGTTATTGTTGTTGTTAAGTGTCATTGAGTCAGTTCCAACTCATACCAATTCTGTATAGGATTTCCAAGAAGCAGCTGATGGGTTTGTACCACCTATGTTGGGATTCAAACTGACCTTGAAGCCCAGTGCATCCTGCAGTGCCTGGTAGACATGCATTAGTTTTGCTGATTTTTGGTGATGGAAAAGACACTACCAAATAAAGGTGAAGGCCACACAACATTACAGAAGTAAATGAAGCCACTAAGAAACTACATAAAGAAAAGCAACAACTTCAGGAAATGCTGTAATACATTCAATTTTGCAACAACAATAAAAACAACCAAAAACTATGTATGTGATTACATAGGAAGACATGCATGCTTTTATGTCTACAGGAAACCATATATGAGGAGTCCTGGTGTGGCTCTGTAGGGTAAACCCTAGACTGCTAACCACAAGGTCAGCAGTTCAAACCAATAGGCAGCTCCACAGAAACCCTCTTTAAATTGGAACCAAGAGTGTTGTTGTTATTAAGCACTTTTGAGTTGGTTCTGACACAGCTCTAACCTGAGACTAGAAAAACTAGATGGTGCCCAGCTACCTTAACCCCCTTTTCTTACCAGGAACATTTTTGATGGTCCCAATTTGAATGGGAGAAAACCATAGAACAAAATTTAAATTCCAAGAAAAGATCAGAGCTGATGGACTGACAGAGAGGGCAGGATTCCATGAGACAGTTGTCCTAAGATACTGTATTAGTTTATGATTGAAACCACTGCCAGTGGTCATCTGCCCCCTAAACGATAGGTTGGATTACAAAATAAACAATATCATCTGTCAGTAATGTATCCCTTAAACAACTAATTACATGAGATCAAATGGTCAACATTTACCCAAAAGTAGAGATGAGAATGCCAGGATGGGGTATGGCAGCTAGATCGATGGAAATAGACCAAACAGAATGAAAATATAAACAACATCACAGAATGATTTATATAAAAATAATTAAAAGGTGACCCTAATTCACTGTATAAATGTTGACCTAAAAAACAATAAAATATTGAAAAAAAAAAAAACAAACCCCCAAACACCACAGCCATACTAACGATTCTGATTGGTTGACACAGGAGGTCTATGGGCAGAGGGCATGACACCATGAGCTACTACTGTATTAGGTAACACCGCCCCCCATGACATCATCACCTCCATTAACCTGGGTTCTGGGCAGGTTCTACTGAAAATCTATTGGGAGGAGTTAGTCCTATAGATTGGGGGAACCGAAGAGGGACAGAGAGACTGTACTACCCTATCTTTGGCATTGTGGGTACAATATTGTGGAAATGGGGGTTCTGGCACAGAAGTCTGTCAGACCCAGTTAAATTCCCAGCTCCTTCACCTTCTTACCCTGGGATGTTGGGTTGCGTAAGTTTACAACATGCCCAGTGTTCAGGTCCCTCATTTATAACATGAATGGCAATAATCATCATATCTACCTCAGAAGTGTTGGGAAGAATAAATGAGCTAGTACTCAGCTGAGTGCAGAGACCTTGTTGTGGTTGTTAAGTGTCATCAAGTCAGTTCTGACTCATAGAAACCCTGTATAGAGTTTTTGAGGAGTAGCTGTCATTAGTTTTTCTTTCATGCTGTGCTAGCATCTTTGAATTCCTTCTGGGTAGACAGAATGATAGAGAGTGTGAGATCAATTTTATTCAGTCATTCATTCAACATTGATTATGTGCCTATTGTGTACCACTACCAACCATCTGCCAGTTTCCCACACTGTAGTGACTTGCGTGTTGCTATGAAGCTAGAAGCTATGCCCCTGACATTAATGATTCTAGCAGGGATACCCCTGACAGAGGGCTTCCCAATGGAGCTTCCAGACTAACACCAGCAGACAGTCTCTAGTCATCCTTTAGGTCTCTCCCAGGACCACCACCTGGGCTGCCACTATTTGTCAGTAACTTGCTGTCTGCCCCAGATGAAAAGAAACAATGACTGAGTCTGTCAGCCTGTCTACAGCTGGACTTTGTATTTTATTAATGGATGACCTCATGATTGTGTTGTTGTTATTAGTTGTCGTTGAGTTGGCTCTAGCTTGTGGTGACCTTGTGTTCTACTGAACAAAACAGTGCCTGGTTCTGTATCATACTCATAGTCCTTGATGCATTCGGGCCCATTCTTTTTTATTTTTTTTTAAATGTTTTATTGTGAATTATGTGATAGTTTACATGGGAGAACATTAGCTTTACATTCATACTATCGTATATTGTTTCATTGCCATGGTTACAATCCCCTCCATGCATCATCAACCTACCAAAGGGTTTACCCTGCAAGCCTGCCCCCCTAGTCATCAGCACACAGCCCCTCTCCCTCTGTGTCTAAAGTCCCCAACAGCTCCATCTCTCCATGTCATCATCTCTGCTCCATCTCTGGGGTCACTATTTCTCTGGATAGGGTCTCCAACTCCACTCTTCTCCCTTGATGGTTCCAGGGATCTCGGCTCCTGGACTGCAAAGTCAGTCACTCCCCTCATTTTATACAAAATGTTCACCTTTATACTTCCAGTCCTCTCAGTCAGTCCTGATAACAATTATTCACAAGAGACCTATCCGCATATCATTTCATTAGCCCTGTCCAGACAGATTGGATACTACTCAGTGGAGATTCTACCTTCCTCCATGCCCTCTGGATCTAGGCTCCCTCTTGAAAGCTTGTAAGCCAGTCACTTCTTGCATTTGTAGCCCCCACCACTTTGGGTAGCCAATGTCCAAGTTGCCCATCCCTGTCTACTCTGTGTATGGAGCAGATGGGAATGATCCTCGCTATAAAGATTTGTTCCCTCTTTTGAGCTACTGTATCCATAGGTGTAGGTTAAGTTCATCAAATTGTATCAGATTACTCTTTTCCCCCTCTTCTTTCTTTTTCTAGTTGAGCTCTGATCATCCATTGAAGCCAGATCGAGTGGGTATTATCTACAAGTGTGGGTGTTCTTGTGCATATGCCCTCTCTTTTTATGAGCTGGATGCTTCACTGTTCACTCTGGTCCTCTGTGGCTATTTCAGTGACTCTGGGTCCCAGAGTCCCCAGGTCTTGCCACACTGCTGGCCAACCAGGTCCTCACCCAGGTTCACAGGAGTCTATTGAACGTTGTAGGGCTCAGCTTGCAGCTTCATTGCTGTTTTTCCCTCACTTCCCCTTATCAGTGACGAGCATGGTCACCAATAAGAGCGCATGTCTGCTCATGTATTCAATCCCATTCGTGCACTTAGTTCAACTAAAACATTTATTCAAAGCACAGTTGTGCCCTTGTACAAGAGCAAGCCTTCAGCTTTATTTACCAAAGTGTCATTGCCATCAGAGTATGAGAGACACATAGACACTTTCTCACACTCGCTGACACACTGAGACACACACTCAGTCTCACATATGTTCTCTCTCAGAAACACTGTCTCTGTCTCTCACATACAGTGTCTCTCACATAGTCTCTCATACACGCTCTCACACACACTGCCTCACACATGCTATCTTTTACAGTCTCTTACAGTCTCTCACACATGCTGTCTCTCACACATGCTGTCTCTCACACACACTGTCTCTCACTGTCTCTCACACA
>NW_006408823.1:2503238-2518690 GCF_000296735.1 Chrysochloris asiatica
CTGTCTCTCACACACACTGTCTCTCACTGTCTCTCACACATGCTGTCTCTCACACATGCTGTCTCTCACATACACTGTCTCTCACAGTCTCTCACACATGTTGTCTCTCACACACACTGTCTCTCACACACACAGTCTCTCACACATGCTGTCTCTCACACACACTGTCTCTCACAGTCTCTCACACACACTTATTCTCTACTACACTGACACACACACACACGCACTCATGTACTCACACATGCTGTCACACAAACACTGTCATACATGCACACTCTCACAAACACACTTACACATGACTGTCACTCACATACTCTCTTTTCCACATACAACACTCACACACTCTCTGTCTCTCACACACACACATACACACACACACGACATTCTGAGAAACATATTGGTGAGAGCCACATGCTTTTGAATCCATCACCCCTCCCATATTATAACAACCATCAAGAACAAGTATATAAAAGGCACCAAAAGCAGACCAGTGAGATGTGACTCCCCATCCCACCCCTCTCTGGGACTTTCCAGTGCCGCCTAAACTAGAAGCACCTTCGGAGACAGCTGCCCTGCCCACAGGACACAGCACAGCATTGGCAGTGGACACTTGCTCTACTCCCAGCAGATTTGAATGTGGCCAGCAACCCATAGTGCTCACAAAAAGTCCGAGGGTCCTAGAGTCCTTGTGTACAAACCATCCTCACCACCCCCCGCCTCTTTCCCACAACACAGAGAAGGAAGGCATATCTGTGTGAGGAGGATTCATCAAAATCTCTAATTAAATACATGACAGCTGGTGAATTAACGCATTTGTCTTAGCTCTGCCATCCTATAATACCTTATAATCCTGAGAGTCCAAAGTATGAATTAATTATAATTTCTAAGAACCCAGGGAGCCAGCATCACCCGAGAGGCAGGGGCGATAAAGGAGGGATTTTGAATGGTGACAATATGCTTATGAGAATAGGACAGAACCATCACTGTTCCATTTAGATGAAGAGACCACTTTAGAGACTTTACAAGCTTACATAGTTTTATATTCATGTGTGTGTGTGTGCACACATTGGTGCATAGTCAGTCAGGTTTTAAGTTTTCACTATATGAGTAAACATTGGACTGCAAAGTTGTTGGTTCACACCCACCAGCTGCTCTTTGGGAGAAAAATCAGACTTTCTGCTTCTGTAAAGACAAATAGCCTTGGACACTCTATAGAGGGGTTAGTATGTGTTGGAATCTACTCGATGGCAATGAGTTTGGTTTGGAATTGGGTGTTTGTTATTGTTAAGTGCCAATGAGTCCGTTCTGACTCATAGCAACCCTGTATAGGGTTTCTGAAGTTGTACATCTTTGCAGGAGCAAAAAGTCTCATCTTTCTCTCATGGAGCAGCTGGTAGGTTCCAACTGCCAACCTTGTGGTTGGAAGTCCAGTGTTTATCCTATGGAACCTCTGTGTTCCCCACCAGGCATTTGCTTGTTGTTAAGTGCCGTTGAGTCGGTTCTGACCCATAGTGGCCTTGTATAGGGTTTCCATAGAGCAGCAGGTGAGATTGAACCATCAACCTCATGGTTCAAACCAATTTTGTAGTCCAACACATTAACCCATAGCACCACACCTGGATCAATTAGATGACAATTATTGTTGCTCTAATCACTAATGATAGTCACTGTTAGTACTTATAGCTGTCTTGTTATTAGGTTATATTTAATGGAGTTAGACTCGTGTAATCCCATGTGTCAATGTAGGTAGTGGTGGCTGCGTGCTTCTGAGTCAGTTCCCACTCACAGGACTCTGAATCATGTTTCCAAGGCTGTAATTCTGTACAGGAGCTGAAAGTCTCTACTAATGATGAGTAGATTCAAACTGCAGATGTAGGGGTTAGTAGCCCAACTCTTCATCCACTACTTTCCCAGAGCTGTTTATGTGGCAGAGTCAAACTTGGCTTTAATCTTTATAGAAGTAAACTACCACCCCGTTCTCCTACAGAGTTTCTGGGTTGGTAGAACCACCATCCTTTCCACTGGCAGTTGAACACTTAAGCATTGTGCCTGCAGACCTCCTTATTACTAACTAGTTCTTGTTACATGCCATTGAGTTGGTTCTGAGTCATAGCAAACCTGCATGATGTTTCTGAGGAGTGGCTGGTGAGTTTGAACCATCAACCTTGTTCAAACCAAGCTTACCTTCCAGTGATTATCCTACAGCACCACACCCAGGACTCCAATAGTAGTAACAGTGTTTCACCAGCTGTTGAGAGCTTGGGATCCTTGGATGTTGCAAAGGGTTATGATTGCTAACTGAGGTTGAAGGATCAAGTCCACCTAGAGGAAACTTAGAAGAAAGATCTGGTGATCTTCTGAAACATCAGTCTGAAAACTCTATGGAGCAGTTATACGCTGCCATACATGGGGTTGCCATGAATAGAGTTAAATCAAGATAACTGGTCGTTGTTGCTGTATACCTATCTAACGCTGGAACAAGAAGTACACTGGCCCAGTTTGGGGGCCAGGGATGTTCAATGAAAAGAGTTTGTGCTGACCTTTACTCTCCTCTCAGTGTTTACAACAGTGCCTGGCATGGAGTGAGCAATCATGTGCTGTGGGATGGAGGGGTGGCTCCCCAGTGCACAGTAAGGAGTAAGGAGGCTTAGGGATGCCCCATGGCTTGCCCAAGATCACATGGCTGTAAGCACTGGCACTGTATCCAAATCCAGGTCTGTCTGGTCTCAGACCCAACACACTTTCTACTCTGAGGAGTGGAGGACACAGAGATCAGAAGCAAGCCACCAAACCAACCCCTGCTGCACTCCATTGACCTAAACATCCTTTGCGTGGTTTCCATGTAAAAGGACTTTGATATCTGGAAAGAACAAGGCAGGAAGAGGGATGACTGTCACCCAAATGATTATTTTGGAAGTAACCAGCAAGCTGATGGAGCCACCATCTGGTTTTGTGTGGCTGCCCTTGGGGCTTGGGGACCTAGGACACCAAAGACTCTCAGGAGGAGCGCCAGTTGGGTGATTCCCCCTTGGAGCCTGTTTTCCTGTCTGTGAACTGAGAGTGTTGATGGGATACAGCTGGTTATGTTGGACAGAGGATTACAACTCTTGGGGCCTCAGTCTCTGTCTGTCAAACAGATCATGGGACAAGACTGGTTTAAAGAAACTGTGTATAGTGCTAGGATAGACCAGACAATGGGTAAATGGACAGAGCATTTACTATTCCTGTTCTAACCCCCTATAGTCCTCTTCTATGTTCGTTTGGAATAAACAAGAGAGCCATATGTGATTCACATTGTCCAAATCTCAGAGTGTGTCCAGGTGTCTGTGAGGAGGTCACAAGTCCACAACACCTCCTTGTTGTTAGAAAGAGCGATGATAGGTAGATAGGTAGGTCAATAGATATATGATAGGTACGTAGATAGGTAGGTTGATAGGTAAATAAGTAGATTGAGAAATGATAGATGAATAGGTAGGTAGATGGATGGATGAATGGATGGCTTGATGGATAGACAGGTCAGCATATTCATGTTAGGGAGATAAATAAATAAATAGGCTAGATAAGTAGGTACATAGGTAGATGGATAGATGGATCAATAGATGGATGGATTGATAGGCAGGCTAACAGATAGATGTTAGGGGAATAAATAAGATAGATAAGTAGGTAGATAGGTAAATGGATACAGGGATGAATGGATGGATGGATGGATAAATGGATGAGTGGAGATAGATAGATAGATAGATAGATAGATAGATAGATAGATAGATAGATAATAGGTGCATAGATGATAGGTACATGGATCGGTAGGTAGATGAATGTATGAATAGATGGATAGATCTATGGATAGATGGATGGATAGACATGCAGGCAGGTAGATAGATGTTAGGTAGATAGATGAATGGATGGATGGATGGATGGATGGATGGATGGATGGATGGATAGATGAGTGGACACATAGGCAGGTAGCTAACTAGCTAGCTAACTAGATAATAGGTAGATAGAGAGATGGTAGGTACATGTTAAGTAGGTAGATGAATGGATGGATGGATGGATGGATGATAGACATGCAGGCAGGTAGACAGTTGTTAGATAGATAGATAGGTAAATAGGCATATGATTGATAGATAAGTAGGTAGGTAGGTTGATGGGTGGATGGATAGAATGAAAGGTAGATGAATAGATAATAGACAGATAAACACACACACACAGCTGCTGTTGAGTCAGCCCTGCTCATGGCAACTGTTTGTGCAACAGAGCAACAAGGTGCCCAGTCCTGTGTCTTCCTCACAGTTACCAGTATGTCTGAGTCCATCTCACTAAGGATCTCTTTCACCCTCATTGCACCCTCTACTTTATCAAACATGATGTCCTTTTCTAACAATTGGTTGCTCCTGATGACATGACCAAAACAAACAAGTTGACCAGTGTTCTTTTGTTGCCCCTAGGCTTTTCAATGGCAGGTTTTCCTATTTTCCTTGTCTGTGCTAATCTGGAAGTCCTCCTAAAACATGTTCACCATGGTGGCATAGCTTCCAACATCAGAGTAACACTTAAGCCACCACAATATGAGAACTGACAGAGGGTCGTGGAAGACATCCTCATCATTGGACTAACCTTGTTTTCTCTAACTCATCCTCTGAGAAGTGCTTGGAGGGACCAGCACCCAGCCTCACTGAGCTGTATGTTCCACTGGTCCTTCTGTGCCAACCATGACTTCCATAGCTGCTTTTCCTTCTCAGCCGGCTGGCCTCTGAGAGTCAGCTAAACCATGTTTGTTTGTCTTTTATGTTTTGTCAACATGCCATTGAGAAGGAAATGCAAACCTGATTCTTGATTAGACATCTCCCTTGGTACAGATTTGCCCTGATTTTCAATCCATCACCTTGGAGGAGGGCTGGGGCACAGCTTTGCGCCAGGGAAGGTCTTGATGCAGACGTGACGCTGACCAGGGTGCTGAAACATAAGTGCAGTCACAGCTTCTCTGTACAAAGGGGAGTGTCCCCCTCATTCTAATTCTTGTCTTTTCCCAGAATTCAAAAGTGGAGTTGGGAACTGAAACCCAACTAGGAACTCAGAAAATTTCCATATTATTTGGAGGTAGGGGAAGACTGGTCATTTTCACACCAGGAATAGTTTCTGGGTTTGTCAGGAAGGAGCTTGTGTGTGTGTGCGTGTGTGAGTACATGTGCACACATGCATATGTGTACAAACAGACTCCCCGGGAGACCGGATTCCAACATTCTGGTCCAGACTCTCACTCCATCAACCCGTGTGACCTTGGATGAACCGTTGAACCTCTCTGAGCTTCATTTCCTTATATATGGACGAACTAATGGGTAAGATCACGAGTCTAGTGGTTCTTGATTCCCCCAAGTTTGTTTTCTGTCGTGTATGTGGTCACTGGTGGTTGGGGCATGAGCATTTGGATTCTCAGCCAGGCCACTCACTCCCAGCACATATTCATTTGTCTGCTTAGACCATGATTTGATCTCTCTGAATTTCAGATTGTTGATCTGTAAAATGAGAAGACTGACAGCCATTCCTAGGGTGACTGAGGATGATTTAACAATGTCAGAAAATAAAAGATGGTCCTTCTTCCCTTTCTTTTCATTTTTCTTCCTCTTCTTTCTCGCCTTCACTTTGTCTTTATTTTTTTTTACTTCCTCTTTTAGCTTTTTTTCTCCTCCAGTATCAGCATTATCACCACCCTCATCATCACCATCACCAACACAATCGTCATCTCATTATGAAGTAACAGTCAATTAAATTCTCAAAAATGCCATCTATGAAATAGTACGGATTCCAGAATGTCTCTGATATCATCGATTGCTGTTGTTGTTGTTAAGTGCCGTTGAGGTGGGTCTGACTCATAGTGACCCTATATAGGGTTTCTAAGGAGCGACTGGTAGGCTTGAACCTCCGACCTTGTGGTTCAAACCGACTTTGCAGTCCAGCGCATTAACCAACAGTGCCACACCAGAAGTCCAGTATCATAGATAGACTCACCTTATCATCAAGTTGAAATCTCTCTCTCTGTGTGTCCAGCCTTGTAGACATGTTCACAGAGAAGTGTGGCTATGGGGTAGGTCATATGTCATTTGTCAAAGCATGCAGTGAGTGAAATGAGTTTTCTCTGTGGATGGGGTTCCAGACATAGGAGCCAGGCAGCCCAGCAGGAGAGAGGCCAAGCTAAACACCTTAATGATGGCTTAAGAAACTTTCAAATAAAGCTGAGATTCCTAATGTTTAATTTCAAGTGACTGAACATTAACATTTAATTAACTCCGGACTGCTAAACCAATATTAAATCTAGGCAGAGACTGGTGGAGTCTTTACATGTTAGCAGCCAAGACGTGATGACACACAGCAAGATGGAACCTCACCAGTTGCCTGGGGTCCCAATTCACACTCTCTTTATGCTTCCCTGCAGGACCAGCTGCATTCTCCTCTATCTGGCTCTTGGAAGGGGCAGGGGAGTCACATGCAAACCATGCACATTGGCTCAAAACCCAACTCTACAGACTTTTCATTTGCATGACTTTGTCAAACTACTTAATTTATCTATATCTTGATTTCCCATGTGGAGAATGGAAAAAGTAATGCGTGTCTCAATTAGAGTCCTGGTGTGGTGCTGCAAGATAATGCACTTGGCCACAAGGTCGGCAGTTTAAACTCACCAGCTGCTGCTCAGAAAACCTATACGGGGTTGCTATAAGCAGAATCAACTCAATGACACATAACAACGACAACCTATCTTTGTTATCCCCTGCTGCTATAACAGAATGCCATAAGGGGATGGCTTCCACAAACAGCAATTTATTTTCTCACACTTTAGGAGGACAGAAGCTTAAATTCAAAACACATTCACTAGCAGAAGGTTTTTTCTTTCTGTTGACTCTAGGGAGAGTTCCTTGGAGATCTCTCTGTGTCTTGGCATCTACCTTATTCCATCTCTACTTCTCTTGATTACTTATTTAAACTCTTTTTGTATCTCAAAAAGAGATTGACTCTAGATACACCCGGCACTAATCTTACCTCATTAGCATAACAAAGATTCCCATTCCCAAATGGGATTATAACCACTGGCATAGAATTTAGAATTGACAGCACATATTTTTGGGAAACATAATTAAATGCCTACATCACCTTGTTGTGATGTTTCTGCCTGACCCAAGCATGATCATTCAATTACCTCATATACATGTGAAAGATGGTCAATGAAAACGGAAGACAGAAGAATTGATGCATTCCGATTGTTTTGTTGGCAGAGGATTGTGTATACAGTAGACTACCAGAAGACTGGAATATGGTGTTGTGCTGTAGGTTAATGTGCTAGATTGCAACGTCGGTTTGATCCTCAAGGTCAGCAGTTCAAGCTCACCAGTCATTCCTCAGAAACCCTATACAGGGTTGCTATGGGTTGGGACTGATTTGGCAGCACGTAGCAACAACACAACAAACCAGAAGAATGGGCGGATGAGTCATGGGACAAATAAAACCAGAATGATCCTTAGAAGCCAAAATGTCAAGACTTTGGCTTAATTGTTTTGAACATCTCATCAGTAAAGGTTAAGCTCTAGTAAAAGACATCATGTTTTATAAAGTAGAGAGACAATAGAACGGAAGGAAACCTTCAATGAGATGGATTGACACATTGGCGGAAACAATGAATTCAATCATACCAACAATTATGAAAATGGAGTGAGACTGGGCAACATTTCTTTCTGTTGTACATAGGTCACCATGGATTGAATCTGGAATGAAGGTAATTAGCAATGATAGATTACCAGTGACGAATCTGAAACAATGATGAAAAGGCTTAACCCATAAATGGCAAGAGAAGTGTTCTTAAATTTCCTCTCTTTTTATCATGCCACTAATGGTGCCCACTAGGAGCTCTGGTAGCGTAGTGGTTATGAATCGGGCTGCGAACCTTAAGGTCAGTGGTTCGAAACTACCAGCCGCTCTGCGGGAGAAAGATGAGGCTTTCTACTCCCGTAAAGATTTACACCCTCGGAAACCCTGCACAGGGTCGCTATGGGTCGGCTCCGACTCGAAGGCACTTAACAACAACAACAACAATGGTGCCCACTACACTGAACTGCTCTGCATCTATGAAGAGGCAAGATCTGTCTACCATGAAGTCTTCAAACTGCAATGCTTGTCCCTCCCACTACCATGGTTATTGCTGTTAGAATTCTCTGCTCATCTTCTCTAGCCCCTTAGATCAGTTACCCCATTACATACTCTCAAAACTCCCTTATTATATCCCAGTTAAAGATACAGGATTCCATTCTTCACTCCATTTCTTTGCAGGGGAGAAGCGCTGCTTCCTTTCACTGCTTTCCAAGTCCATTGTTTTTGTTGGTGTTAGGTGCCAGTGAGTCGGTGTGGACTCCTCACAGCCTTGTGCACAACAGAAGGAAACAATGCCCAGTCCTGGGCTGACCTCACAGTCCTTGCTACATTTGAACCCATTGATGCTGCCACTGTGCCAATCCATACCATTGAGAATCTTCGTCATTTTCAATCTTCTGCTTCATCAAACATGATATGCTTTTCCAGGAACTGGTCCCTCATGATAATATGCCTGAAGTATGAGAGATTAAGTTTGGCATTCTGGCTTTCAAGGAGCATTCTGGCTGTACTTCTTTCATCATAGATTGGTTTGTTCTTTTGGCAGTCCATGGTACTTTTAATATTGTCCTACAACACCATAACTCCAAATCCATTAGAGCCTCACAGTCTCTTTTTGTGAGCATTCTTTAATGAGCTGATTGTTTTGTTTAATCTCAACCTGAAGAGATCTGCTGGAATCAAGAGTTATGTGTTCTGAAATACAAAATCTTGGGGTTAGAGGAAGTGGATGCAGCAGAGTAGCAAAAGGGGCAGATCAAAGAAGGAGACTTTACCAAACCAAAGCTGAGTACAAGGATCTGGGTGGGGCATCCTGTCCAGCTCGTTCCAGTGCCTGCCTCCCTGTAGACACTTGAAAGTAGAGGGATCCAAGAGTGCCTCATGAGGTCAGGTCCGGAGAAGGAGTTGTAGTCCTATCTGTGAGATTTAAAGGTGGGTTGTGATGAGGTTTGAGAAGTGAAACCCATTTGTGGTATTTGTGCTACAACACTACTCATAAGCTAAGGTAGGGCCTCTAGAGCTACCAATCATGTGGTACATATTCTTCAATGGATTCATGTTCCAGAACATTCTTGGCATTGACAGTCTCAGAATAGGTGTCTATACATACTCATCCCATCTCTCAGGACCCTCTGTGGGTACTCCTGAGGAGTTAATCCCTGCTACTGGTGTTCTGGTGTGGCACTGTGAGTTAATGCGCCAGACTGCAAAGCCATTTGAACTGCAAGGTTGGTGGTTCAACCTCACCAGCTGCTCCTTGGAAACCCTATACAGGGTCGCTATGGGTTGGAATCGACTCAATGGCACTGAACAACAACAACAACAACAGAAGATCAGTAGTTTCAGTTTTCCAGCGGCTCCATGGGAGAAAGATTAGGTTTCTGCTCCTGTAATAATTTGTAGCCTCATAAATCCTATATAAGGTCACTATGAAGTCAGAATCCATGGCTCACAACCACAACAACCAACTCTTCACTAGATCTTGCCTGAATCTGAAGACACCTCTTCTTGTTGCCTCGGTTATTCATGGCTTCTAGAACTTTGTCTAGATGGCTCCTGTAAGTGGCTCAACCAATTAGGAAAGTGGCCTGTTCCACACTGCTGAGCCCAGCCATCAGCCAACTTATCAGATCCTAAATCCAGCTAAGTGTTATTTGCTTGAAATATTTGAAAGAGCCAGCTTGGCCCATCTTCAAATATTTTGTTAGCTAATCAAAGCCAGATTGCGGTCAGAGGCCATATCTAAATTTATTAGGGAAATTAATAGACCATTTAGATTTTATTGGAATTAAGCAAAAATACGATGAGCATTCACACTGGCAGATAGTCATTAATTATTACCCTGACCTGCATGGTAGGTCATAATGAAATATTGACTTTCAGTTAAGTCACGAGGCTGTAGGACAAGAAGGACGAGTTCTAGAAGGATGTCCTTACTCCACCTACCTGAGGGTAATTGGATGGGGGCATAGTAGAAAGGTCTTCAGTAAATAAGCACCATTAATACTTTCAGACAGCATTTATTGTGCACTTTCTGTTTGCTAGGCCCTACGAAAGAAAGAGAAATAAAAAACCATTGCTACAAAATTATGGGAAAATATTTTCAGCAAAAATACCAAAATGTGAAGCTGTTGTTTCTCGACAGATCCTCCATTTATGTCTCGACTCATTGGAAGGCAGAGTTTCCATTTCATTAACCCTTCTTCCAAGAATTCTGTGCTCTTCAATTTTTACCATGTCAACATGACAGTTTGGGTGTTCTCTAGGGATTCAAATCATGTTCCTTTTCAATGCTCTGAGTTTGAAGTGGCAAGATCAGGGCTGGAAGGTGTATGGGTAAGAGCTCCCACCAAAATTCTTGTAGGACAGCCCTTGATACTCTTGAAAACTGAGTAGGTACTTTAGCATAATGGAAAACAAATTTTTGGGCACAACTTTACTGAAGTTTTCTCACTAATGCAGTTTTCTTAAAACCTCTTCCTAGTAACCCCTGGTGATTGTCCTGTGACCTGCGAATAAATCTATCAAGATGACCCCTTAGAAATCCTAAGGAATGGTTGCCTTACCCTTTCTAAGCTGACCTCTTCTCCACCTTGAATTTAACTGGTCAAGCAGATCTGCTGAGAAGCCACTGTTCTGATTGGACAGTAAGACAAGGCATTGCTGAGAGAACTTGTTTGTAGCAATCTGCTGATTGTTTAAGCACATTTTGTTTAGCATAAAGCATGTATGAGTTGGTACCCTAGTTGCAATATTTTGACATATAGAGAACCAGAGAGGTTGACTTTAAGTGCTGGTTCCAGCAAGTGCTAGCTGTGTGACTTTGGAAAGTTACTTAAAGTAACATAAACCCAATTTATGAATCTGAGGAACCGTGATACAATGAATAATGGGGCTGTTGTGAGAAGAGCTTATCAAAGTTCTTAGCCCATAAGTATTTGCTATTGTTATTTCTGTCAATAGTGATATTATTAATAGGGCAGGTTTTTGCCCTCAGATATTTTAAACAACACATTGTAACAGTTAATCCTCTGAGCAGAGTTGATTTTTCCTTGCTGTGTACAACATGTCTATTAGCTAGGGACAGAGAAATTTCACAGAGGAGAAATTTGAGCAGGGTATCAAAGACTGAAATGACTTCTTTACATGTGGATAAGAGGGTTACTGGACTTTCAGATAGACGGTGTATTGGATGCAAAACAGGGCTTTGAACTGGTTAGAAACAGCTCAGTCACGACTGATGGAAACAAGGGCAATGTACACGTTGCATAGCAATTGATCTCTTTCACTTCAGACTTTTACCCCAAGAAAGAAACAGGCAGCAGAGCCCTGTTCAAAGGCAGCAGCCAGCCTCATTCAGAGGAGACTGACAAAGTGGCTGCAATGATGGGCGCAGACCCAGCAATGATTGTAAAGAGGGTAGAAGACTGGGCAGTGCTTTGTTCGGTTTCCATGGGGTCGCTGTGAGACTGAGCTGACCTGATGACACCTAACAACAGCATTGTGGTCCAGCTCACTCACCTTTATGGTTACTTAAGTGAATTGTACATGTAGCAGATGTTACTTATGAAGATGTCTATTCTGCTTAACTTTTTATTGTGATTGTTATTCAGCTTTATAGAGCAAGCTGGTTTTCCATTCAGCTGTTCTTACATATTGTATTTTGTAACACTGAATGCAATCCTCACAAAGCAACAGCCCTCTTCTACTCCTTCCCTATGTTTACCATTTCCATTTGTCCTGCCTCCCCGTCTCTTCTAGCCTTCTGAACTTTATATCTTGGCTAATGCTATCCTTCTTATGTCATATGGTTGATGGTTCTACAGAGTGTGTACTTCCTTGGTGCCGTTGTTCTCCTCATAGGCCTGTCTACTGTTTGCCTGAAAGTATAGCTACCAGAGTGAGTCCAGTTCCAGGCTTGACAGTTGACTAAGAACCATAGTCTTGGGGGTTGTACCACTATCAGACGTAGTGGTTCCGAGTCAGGTTGCTAACTTCAAGGTCAGCAGTTTGAAACTACCAGCTCTTCTTTGGGAGAAAGATGAAACTTTCTGCTCCTGCAAAGATTTACAGTCTCAGAAACACTATACAGGGTCACTCTGAGTCAGAACTGATTCCATGGCACATAACCAACTAACCATCAAACTGATATAGTGACCCTATTTGCAACAGAATGAGGCATTGTCTAGAAGCCTGGTCTTTTTTAAGGTGCTAAGTCTTGTCTTTTTTAAGGTGCATGTTTTTCTGTGCATGCAATTATAGATCATTGTTATTATTGTTACTTTGTATTGTCTATAACATTTACATTTGTTGCCTTGAAAGCTCCTCCCAATGATGTTCTTTTCCATTGTACTCCCCCTCCCCCCACTTCCCCACACTTGTTCTATATTGCCTTTCCCTTCACCCACGTTAACATGAGATTTCCTAGTTAGGGATTTCCCCTCTAGCCTCTGTTAAACTTCAAAGGATGTGTATTTCTCTGTGTAAACCTTTTCTTGACTTTTTACAATAGTGTGGTCTTATATCATATCTGACCTTTGGGATTGAGTGATTGCACTCCAGGTTGCTAAACATTATAAGTTGTTTTGTGGATTCATCACCATTCTTCAGTGTTGCCTAGTGTCCCATTGTGTGTCTGTCCATTCTTCCCTTGATGGATACTTCAGCTGCTTCCATCTTCTTGCTAGTGTGACTAATGCCAAAATGGTCATTGTTGTTGTTATTAAGTGCTGTCGAGTTGGTTCCAACTTAGAGCGACCCTGTGTATCAGGGGTGTGGAACGTCCAGCTCATGGGCCATATCAGACCTGTGAAATCATTTGGTCTGGCCCTGCCAAGAAGCACAGTTCCAGCCATCACATTGTTATTGTGAAGTGCCATTGAGTCAGTTCTAACTCACAGCAACCTTGTATAGGGTTTCCGAGGAGCGGCTAATGAGTTTGAACTGCCGACCTTGTGGTTCAAACTGGCCTTGCGGTCAAGGGCTTACCCTACAGTGCCACGCCAGATGCCAGCCATCGCATTGTTGTTGTTGTTAAGTGCTGTCAAGTCAGTTCCAACCCATAAGGTTTCCAAGGAGCAGCTTGTGTGTTTGAACCACCAACCTTGTAGTTCAAACTGACCTTATGGTCCAGCGCATTATTCTGAAGGGCCACACTCAGTTAATTACATGTTAGACAAAATAGACTAATTTTAAGTGGAATGCTGTTATGGCACTGTGGGTCAATGTGCTGGACCATAAGGTCAGTTTGAACTGTAAAGTCAGTGGTTCAAACCCACCAGTCACTCCTCGGAAACCCTATTACAGAGTTGCTGTGGGTTGAAACTGACTTGACGACACTTAGCAACAACAACAGTTTTTAAGTTGTTTATTTTGTATAGCCTGCCAATGATGTTACAAATTTTCGCAGAAAAAGTTCCCCATCCCTGCTGTGTAGGGTTTTTGAGAAGCAGCGATGTGTTTGAACCACTGACCTTGCGATTAGCAGTCTGGTGCTTATCCTACAGCACCGCGCCAGGAGTCCATGAAATGCTCATGGGTGTATGTCTTTCTGTTCACTTGAAGAAAAACAGAAAAGTAGGCCATCTCCCACTCCCCATCTCAAAACCTACTCTAAAGTCAGAAAGTCACAACAGCTGATATTGGTACAGTGACAGACACACAGACCAGTGGAACAGAATTGAGAACCCAGAAGTGAATCTATGTGTAGACCACTCTCTTTGGTAAAAGGCTGATCCCCATTAAATGGGGGACAGAGAGTCTCTTTAATAAACAATTCTGGCAAAGCTGGATATCCGCTTTTAGAAAAAATAAACCAGGATCCCTACCTCACTCCATATACATATATAAGAACCAACTCAAGACGGAGCAAAGACCTAAATGTAAAACCTAAAACTATAAAGAACAGCAAAGAAAAAGTAGGGACAAATTTAGGGGCCTTAGTTCATGGCATGAATACACTATCAGATATAACTAAAGCATATAAATAACAGAAGACAAACTAGACAACTGGGACCTCCTAAAAATTAAACTTTGATGCACATCAAAAGATTTCATCAGAAGAGTAAAAGAGAGAACCTATGGAGTGGGATGACATTTTTGGCAACACTGTATTGTGTTTTCTTTTGTACTCTTGGTCTGTGTTCCCATTTTGTCCTCTGGAGTCAGAAGGAAAATCTTACTTGTTGCCAGAGCAAGATCTATGGGGTCTGACCTGCGAGCTTCCCCTTGAATGCCTGTTCTTCATAGGTTCCATGCAGTTCCTTTGGGGCAAGCAGGCATGGGTGTGGCTCGAGGCACGGACCACTGCTTGGAATCTGACTGGCCTGGGTTCAGGTCCAGGCTCTGCCTCTTCTCGCCTCCTGTGAGACCTCAGGTGAGCATCTTGAGCCTCAGACTCTCCATCTGCAAAAGGAGGTAGACAATGCCTAGCCCACTGGGTTGTTGACAAGATCATTACAAACAACAACAAAACAATGCCTGTAAAGCTCAGAAACCCTATACAGGATCTCTATAGGTCGGGACTGACTCAACAGCATGCAACAACAACAACAACAACAACAAAGCTCCACAAACAGTGAGACATATGAGAGCCGGAACTCAGCAGGATGGCAATGTTTTCCTGGGTGATTTGAGTTTTCCACCTCTGACAGGTTTCTGCCTTGCCCATGTTATGGCTTTCACAGGTCTTGTAAAGTTAGGCCAATCATGCTTTCTCAACACATGTTGTTGTTGTTGTTGTTGCTGGGTATCATTGAGTTGGCTCCCGCTCATAGTAACACTGTGCACAACAGAACAAGACACTGCCCAGTCCTCTGCCCTTCTCAGGAGGGTTGTTACTATTTGGTTGTTACAATGTTGTCCATTGCTGTTGTCTCTGTGTCTGTCCCTCTCATTGGGGGTCTTTTTTTTTTTTTTAATGTTTTATTATGAATTACCTGGGAGAACTATTAGCTTTACATTCATCCTATTGTATATTGTTTCATTGCCATGGTTACAGTCCCCTCCATGTATCATAAACAACCAAAGGGTATACCCTGCAAGCTTGCTCCCCCCGCCCTCCGGTCATCAGCACACAGCCTGTCTCCCTTTCTGGATCTAGAGTCCCCAGCTGCTCCATCTCTCCACATCGTTGTCTCTGCCTCCATCTCTGGCGTCACTGCTTCTCTGGGTAGGGTCTCACCACACTCCGCTCTTCTCCCTTGATGGTTCCAAGGACCTCCGCTCCTGGACTGCAAAGTCAATCACTCCCCTCCTTTTGCTACAAAACGTCTACCTTTACATTTCCAACCCTCACAGTCAATCCTGATAACAAT
>NW_006408823.1:2521035-2521631 GCF_000296735.1 Chrysochloris asiatica
ATAACCCACTGTGCCATATACAAATGAATAAATAAGTAGGGAAAATTATATGCAGAAACTGTGCAATAAGTCGGTTCATTGCAGAAAAATAAGAAACATGCTAACAGAAGTGTGTTGCCTGATATTGTCTTATCCAAGAGAGTTAGCTGAGCATTGATGCCTGCCCCCACTTCTGCCGCACATTTGTGGACTGGACACTGTAATGAGAAATTAGCCAGGCAAAAGGAAACAAAGAGCACACAGAGGCGGGACATCCTATGACCAGGATTTGACAGACATGGGGTGGAGGTAGAGGGAGCCTGCACCTTTCGCTGTTGAGTAACCCTTGCCTCACAACATGTGCCTGGGCTGTAACTGGAGTGTGGGTATATAAGGGTTCCTCTGCTGGACTCCAGAGACTGAATAGAGTTGACTGATGGCCAATGACATGTAGTGATATCAAAGGAAACTGTCAAATGGATGAGACTCCATGATTTGGGATCTTATAGTTGTATATTGCTTAGAATCATGGTAACTTTTGGGAAAATTGTTGTTGTTGTTGTTGAGTGCCATCGAGTCGGGTCCGACCCATAGCGACCCTGTACAGGGTTTCCGAG
>NW_006408823.1:2521911-2556354 GCF_000296735.1 Chrysochloris asiatica
ACCCTGCTGTTATTTGAAATACTGAATAGTATCTATCGCTTCTGGCATCACAGCAACATACAAGACACCTACTGCTACCACATTATAATTAATCCAAAGAAGAATACCCAGAATTTCTCTATTCACAGGAGATTCCTCAGATCAGAAACAGGGTCAATTGAAAACCTAAACAAGGTTTTCCTGTTGTTGGCTTGGCCTATATATGCTGTGGCTCCATCCCTTTCTGAAGCACGAGCCTAGACAAGCCTATCTCCTAGAACAGGTGGAGGGGCAAGGGAGAGAAACACCAGAAGAAAAATGTGAATAAGTTGTTGAGAAATACTCAATTACATGGATAGCAATGGCATCTTGTCTCCTTAGTCTTGGTATGGGTTCATATTCTAGCTCCAGTTGCCCTCCATGTGAGTCAGGGTAGACCTGTGCCCCATAGGATTTTCAATGCCCGACCTTTCTGAAGCAAACTGCCAGGTCTTTCTTATAAGACACCCCCAGGCAGACTTAACCTTTAACCTTTCAGTAAGTAGCTGAATATTTTAACCTTGTGCATTACCAGGGACCCCACTGGCTCACTGGGAAACTATACTGGGTAGGGTAGAATGCATGCCTGAGGCCTGTAACAGGGATCTTCCACAACATGCTTGATTTTGTTGAAAATACAAATGAGTTAAAAATAGTCCTGGTCCTCCAATGCAGAAGGAAGCAGGCCTCCGGGTTCCTGGGCGCTTGCGTGGCAGAATTGTAGCAGGGCATCCTAATTAGATCCCGTCACCAGAACTCCTGACCTTCTGTGTCGTACATTAATGTATTTTACTAATTATAAATGCAATTAGAAAGTACTGAAATAAAATTAGGTTGATCTATCTAATTTACATTAAGCACTTTCAAATTATGCAGATTTTAAAGTCTCTCTCTCCCTTCCCACCCCCCCCCGCCCCCCAATTTGGGTTTCAGGGTAAAATTGTCTGCATTACGACAGCTGGAAAACAACCTTGTAGGAAAACAAATTTCTTTTCTGTGATTACTCTCAGTGTGTGAGTTAATTTTCGAGGCAGTAACATACTTAGCTGGCATCAGAGCGGCGACTCATAAAACGGAAGACATATGGGTCTAGATGCAGGCGCAGGGACAGGGGTGCTTGTTGGGGGGGGATTGAATGTGGTTGGGTTACTTTGGGGAATGAAGTTGAAAGGTTAACTAGGCAAAAAAATAGTGATGAGATGGTCGCTAAGCAGTCGAGATTTACAAAAGAGGAAGCTGTGATGGCAGCTGCAATACCTAGCAGCGAACCATCTGTTAGATTTATCCATCAACTCGGGGTATTGTAGCTTAGACCCCCCTCCCCCCCATGCTGGCAGACAGAATGAATGACCTAGAGCGCTGGAATTACTGGCTGACATTTGAGAGATAACACAAGGTTCGTGCCACTCATTGTGATCACTCAAGGCATCACCCCCATCCTGTGACCCTCCTCCCATGCCAGACCATACAGAATCCTTGTAATACTTATTACTGACTTTAATAATAGAACAATAGGCAATAAATAATGAGGAGGCTTCATAAAGCTCATGGAAAAATTCCACTGTCTTTCCATACCATTTTTCCAGGAACATTTTGAAGCCCCTGGCAGTGCAGACTAAACACTGGACCATAAGGTCAATTTGAACCACAGGGTCAGTAATTTAAACTGTGGTGCTTCAGGTTAATGTGTTGGACTGCAAGGTCAGTCTGAACCACAAGGCAGGTGGTTCAAGCTCACCAGCCGCACCTGCTCCTCAGAAATCCTGTCCCGGGTCACTGTGAGTCTGGACTGAATCCAAGGCACTTAACAACAACAAGAAATGCAGCTCTAATTTGCTGGAAGTTATTATTTCCTCAGTTATATGAATACTAGCAACAGAATTATTTTGTAAAATCTTCCTATGTTGAATGACAATACTGTGAGTTACAACATTATTGGTAACTGAGGAAAAGAAGGAAAACTGTCTTCTTTAATGACGATACTTCAGTCTCAAAAAAGTTCATGGTAAAGGTTCGCAAAGACTACCTACCACAGCGTTGTAGCTAACACGTCAGAAAATCTGGTGAATCAGCGACTATAGAAACACCAGAAGTAACAAACAACAGTGTGTGTTTGTAGGCCATGCAGACAAAACCATGTGACTAGAAGCATCCTTGTAACTGGATAACAAAGACAGCTCTGGTCTGAACACATTGGAAGATTAAAAAAAAAAACACTAAATTAACATAGAGTTTTGGCTTTGTAGGCTTATTGATCCATGTAAACTGGGCTAACAAAAACATTTTTGTTGTTATAATTAACTGTTGTTGTTAGGGGCCTTTGAGTTGGTTCTGACTCATAGGGACCCTCTGCACAACAGATGGAAACACTGCCGGATCCTGGGCCAACCTCACAATTGTTACACTTGGGCCCATTGATGCTGCCACTGTGCCAGCCCATCTCGTTGTGGATTTTACTTTTTCATTGACCTTCCACTTTACCTAGCATAATGTTCTTCTCCTGGAACTGGTCCCTCCTGAACTGTGTCCAAAGTATGAGAGATGAAGCCTGGTATCTTGGCTTCTAAGGAAATTATGGATGTACTTCTTCCAACACAAACTTGGTTGTTCTTCTGGTAGTCTGTGGTACTTTTAATATTCTCCTCCAACACCGTAAATTAACTGAATAAATTCTTCTACACTCTTTCTTATGCATGCTCCAACTTTCACATGCATATGAGGCTATTGAAAATACCATGGCTTGGGTCAAGTACACCTTAGTCCTCAAACTGACATCTTTGTTCTTGAACACTTAAAAGAAGTCTTGTGCAGCATATTTGCCAAATGCTATATATCATTTGATTTCTTGACTGCTGTTTCCATGAGTGTTGATAATGGATCCAAGCAAAATGAAGTCTTTCACAACTTCAATCTTTTCTTTATTTATCATGATGTTATTTATTGGTCCGGTGGTGAGGGTTTTGTTCTTTACATTGGGGTACAATGCATACTGGAGGCTGTGGTCTTTGATCTTCATCAGTAAGTACTTTAAGTCCTCTTCCCTTTCTGCAAGCAAGCTTGTATCATCTGCATATTGCAGGTTGTTAACAAGTCTTTCTCCAAACCTGATGCCTTGTTCTTCTTCATATAATCCAGATTCTCAGATTATTTGCTCAGCATACAGACTGAATAAGTATAGTGAAAGAATCCAACCCTGGTACACACCTTTCCTGATTTTAAACCGTTCAATGTCCCCTTGTTCAGTTTGAATGGCTGCCTCTTGGTCTATGTGCAGGTTCCTCATGAGGACAATCATGTGTTCAGGAATACCCAGTTTCCGCAATGTTGTCTATAGCTAGTCATGATCCTCACAGTTGAAAGCCTATAAAATTTGTGTGCAGTGTTTCAGCAAAGATTTCCTATTTTAAATATAACTATGTTGTTGTTGTTGTTGTTAAGTGCCGTTGAGTCGATTCCGACCCATAGAGACCCTGTATAGGGTTTCCAAGGAGTAGCTGGTGAGCTTGAACCACTGACCTGGCAGTTCAGATGACTTTGCAGTCTGACACATTAGCCCACAGTGTCACACCAGGGCTCCATAACTAACTATAGGGATTGATTATTAAAACTATGAAATCTTTGTTGAAATGTTACACAATAATTTTATAGGTAGTCATTTTTGTATCATTCCCTTGAACAGGGTTGCCCAGAGTTGTCCACATCCCACACCCCTCCCACACCCCCTGATGATGTCTGAACAGTCAATTTTGCTGACTCTGGAAGTTCCCGATGCAGAACAGCTATATCTTAAGTGGGGAAATGGAGCGTAAAGGGATTGGATGTCTGTCGTCGTACTGTCTCTCTCAGGGTTGGGGGATGTGCTTTTCTTCTCGGGCTGAGGAGAGAGTCCTCTCTCCACCTGGGTCTGCTGAAGGCTGTGCTTGCCTGAGGAGGACACCTTGGCAGGGCCTCTTATAGATTAAATCTGATCTGCAGGTTCCTTGGAAGCAGAGGTCTAATGTGCTCTTCTCTGGAGTTGCACATAAGCTCCTTAAAACACTGCCCACATGCTTTAACTTACCTTGCTCAGCACACTCAATTTTATTAGCAGGCCAAACTTTGTCCTTTAAGCTCCCTGTCACAAAGAGCCCTAAAATAATTCCCCAAATTGGAGCTGTTGAGTTTGAGAAAGGAAGTTTGGAAAGGTCTTATATTTTTGATGCTATTGGAGATGTTTCCACTTGGTGTCAGGAATGAATCCTGTCTAGATGAATGTAGAAACCAAGATAGCTATGGGCTGGCCTTTCTGCTCACCATCTTCCCAAATGGTCAGAATACTTGGACACTAGGGTGCTAAGGATTCTTGTGTTTTGAGATTTGAGGGGGTCTGGGGCCCTTACTAGGATACAATGAGTCTCTGCCTCATTTATGCCATGCTGTTCCACCCAACCTCCACCACTGCTCACCCACCCAGGTAATGCTCAGAGATGAAACTACTTGTGAAGCCAGGGAGTGAACGCATTACTCCTTTCTTTCCAAGGGGAATACTTTTGGATTTATGCTGCTAAACAGATGTGAAGTTGCCCTGGAAAGCCCTGTTCCAAGCACTGCAGGTTGTCTGCTTTGCCATCCATTCTCCCCAGAGCTATGTTGCCCCACTTATGTGTCTGTTTCCCTCTCCAGACCAAGAGATCCTTAGAGTCAAGGGCTGGGTTCAGTTCATCTCCACTTCCAGCATATTGCCTGGATCTGAGTAATTGTTCAATAAATGCCCATTTAGTGAAGAAACAAATGCATGAATTGATAGGTGGATGGATAGATAGATGGATCGATAGATCCATGTAAACATAAATACATGATAAAGTAGATAGTTTGATTAGTAGGAAGAAAGATGGATGGATGGATAGATAGATGTAAACATTGATACATGATAGAAAAGATAGCTTGATTGGTAGGAAGAATAAGAGATGGATGGATAGATGGATGGATGGATGGATGGATGGATGGATGGATGGATGGATGGATGGATGGGTGTAAACATTAACACATGGTAGGGTAAATGGTTTGATTGGCAGGAAGACAGAGAGATAGATGGCTAGATGGATGAGTGGATGGATGGGTGGATGGATGGAAGGATGGATGTAAACATAAATACATGATAAGATAGATGGTTTGATTGGTAGGAAGACAGATGGATGGATGGATGCAAAATGAACACATGGATGGATGGGTGATTGGATTAGGAGAAAGAATGAGATGATATATAATATTCATATGTACATACATGGAAGGATAGATGGATGGATGGATGGATGGATGGATGGATGGATGGATGGATGGATAGACAGACAAATGAAATGATATATAAATGAGTACATAAACTTGGTTTAATGCAGTGATGGAAGCTTTGTCTGTAATCCAGATGGCTTTTGTTAGTGAAAGATCATAACTACCCTGCTCACTGATCAGCGTTGCAGGCAGTCTCTGGGGTATTTTCACCAGCTAATACATCTGAAGACAAATGGACATGTCAGCATGCTGTGGATTCAAGGTACAAATTGTAGTCCACAGTCTACGGGGGTCCACCCTCTGTGTACAGGGTCACACCCAACACACACCCATCTGGCCTTCCTCCCCCACTCTGCATGCTGTGCTAGCCAGATCCTAATTAATTATGGTGGCCTTGCAGCAGACTGGGCCTGGACACCAGGGTTTTCTCCGCAGTCTCGGCTGTGCCAGTCCTCTGTTCCTGCCAAGCCCTCCTCCCAGACTAACTCCGCAGGTGTTTTCCCCACCTTCATAATCAGAATTGACACTTTCTAAACGAGGCCCACCTTGTGCAGGCCAGCTCTGATGGATACAAGGGGAAATTGGCGGCCCTTGAGAAGCATTTATGCTATTACCAGCGTTTCTCTGACAGGTTTTTAATAGCCCCCCTAAAACTGCAGCACACTGAAAAACTCTAGGTGAAGTGCCGAGGGCTGCTGTGATTCAGAGGCTGTGGGATGGAAAAATACAGTTTGGGGAGCACTGAGTTCCTTGAATAGCAGGGCTGATGTTGGATTGGACTGAAAAGCAGGGAGTAAGGCAGGTTCGTTGAGGGTCTTTGAGGAGACCTGGGCTGTGTAATAGGCAACATTGAGCACTAGTTCTTTCAACACTAGTAATGAGGAAGCACACTGCCCAGTCCTTCATCCGTCCATTTGTTCATTCAAGTGGTGTTTACTTACCTCATGGTGGCCCTGTAGGATAGGTACTGGGCTGCTAACCACAGGTTTAGGAGTTGAAACCTACAGAAGAAAGATGAGATGCTCTGTTCTCACAAGGATGTACAGCCTAGGAAACACTATATAGGGTCACCGTGAGTTAGAACCCACTCAGTAGCAGTGAGTTTGGGTTTTAGATTTAATGTGCCACAAAGGAGCCCTAGTCGGGCTGTAGGATAAGCATAGGGCTGATAATTGCAATGCCAGTGGTTCAAACCCACCAGCTGCTCCCCAGGAGAAAGATGAGACAATATGTTTTCTGTAGATGTTTGCAGTTCTCTGGGACCCTAAGGGGCAGTTTGTCCTTCAGTCCTGGTGTAGTACTGTGGGTTTCCTAAAGGGTTTAAGAAGAGCTGGAGTTAGAGGGCTCTCCTCTCAGCATCCCCTGTCCTAAGGGGCCTCCTTTTGGCCAGCCTCAGTGGACCAGGGGGCTCGTTGATGCAGTCCATAAAATCCAGCCTTTCAGGGCCTGAGCAGGAGGGAGAGAGGCTGACAGTGGATGCAGAGGGACAAATGGACATGGCTAAGACACATCCCAGGACAGTGTGGGCTCTCAAGGGGAAAATAAGTGGTAATGCCACTTGGCATAAAGAGGAGTCCCAGGTGGGGCAGATGGTTAAATGCTCGACTAGGTTGGTGATTCAAATCTACCCAGAGGCACATCAGGAGATGAGGCTAGCAATCTTCTCCTGAGGGTGACAGTTCTGAAAGCTTTGCGGAGCACAGTTCCACCTTGACATGCACGGGGTCTTCGTGAGTCAGAATCAGCGCCACAGAGGGAACAATGACAACATTTGTCTAAGGAGCCTGTAGGGGTCAGTGATTCTATCTGAAGCCTCGTTGTCTACAGACAGACTCACCCTCCACCCGCTCCATCCACTCCCATCCTCTCACCTTCTTCATGGGCCATTCAAGGACTTGTCTACCTTGCCTTCCAAGAGTTAAAATCAGATCCTGAGAGTAAAATTACTATCAGAGATTTCCTTAAGAACCACATCCTTGCCAGGGACTGTTGGTGGTGGGAGAGACAGGAGCTGGAAGCTAAACAAACCTGCTAATGCCCTCGGATAAGCTCCTGTAATTAGCACGGAGCTCAGTCCTCAGAGAGCTGACACGTTGGGGGCCCCTCTTCTTTCTCAGTCCACTGATCCTCCAAACACTCTGGCTAAGCCTCTCAAAGCCACTTTCCTTCTCCCCAAGCCTGCAGAAACCCCAGAAGGAGAGGGGAGCTGCTGGTGGAGGAATGCCTTGCCTAGGCCTGGGGGAGAAACTAAGGTTGCCTCAGATGCCCCTGCCAGCCCAGTGCTCTGAGGCTGGGTGTCCTGAGTTCAAATCCTTCCTCCTCTGTTGATGAGCTGGGCGATGAGGGTGTGGTTCTGTAGTGGTATACCACCACCTAAACACTGTCTCTTCTTCATGCATCACTATCTTCCCTGCAGGGGACCTTGGACCTCTAGCCCTCTGATTGGAGCTCCAGTGAATCAGGTCCTCCTCTTAGCATTCTCCCCACCACTTTACAGCTGCTAAGGAAGAACTCTGGACTGCCCCCCTGTAAGCTGGTCACTCAGGGTCACCTCTGAAAAGCTGCCTGGCCAAGCAAGGTGAAGCTGGGTTTCTGGGCTAATTCCACTTACTATTTAAGTGGGTCATTCCTGAGTTCAGCCTGCACAGCCAGGGAATCCGTTGAGTGCAAACCAGTTTGCTAATAGCGTTTCTTATAGGCTTGTTACCATTTAATTGCATGGGTACCTGAGTGTCTAAACAGGTGGAATGAAGTTGTGGGGGCAGGAAGAGGGTCTGTCAGAGCAGAGATGACATCTGGAGTGAGCTAGGAAGAAACTGAGAGTCCAGACCAAACCCACTGCCAGTGAGTCGATTCCTACAGGGTTTCCCAGACCGTTTTAGAGGCCCGGACTGCCTCACCTACTTCCGTGGGACAGCTAGTAGCCCAGCACTTAACTCACAGAGCCACGAGGCATCCTTTCGAGTCCAGATCGGCATTCCTCAAAGTGTCCTGTGCCCACACCTGAAACCCTGGGGCATCTTGTTGGAATGCACCCAGATTCCTAGGTGTGGGGTGGGGCCTGACATTCTGCATTTCGAATAAGTTTCCAGGTAACGACAGTCCTTTGAGAAGCCCACAACTAGTCTGCAGATTAGAATTCCCTGCCAAAGATGCACAACCAGTAAAAAGGTTAGTCCTAGGTCATAAGCCTCATCTGTTCCTAATGCTCAGTGCCTCCCTTCTTTCTGGCTGAGTCGTATGGACACCTGTCCACATGCTGGTCCCCCAGCCGTACCCTCTCAAACAGCGGCCACTCTCAACACACAACCATCTCTCACTGTCATGGTGCTACTGAGCTGGGGCACCACTGGGACCCTATGACTTGACTGACTTCCCTGATGGGTTGACCCAGCCTGGGGGATCCTACCAAGCTCTGCCAAGTTTATCCCCAACACTGGGTCCAGAGAAGTGCCCTCAAAAGCACCAGGGCTTCTGTCTGCCCACGCAGTTCTAATCCTCTCCTGCTGTTCTCTCTGTCTCTGTTTTTTCTCTCTTCTTTCAGTCTCATACCTCACTCTAGAAACCTTAGCAACCACTTAGGAAATCTGGCTACACAAGAGCAGGGTCTACACAAAATACAAGGGGCTTCCAATAGTTCATGGAAAACCGGGATGAAAAAAAGAATGGATTTTCCCCATGAGCTGCCAGAAGCCCCCTCAGAAGCCCACAGCAAGCTGGGAACCAAGTTCTCACAGAGACTGTCCATTCTGAGTCTCTCCCTTGGGACCACACTTTAGGTGAGGGGTGGATGTGTGCAAAGAAGTGGGGTGCTCTCATTGAAGCATGAAAATACAATTTCCATGATATCATCGGCATCTCCAAACAACTTAGATTTAAAGAGCTAAACCAGATGCTTATACCTGGACACCATTACCACAGTCAAGAGAAAGGAAAGATGCATCACATCTGCTGGTGTCTTCACTCCCTCCTCCTCAGGCAACCCCTGATCTGCTTTCTGGATCAGTAGATTGATTGACATTTTCTAGGATCTGATATGAATGGAATTCCACCGATAACACAAAACCCACTGCTATCGAGAGCATTGTTGTACAAGGTTTCCTAGACTGTCATTCTTTATGGGAGCAGAAAGCCTCATCTTTCTCTTGTGGAGTGAGTGGTGGGTTTGAACCTCCAATCTTGCGGTTAGCAGTCCAGTGCTTATCCCACAGCACCACAAGGACTCCTTACCTATGGTAGGAATTATTGTTTAATGTGTTATTAGTTGCTATTTAGTTGGCTATGACTCAGGGTGACTCCGTGTACAACAGAAAAAAACACTGCTCCTGGCATGTTACAATCTATTGTGTTGACATTGTGAATTTCCCTCTTGTAGTAATCATGATACGATTGTTACAGCCATCACCACAATTCAGCTGCAACAACAACAACAACAAAATAACCAACTCATAGCTGTTGAGAAAGCAGCGCAATAGGACAGAGTGGAACTGGCCACTAGGGTTTCCAAGTCTGTCATTGTTACAGAAACAGAGTGACACATCTTTCTCCTGTGGCAAGTGGCTGGTGAGTTAGAACTACTGACCTTTCAGTTAACAGCCAAGTTCTCAACCACTGTGCTATCAGTCTGTCTTAGTTGAACTCCATCAACCCCCACA
Organism: Chrysochloris asiatica; assembly: GCF_000296735.1. Classification (NCBI taxonomy): domain Eukaryota; kingdom Metazoa; phylum Chordata; class Mammalia; order Afrosoricida; family Chrysochloridae; genus Chrysochloris; species Chrysochloris asiatica. Next base: position 2,531,853 of record NW_006408823.1, read on the forward strand.
TCTTCTAGAGCCTATTTGTATCAACCCCCATACCCCTACCTTCAACTCTAGCAATTATTGATCTTTCAATATTTTTATATTTGCCTTTTTTAGACATTTCATAGGAATTGAATTAAAAAAATTATTCTTTTTTACATTTACCAGCTTCTTCTTGTTGTTAGGTGTCATTGACTCATAGTGACCCTATGCACAACAGAAAGAAACGCTGCCCGGTCCTGTGCCAACCTCATAATCTTTGCTACTTCTGAACCCATCGCTTCCACCACTGTGCTAATCCATCTTGTCAGGGGTCTTCCTCTTTTTCTCTGACCCTCTACTTTACAAAACATGATACCTTTCTCTAGAGACCGATCCCTCCTGACAATATGTCCGAAGTATGAGAGATGAAGTCTGGCCATCCTGGCTTCCAAGGAACACTCTGGCTGTACTTCTTCCAACACAGATCTGTTTGTTCTTTTGGCAGTCCATGGCACTTTCAATATTCTCCTCCAACACCATAATTCAAAGGCATCAATTCTTCTACGGTCTTCCTTATTCACTGTCCAGCTTTTGCATGCATACGAGGTTATTGAAAATACCATGGCTTGTGTCAGGCACACCTTAGTCCTCAAACTGACATCTTTGCTCTTGAACACTTTAAAGAGGTCTTATGCAGCAGATTTGCCTAATGCAATATGCTGTTTAATTTCTTGACTGTTGCTTTCATGAGTGTGGATGGTTGATCTGAGCAAAATGAAGCCTTTGACAACTTAAGTCTTTTCTCCACTGAAATGGGTGTTGTTTATTGGTCCAGTGGTAAAGATTTTTGTTTTCTTTACATTGAGATGCAACCCATACTGAAGGCTGTAGTCTTTGATCTTCATCAGTAAGTATTTTAAGTCCTTCTCAGTTTCAACAACAATGAGTTATTTCTGCATTAAAGTCCTTCTGTGGCACACATGGTTAGTGCTTGACTGCTAACTCTAAGGTTGGCAGTTCAAATCCACTCAGATGTGGATTTTCTAGACTGTAACCTTAATGGGAGCACATCATTAGATCTTTCTCCTGTGCAGCTCCTGGGTAGGTTTGAACCACCAAACCTTCAGTTGGCAGCAGAGTGCTTAATCATTGCATCACCAGGGTTCCTCCACGAAGCTTGTTGACACTGTAGACTTGGTTCTCACCTATAGCAACACTGCATAGGGTTTCCAAGGAGCGGCGGGTGTATTTGAACCACTGACCTTGTGGCTAGCAGTGCTGTGCTTATCCATCAGCACCACACCATGACTGCTTCATGATGGCGGCTTTGCAAACCTTATGAAGCCATTCTACTCTGTGGTACATGGAGTCTCCAAGGGTCAGAACCAACTAGAAGGCAATGGGGTTGGGGTCTTTGGTTATTAGTGGGTTATGGTCCTGGTGATGCAATGGATTGAGCACTTGACTAATCACTGAAAGGTTGGTGGTTCAAACCCATCCAGAGGCACATTGGGAAATGGCCTGAAGATATGACTTCTGGAAAGTAGCAGCCTTGAAAGCCACATGGAGCTGAGTTCTACTCTGACACAGTTGGAATTGCCATGAGTCAACATCTAGACACTTACTGGTCTTCTTGTTTATTGCTGGGTTGAGACTCAGAAAATATGGTAGAAGGAATCCCATAATTGACCCATGGTAGATTCTCAACCAATTTTTCTTGAACGAAATGAGCCAATTAAATCACCTACAATAATCATTCCTATTAATTTTCGTGATTAACCTCTGTCTCAAAGTTAACTAACCTATAATTATTCTTGCCAAAGAAGACCCTTCTTCAGGTTTAAAATCCCACAGCACCTGCTCTGTCTGTCAGCATTCACGTATGTTTTCTTTAGTTTAGCTGAAGTCTCTTGGGCAAACTGTGAGCCCATTTCCTGGCATGCTGTTACTAATAAAGAGAGACAAGGGGCTCACATCCCCTATAAAAACCTTTTATTTGCAGAGATCAGTATTCCCACCACCACCCCAATTCCTGCATGATCACCTTACTTCTGTCTCTTTAGAAAAACACCAACACCAGCCACGTTAGCACCAAACAGGTCCTGAGCTAGACTTTTCACTTGTGTGAATGGTTTGCATCTTCATGAAACTCAATTAATGCCCACTTCCCAGATGAGACCTTTCAGGCTCGCCAAGACAATACCAGGTGCCACTGAGTTGACTCCACCTCATGGCGACCCTGTGTGCATCAGACTAAAACTGTGCTCCATTGGGTCTTCAATAGCTGTAACCCTTCTGAATCAGATCACCAGGACTTTCTCACAGTGTGCCTCTGGGTGAGTTTGAACCCCTAACCTTTCTCTGGAGGTTCCTCTGCATGGATGATTTAAACCTTTTGACTAGTAACTATGATCAGTATGGTTTTGTGTCCATTTGGCTGGGTCTGGATTTTCAATGGTTTGGCAGTTACGAGGTAGTAAACCCCCACTCCTGATAAGAGCTAATAACGATGCATTCACCACCATGATGTTATCGGATATGATCAGCTATGATCATCAAATTATCAAATTATTCTGCACATTTGGGTGGCGATGTTGTAAAGTGCCATAAAGTTGACTTGGACTCCTAGTGACGCCATCTACAGGAAAGGATACGCATTGAGTCAGTCTCTTTAGAAACATAAGAGAAATTAATTAAACAGGCAAGCAGGGCTGAGAGGGGCATACTGTCACCACGAGAGAAGGGCCGGGAGTGGAATGTGTCCTTTGGACCCGAGGTCCCTGCACTGTGAAGCTACTCAATCTGGGGAAGACTGATGTCAAGACACATGGAGATCTCCACAGAATGCCAGGCCTGCAGATGCTGAAAGGAGATCAGGACCTTTCCCCAGAGCTGACAAAGAGAGAGCAAGCCTTCCCCCTAGAGCTGGTGCTCTGAAGCTGGACTTGTAGCCTCCCAAACTGTGGGAACGTAGAGTCCTGGTTGTTAAAGCTGCTTCCCCCTGTGGTATTTCTGTACCAGCAGTATGAGAGAACTCAGACAAGAATCGAATGTTTAACCCTTCACCATCCCTCACTCTCTCATCCATGCATCTACACTGCTCCTTAGACCTTCTTGATTTTATTCAGAATTCATTTCTGATTTCTTAATCATATGTGGGTCTCCTTTAAACTCCTTCCGTCCCTCAGGTCCCCATTTGCAGGCCCCAGTCGGCACTGCTTGTCCTAAGCCCTGGGCAGTTGACATTCTGGCCCCTCAATGTCCTGTACCACATTTCATGACCAGGACAAGGGGCCACTGTGCTGACCACAACCACAAGACTGTGTGGTTAGGATAAAACCTGGAAAACGGGTATCCAGCCTGCCGGTCACCAAGAAGAGGCCGCATCCTGTCTGGACCTCTGTCCGAAAGAACATTTCCCTCACTGGGGAGGAAACTGCAGAGAATGCTCTGGTTTCTATGCCCAGAAGGAGTCATTTTTCTTAGGTGTGTGAAGGTCCTGAAAGAGTGAGGTAATAGGTTTCTTTATTAAAAATTAATCTTCTTGTAAAACCATTGCAATACAATGCACTTTAATAAATCACCCCACGCTTCTGAACACATCTATTATCCTTTCCTGGGAAAGTGTGATGTTGCTGCGGAGTACTGAAGCTGAGCTTGGTAATGAACTCAGGTGGGGCAGGGACCCAACCCCTGTTCTGATTGGGAATATACCGGAGGTGTGTGTGTGTCCATATCACACAGGGATTGCAATTAGTTGGCATCTGTTAGAACCCATTCTCATCAATTCTTACTCCAGTCCCCAGGTACAGTGGCTTTGGGGTCCTTTGGGTTGAGAAGGGCCAGACAGGTAGTGATGATGGACCAGACAGGGTAGTGTGGGCCTCCAGTTCTAGGTGGATACTCAGGACTCATGGGAGATGTCCATTCTCATTTGCAAACCAGGATAAGCATTGGACTGCAAGCCACAAAGTCTGCAGTTCAAATCCACCAGCTGCTCTTTGGAAAGCCTATACAGGCTTTGAGTGAGAACCACCTCTATGGCACATAACAACAACAACCCACCACCAAGCCCTGCTTGTTTAAGGATGAAGGTATCCTACCTCCAGGTCTGGTTCTGCTGCCACAGCCTTAGGTTTTGATGCACTTGGTTTCAGGTGGGGTCTCATGGAATACCTGTATCTCTGTACTGCTTGCTCTTTTATGGTCTATTCATACACCATCTGGAAGGACCTCCTGGACTCAGTTTCTCACCTAGCAGCTTCAAAGAGTGTGGGTGGCTTTAAATAATGGGAATCTAGTTTCTGGCAGGTCTGAAGGCTACAAGTCCTCATCACAGTCTTGGCCATGTTGATCCCTTCCACGAGCATCTGCCCTAGTTTCTGGAGTCTGCTGGTGATCCTGGGCATTTCTGGGCATCTGTCGTCCCCTGATGTGTGTATCTGCATCTATTCTGGCCTTTATATAATTCAGACAGGATGAGGTTTAGGACCCACCCCATGCTGCTGCAGCCTTGTTAACATAACAAAACAAGAACACCATTTCCAAAGAAGGTCACATCCTCATGTGAGCCCAAACCTCTGCCATGGAGTCTCTTCTAAGTCATATCAGTCATGCAGACACAGTGGAACTGTGTCGTTTCCAAGGTTGGCATCTTGACAGAAAGGAGGAAGATGAGGCTGTCTGCTCCCTAAAGATTCCCAGACTTAGAAACCCTCTACAGGGTCGCTATGACAACCGCAACAACAACAGTCTTTACAGAAGCAGATGACCTCATCTTTTCTCCATTGGAGTCACTGGTGGGTTCAAATCACTGACATTTTTGGTTAGCAGCAATTTACCCACTGCTTCCCCAGAGTCCTTCATCCACAGATATGCTGTCGTGAAGCGCCATCAAGTCTGTGTAGGGTTTCCGAGGAGCAGCTGGTGAGTTTGAACTGGTGAACTTGTGGCTCAAAGTCCCCTGCTGATCCTATAGTACGACACCAGATGCTATTGTTGTTAACTGCCAGTGAGTTGATTCCGACTCATAGCAGCACTATACAGGGTTTCCGAGGAGCAGTTGGTGGGCTTGAAACAGTGACCTTGTGGTTCACAGTCCAGTACTTATCCTACTGCACCACACCAGGTATTTGTTGTTGTTGTTGTTAAGTGCCGTCGAGTCAGTTCCGACCCATAGTGACCCTGTATAGGTTTTCCAAGGAGCAGCTGGTGAACTTGAACTGCTGACCTTGCAATTCAAATGGCTTTGCAGTATGGCGCATTAACCCACAGCGCCACACAGGGATCAGCGATTCAAGGCATAGTTTGAGGAGGACACAATCCAATTGATAACACTTTCTCTGCCTCTAAACAGCAACTCTCCCGCCCAGCCACTTCCCCCCCCCCCCGCCCTGCCTCACCAATGCCCAAGGTAATTCACAGTAGTGGTCTTTCCCCCTTCAGATCCACTGACTGGAGCAATACATTTGTCCTGAAAAAGTGACAGAACCAACTCTTCTCCTTCACCAATGTATCATGTGTATCCCAAAGCCATGCTGCTGGACCTCCACATCTCACAGAGTTTCTTATGAATGAAGACTACCCCTCTTGTGTGAAGTACCTTCTCTGTAACTTGATCGCCCTGGATCCAGACCAAGAAAGGACGTTGTGTCCTCTTCCATTAAGGATAAATATCCAAGCAAAAAGATTTCTTCTCCAGTCTCTCCTCCTCCCAGGCAAATCAATACCCTTGGTTGGAAATCCATCCACCCATCAGTAAATCCCCAAACAACCAGACTCCAAATCCTGTCCTAGGTTCAGCTGAGGACACTTCCTTTCCTGTCCTCCCTCCCTCCCTTGTAATCCCATCTGGATCTCCTGGTAGAACAAGTGTGTGTGTCTGATTGTTTGTGTGTGTGTTGGGCGTAGGTGTTTCTAGAAGTAGCTGTATCCCTGTTACTGTAATTACACAGGAGTGGAGAATGTCGTGGTTGGGTCTTTGGACTCCATACCCTTTCATCCTACCTCATCCCCTCACATTTCTGTTTTAAACAGAGCCTCCTAACCAGAAAGCACTGATGGATGGTGTCACATACACTGATAGTCTCTATTCATGGTTGGAGTTTCAGGGACTTGAATTTTTACAGTGCCTGGCAGAGAGGTGGTAATAGATAAATGTCTTCCAAATGAGGAACAGAGTGAGAAATTAATGGAAGAACAAGTGAGTAGGCCAAAAATCTCTCAGCTTGGGGGAAGAGAAGGTCTAATGATGTTTGGCAGGTTGGCAAGTCCCCAAGCCCCTCAGGGAAAGAAGCCAGAATGGAGGGACAACAAGGATGCACTGTAGGCTGCAAGCAGAGCCAGTCAGCCGTGGCCTTGTGGGCTGTGCTAAGTATGCCTGTCTCTGTCCTGCAAGCAGTGGGGTTGTTGGAGGGTTTTAAGCAGGGGAGTGATGGATGAAGATACTAAATACTCTCCATCATCACCAGGATCAATAGCGCAGCAAGTCTTCAGAGTCAGCACCACTGTTAGCATGGTTAACAATGAGTGAGCCCCTGCGGAGCCAGGCCTTGGGATGTGTGGGTGCTGTACCTGCCTCAGTGTGCTTTCTGGGTGTCTGAACCATCATCACTGTGCAAATAGAGAAACCAAAGCACAGAAAAGGAAATGGGCTTGCCCAAGTGCTAGAGCCTGGGTTCCATCTTAAGCCATGCCCCAAGGTATGGAGCAAACGTGTAGAGAGAAGAAAACCAGTGAAATTTACATATGTATATATGTAACTGTGTGTGTGTGTAGAGAGAGAGAAGTTTACGTGAAAGAATTGGTTCACAGTTGTAGAACAGTGAGAGTCCCAAGTCTGGGTCAGATGAAACAAGATTGGCAGGCAGGTCTGGCAGGCACACAGTCAGGTTGCTGATGGCTCCCAGGATCAGTAGGTAATAAAGCAGGTCACTGGCTCAAGTCCAAAGAACCAGGGGTCAGAGGACAAGTTAAATGCAATATCCAGACCCAACAGAGAGCAAACACACTTTGCGTGAGTGTCTAATATATTGGAAACAGGCCACACCACTGAAGAAACATCCCTTCAATTGATTGGCTGCTCACAGCAGAACTCATTGTAACGTTAATTACCTTATACTAGATCTCATTATGGGATTAATTTCAGCTCAGCTGCCAAGCCATTGAGGATCCTGGCTCAATCAAAACCTTAATCTGACACAAAACCTTAACTATCATACCCCAAAAATATATGTGTTATATATCCTAACTTCTAGATTTATAGTTATAGACCCATTTGGGAATGGGATTTCTTTGGTATGTTAATGAGGCAGGGTTAATGTTGTTGTTAAGTGCCTTTGAGTTGCTTCCCACTCATAGGGACCCTGTGGTGTTTGGGTGTGCCTTAAGTCAATCTCTTTTGAGATATAAAAGGAACAGCAAGCAAGGAAGACAGATGGGGGAGGCAGATGCCACACTACATGAGGTCTTCAAGGAACCAAGAAAGCAAAGCTGAAAAGAGACAAGGATCTTCCCTCTGGGCCAACGGAAGAAGAAAGTGTTCCCCTTGAGCTGGAACCCAGAATTCAGACTTCCAGTCTTCTGTTCTGGGAGAAAATAAACTTCAGTTCCTTAAAGTCACCATTTGCATTATTTCTGTTATGGCAGCATTAGAGAACTGAGACATTCCATAAGGCTGTTTTGTGTGACTATCAGATTCCACACATAAGTGGACACAGTCGGATGCGGTTCCCTGCTCTGTTGTTGATATAGTTAGATACTGTCAAGTTGGTTCTGACTTGGAGTGATCCCATGAACAACAGAATGAAACACTGCTCTGTCCTATGCCACACTCACAATTGTAACACATGATCCCGTTGTTGTTGTCACTGCCAGACCATTTTGTTGGGGGTCTTCCTCTTTTTCACTGATCCTCCACTTTATCAAGCATGATGTCCATCTCCAGGGACTGGTCTCTCCTGATAACGTGTCTGAAATATACGATTCTTGTTCTAGGGGATCTGTAAACAGTGTTTCCCTCCCTTCATTCAACTAACACATCCACTGAGCACAAGCTATGTGTCTTGAAACCTCTCCTTGAAGACACACATATCTTGGAATCAGATGGAAGTAGTCAAAGCCCACCAGCAGACAGTTCATGAACATCCTTTTCCCTTGCTGACTTTGTGGTGCTCTACCATGCAAGACTGGAGAACGTCTTGAATATGATTCAGAGGGAAGCTGGATTCTACCACCTGCAGCTTCATCTTCCCCCTGAATGATGAATCCCTGTATCCAACAGGCTCCAGGATGCATTCTCCTTATGTTCTTCATGCACTTCACACCCGGTAGCTGAGATGACTCCTTTCATTTCACTGTGTCAGTAAGTGGCTTCAACCCCCCATCAAGTGTTGTATGACTAGCTGCCATTGAGTTGGCCCTCAACTCATGAAAACTTCATGAACAACAGAACATGAACCATTGTGATCTAGGCCCCCACCCACCCACCTACTGGCTGATTTTGGGAAGATTTCCAAGTCTTTATTCTTAGTCCATTGAAGTCTGGAAGCTCTATTAAAACCTGTTCTGCTTCTGAGCTTCCACAGACACACAGACATCTGAATAGTGACCACTAAGCAGGGCTATTCATGAAGTTTGCTGTACAGCATTTGAACCTGCAAGAGTCTCCTGCATGGAGGGTAAAAATTCAGTCACTGAGTCTTCAATGTGGCATACACCAAATACATATGCTCATCTTTTCTCCCTCACCCTAACCATACATGATGAGGCTGCACATTACATCAATTCTGTGTCCTGGCTCCATGCTCACTTCACTCACTTTCCTTTCTTCTCTTCTGTTTCTACACTGTCCATTCACCCACCCATCCACCCATCTATTCATCCATCAGTCCACCCCATTCACTATCGGTCCACTCACCCATTTCCTGTCCATCCATCCATCCATCCATCCATCCATCCATCCATCCATCCATCCATCCATTACTGCCTTCACCTATAAATCCATGGCCAGCTCACCCTTCTATCCATCCATCTAACCATCTACCCACCCATTCATCCATGCATCCACCCGACCCACATAAAAATCCAATCATCTACACACCTACCCACTCACATATTAAACCATCCATATATCAGTCTATCAGTTTGTCCATCCATCCATCCATCCATATATCCAACCATACTCCTACACGTGGAACTTATCCACAGCCTCCTCCCAGGCTGTCTACCTTCAGCCACACTCTGCTTCTGCTTTATCCCCAGGTGGTCTTTCACAATCTCTTTAGCTCACTGCTCTGATTAAAATTCCACAGAGACTCTGCTGTGTCTTTAGAAAGCAATACAAACTCTACATCTTGGAGAATAAGACTTTATGAGTTAGATCCTATCAGGCTTATCTTCTGCCATCTACCCCTCATGAACCTTAGGTTTCAGTAAGACTGAACAATTGATGCATCTTGTCAGCATGAAGTCCCCATGCCTTTTTGCACCTGCTGTCTCTCTTCCCACGTATACCTAGTAAACTACTGCTCATCTTTCTAGGCTTACCTTCACTTTCTTCCAACAAATATTGGTTAAATACTTGCTATTTGCTGGACTTTGCCCTGATGTCCCTGGGTGGTACATGTCCCAGTGTCTGGAATAATAGTGGACTTTTGCCCTTAATTGAAATATGGTGTTGGCAAAGAATGTGAAGTATGCCTCGCACTGCCAGGAGAATGGACAAACAGCCATGAACCTCCTTAGAGAACAGGATGAGACTTCATCTCATGTACTATGAACATGCCACCAGGATGTACTAATCTCATCATGCTCAGTAAAGTGGAGGGCCAGTGGAAAAGATGAAGACCTTCAATTTTATGGACTGACAGAGTGGCTGCAACACTTGTGAGAATGGCAGGGGACTGAGCAGTGTTTCATTTTGTTGCACACACGGTCACTATGAGTCAGAACCAACTTGGTAACACAAAATGACAGTAGCCCCCCATTTGTATGATGCATTCTCAGAGTCCTTTTGTGCCCCCCGCTCCCCAACATGGGGGCAGTAGTCTGTGCTGTCTTCAGTCTGGTCAATAGCTTTCTGCAGTGATTGACATATGCGATTTCTCTCCTTCTGTCTGGCCAAGGTATGAAGGGAAAATTGGATGTTGTTGAATAATTGAAAATGAAAATCCCTACAAATTGATTCCTATGAAAACCAAATTGAGTTCCACAATTAGGCTCCCTGCCTTTGCAGGGCATCTGAGGCCTCTGTCTGCCCAGGCATTGGCTCAGATGTGACTTTTCACGGGAGAGCCACAGACAGGAAGCACAGGGCATCAGTCTTTAAACAGCTGTACAGTTGTTAGGACCCCAACCCAGGCACTTGCTGGAGGAGCTCTAGGGCCTGCCCTCTGACCCTAGTTCCTGAGGTGAGTGGGAGATTTGTCTTTGCTCACATTTCTGGGCTTGGGTGGAGGGGCTTCCAGAAGCATAACTGTACACTCAATCCATTTGAGTACCAAGGGGGATTTGGAGGTGGGCTTTGCTCCCTACTTCCCTCCTGATACCTGAAAGCTCCCTGAATCCCTGTGAGCATCAGCCCTTTGCCATCCCACTGTTGTGCTCCATTAAAAACAGAAGAGGTTTCCTGTACCCTGGTTTCTTGGCAACTTTTCCAATTGGTGGCCTGGAGTATTGCTCTAAGAATTTAAACTCTGGGACTACTCAGGCTGTAGGAAAACTTAAGAGTTTTCTTACCTGGAGTCTGTGGGTGGAATACAGAGGGTCCATGAACTTGGATTTGGCTTAGGGGTAGGGAATGGCATCGTTATTTTTTCCTAACCCCGACAAGAATTTTAGTGAGTTTACCACAGGTGTGAGTGTAGAGACCACACTCCCTGTGCCTGGTGCAATGGGGAGCCCTGGACCCTTTTATTCTGCTTTGCACTGTTAGGAATTTCCAAACTTCTTTCTTTGAAGGACCAGGTTGTGCTTTTGTTTTTTTGCTTGTGGGGCTACCAGGTCCCTGCCTCAACTACTTAACTCTGCCATGAAAATGCAAACACAGCCACAGACAATGTGTGAACAAATTGATCTATCTGTACTCCAATATAACTTTATTTATGAAATAGATGATGGTCTAGATCTGGCCTCTGAGTCATACTATATGCTGACTCCTCCTTCAAAGAGATGATAGTTATTAGACCTGCCATGGATAGGGTTATTTAATGAGTTCATTTAAAAAGCTCTCACATTCTGCTCTAGTGCACAGATCTTGGTAACTGTATTTTAACATTTTAATTTCTCTTTGTATTTGTTGTTGTTAAGTGCCATTGAGTCAGTCTGACCCATAGCAACCCTGTATTGGGTTTCCAAGGAGCAGCTGCTGAGTTTGGACCTCCAACTTTATAGTTCAAACTGGCTTTGCAGTCCAGTGCATTAACCCACAGTGCCTCTCTATATACAAATTATGTATTCACCATAATTATTATGAAGAGTGTCTGTAAATTTCACCTGCCTTTCCCAGGGGTTCATGGCACAAACTAGTCACAGAATCCTGAATCCTTGACCAATTCTCTAGGCAATGCCGTAATATCTTTTTCCTGTTCCAGAAAGTGGCGATCTAGCTTCTCCTTGCATACTTCCCATGATGCAGCACTCACTACCACACTGAGACACTTGCTTCATCAGAACAAACATGCCAGAAAGAATGGGAGGGAAATCAAGAGAGACTGATGGAGGGGGACAGGGGCTATAGAGAGAGACAGAAAGTCTTTCATGAACTCAATCTTGAAAATGATATCCTTATTTGCTTTTGTTATACTTATTCTATTAATTAGAAGTAAGTCACTGGTCTCAGAATAGACTTGAACATGTTGGAGATTATCTATCTATCTATCTATCTATCTATCTATCTATCTATCTATCTATCTTTCTGTCTGTCTGTCTGTCTGTCTATCACTGGTCTGTATCTATCCTTTTATTTATCTGTTTATATCATCTTGTTTTTATCTGCTATTTATCTATGTATATTCATCCATTCATCTGTCCATCCATCCATCCATCCATCCATCCATCCATCCATCCATCCATCCATCACAAGCTCCAGCCTCCACTCAAGGGAAGAGAATTGCACTAAGACATGGAGTTCACAAGCAGGTTCCTTGAGACCATCTCTGAGCTTCACCTCCCTATAGCATGCAGGGCAGTGGGTCAGGGACTGACAAGGTACAGACACCCAGGTCAGGGCCAGGCATCATCAGTTATCCCAGCAGCCATGGGATGCTGTAGAAGAGTTTTGACTAGGGGAGGCACATGGTAAGATGCATTAAAACAAGATCATTTGGTCTGCTGTGTGGGGAATGGATAGAAGGGAGGGGGTGGTTGGAGGGTGGGGTGCAGAAGAAGCAATTAAAGTCATCTGAGGAGAAAATAAGAGTGGCTTGGACCAGAATGGATGGAGTGGGGAAGATGCCCCACTCATATTTCAGAGATATGGTATGTGTGGTGGCCTGCATGGGAGGACTCAGTGGTCTTCTCCCGCCTCTTCTCTCCCTTAATCTCTCCTCCTCTTCCTCCTGCAGTAGCAGCCCCTGCCCGCATGCTCTGTAGGCCCCCGTGGGCTGTGCAGACCAGCCATCCATAAGCCAGGCATTGACGCACAAGAACAAAAGCATCACTAATGCTGTAAATCCTGGATCCAATTTATTTGTTATTTCCACTCATTTGAAATGCACCTGTTACCCCTAAGGCCTTTGAATGCCATCAGCAGCAACTATAAAATCAAAGTAAAATTGGAACCTGTTGGAAAAACCCTCAGTTGCTCAAAGGGGAAACAAATCAAGAGGAAAAAAAAAGTTTTCCCTTTTCTTTCCTTCCCTCCTTGGCATAGAAAGCTGGGCTCATGGAAGAAGACCCCCAGGAGCAAAGATCCGAGGTTGCAGACTTTGCCTCTTCTCCGACTTCCTTTCCTCCAGTCTCTCAATATATTCAAATGGTACTGACATTTGGGCTTTAAAACCATCCAGCTGCCACTTTTCTTCAAGCGAGAATTGCCCGGGCCCCGTCTTCTGGGCTGCAAAATTCATTTGTGAATCATCTTCCATATGGTGGCGACTCCGGGTCTGATATCACCGGGCTAATTGAGTGTTAGGTTAGAGACCGTTTGCACAGTGATCAGATGGAATCAGTTAAACCTTCATTATTCACTCTGCATGTTGAGCCTTCCTCTGCATTTAAGGATGACAGTGGGAGTGGGTTCATTTCAGTCCAGCAGAGGCTGCCCAGTTGTCTAGCTGGCTCTCAGTGACAAAAACAGGATCATTGCAGTTCCAATTATTTACTCTTCCTTTTCTCTCTCTCTTGTTTCCTTATAAAAAATAAATGGGACCCAACAAAAGTTAAGTGTCCAGCACAGATGGACAGCCAGAGGGGAGATGGTTATATGTGGGGGTCAAGACCAGCAGTAAGTTGTTAAGTATGACCCTCAAGAGTAGGAAGACCAAGTCCCACCAGCAAATAAAGAAGCTAACAGCCATTGTCATTGAGTTCACTCCAATCATGGAGTAGAACTGGGCTCCATGGGTTTTCAGTAGTATATTGCCAGCCCTTTCTGGGTGGATTTTTCTAGTAGCGTGTATTCACTTCATGTCTCTGTATCACATGTTGGTTATTCTCAAATATTTCAGATGTTTTCTTCATGCTGCTGCAGAGTTCACAGATGTTAACTCTTGTCAACATCAATTTCATATGTACCAGGAAATCCAAATATTCGTGTTTCTTGCTTTAGAGTGATATTGGATTTATTATGGTGGTCTGTCACCAAACCCACAGCCTCTCCGAGGTGCCTGTATTTTGTTACGGCAGTCCAAGGAAAGGACCACACCATAGAATCCAGCAAGGATTCTCCTAGATATTTACTAAGATGTACTGAAAGCTATGTCCACACAGATTTCCTGGTCATGAATGTATATATAGAAGCTTTACTCCTCTCAAAACTTGCAACCCACTAAGTGGGTGAACAGATGAGAAACTGGTTGGTGTTCTTTCATATTGTTGAGTTAATTCTGACCCCTAGCCTCATAGGGACCCCATGTAACAAAGTAAAAGTGTCCCACAAGGTTTACTAGGTTGTCATCTTTATAGGTGCAGACTGTCTGTTCTTGTCTCCTGTGAAACTTCTCAATGGGCTTGAACTGCCAATCTTCCAGTTAACAACCAAATGCTTAACTTTTGTGTCACTGTTGTTGTTGTTGTTAAGTGCCATCGAGTCGGTTCCGACCCATAGCGACCCAGTACAGGGTTTCCAAGGGATGTAAATCTTTACGGGAGTAGAAAGCCTCATCTTTCTCCCGCGGAGCGGCTAGTAGTTTCGAACCGCTGACCTTAAGGTTCACAGCCCGATTCGTAACCACTACGCTACCAGAGTATCACTAGGATTCCTTAAATAAATTGGTACAGCTATAAAAAGAAATGTATTATTCATCTATAAAGATAAAGAAACTATCAAGTTACAAAAAGGCATGGAGGTTGCTTAAGGAAACTTACCTGTATACTAACGGAAAGAAACCAGTCTGAAAAAGCTACATACTATGAGATTCCTACCATATGGCATTCTGGAAAAGGCAAAACTGTAGGAACAGTGAGATGTTCATTGGTTGCCAGGAGTTGATGGTGGTAGGGTGAATTCTTGGAGCACAATTATTTAAGGGCAGTGACACTATTCTGCAAGTACTGACCACATTTGTCAAAACCCATAATAGGGCTGTTCAACAGTGAGTGAAGTCCAATGTAAATGCTGAACTTTAATTAATAACAATGTATCAATATTGGTTCACCCCTTGTAACAAATGTAGCAAAGAGTGCAAGATGTTAATAACAGGAGAGATAATGTTAAGAGGGAGAAGAGACCTAATATTCAGGAACCCTCTACTCTCTGTGTAATTTTTCTGCAACCTAAAATTTCACTAAGATAGAAAGTCTATTAAAATGTAGGTATCAGCTGGGAACATGGCAGTGGCCTAATCCTAAGGAAATGTGGTTCAAGGAAGCCACCAGCCAGCACCAGGCCATGGCCCAGGATCCCCCAGGGAGGAGGCAAGACCCTCTAGAGGATTACAGAGAACAGAAGACAGGTAGCCATATCAGGTGTAACCTGGGGGTCTAATAGCAGATAAGTGGGAGCTCAGATCCTACTATAAATTCATCTGAAACTGAAGTTAAAGCCATGAAACTAGGAGCCCTAGTGGGGCAGTGGGTTAAGGATGGACTCCTGGTGTGTGGGATTAGCACTGCTCTGTAAACTACAAGTTTGGCGATTCAAACCCAAACCAGCTGCTCCTTGAAAACCCTATACGGGGTTGCTATGAGTTGGAATTAACTTGGTGACACTTACCAACAACAATAATTAGCCCCAAGATCAGCAGTTTGAACCCATGGAAGAAAGACAAAAGAAAAATAAAGCAGTCTTCTTGGTAAACATTATAGCTTCAGACACTTTATGGAGCAGTTCTATTTTGTCATATGAGGTTACTATGAGTCAGAAGCGACTCAGTGGGTTTTGGCTTAATGGGCTGGGGTCATCATGCATTGGAATTGACAGCAACAAATAACAATGACCATTGGTCGATGTCCCACCATTGACCAACCAAAAGGTCCCATATTATCAACAACCAATAGTACGTCAACTGCACTGAAGGCATTGGAGTAAAACAAGGCTCCAGGAATTGGTGGAATACAAATTGAAATATTTCAACAAACTGATGCAGCACTGGAGACACTTACTTGTCTATACCAAGAAATGTGGAAGTCAGCTACTTGGCCAACTAAATAGAAGAGATCCATATTTGTGCCCAATTCCTAAGAAACGTGACCCAATGGAATACAGAAATCGTCAAATAGCATGCAAACAAAATCACATGCAAACAAAATTTGCTGAAGATAACTAAAAAATGGTTACAATAGAATATTGATAGGGAGCTGCCAGAAATTGAAGCAGGATTCAGAAGAGGATGTTGGATGAGGAATATCATTGCTAATGTCAGATGGATCTTGACTGACAACAAAGAGTATCAGGAAGATGTTTACTTGTACCTTTTTGACTATGTAAAGGCATTCAACTGTGTGGATAATAGCAAACTATGGCTAACCTTGTGAAGAATGGGAATTTCAGAACACTTAATTGAGCTCATGAGGAACCTATACAGAGACCAAGAGGCCTCGTTCTGTAGAACAAAGGGATATTGAATGGTTTAAAATCAAGAAAGGTATGCATCATGACTATTTTTTCCCCACCCTAATTATTCAATCTATATGCACAGCAAACAATCTCTGAAGAACGTGGCATCAGGATTGGAGGACAATTTATTAACTGCTTCTGATATACAGAGACACAACCTTGTTTGTGGGAAGCAAAGAGGCCTTGAAATGCTTACTGATGAAGATCAAACAATACTTCAGACTTCAGTATGGATTGCAACTCAATGTATAGAAAATGAAAATCCTTACAGCTGAACTAATACATAATATCATGATAAACAGAGAAAAGTTTGAAGTTGTCAAAGACTTCGTTTTACTTGGATCTACAACCAACACTCATGGAAGCAACAGTCAAGAAATCGAATGAAATATAGCATTAGTAAAATTGACGTCAAAAGTACTCTTTAAAGTGTTAAAGAACAAAGATGTCAGGTTTCAAACTATAGTGTGCCTGACCCAATCCATGGTATTTTCAGTTGTCTCATGTGCATGAGAAAGTTGGGCAATGAATAAAGAAGACCATAGGGGAATTGGTGTATTTGAGTTATGGTGTTAGAGAAGAATATTGAATGTACCATGGACTGACAGGAGAAAGAGCAGGTCTGTGATGGAGGAAATACAGCCAGAGTGGTTCTTAGTAGCTAGGATGGGAAGACTTCATCTCTCGTACTTTAAACAATCCCTATAGAAGGTCATTATGCTTGGTAATCCACCAATGAGCTGATTGGAACAGTGGCATCAATAATGGACCAGGCAGTGTTTCATTCTGTTGTACACAGGACCCCTGTGAGTTGAAACTGACTCAATCATACCTAATAACAATGACAGCCACACGTGTACGTCCGGAGATGGAAGGCAAGGACACATGCCTCTGCCACTTCCTAGCTCTGTGTCCTTGGATTACCTAGTTAACATCTCGGAGCCTCAATTTCTTCAATGCCAACTGGAGATGAACAATAGTGCCCACTTTGGGGCTGTTTTGAGGAAGGGATAATTTAGCTTACACCCTGGCACCTCAGAATACTATTATGAGCCATCGCTATTATGTTTCTGATCATGTTGTATATATTGATTGTTGTATATATTGATTGGCAGGTCTCGCCCATAGTTTGGAAGTCCACATGAGGGCAGGTGCATATTCATGAGGGATGTAGCCAGACCTGTGAAAAGCCCCAAGATCCTGGCTGGTGCTGTGGGTTAAGTGTTCAGCAGATAGGTTGGAGATTTGTCTGGGCATCCATCGTCCAGTAACTTGAAATTTGCTGTAAGATGCTGAGAAAGAAAACAGGCTGGCGAATCCATAATGGTAATGTATGGATTTTAGCTAAGGTCTTTGTGAGTTGGAATCCATTGGATAGCAATGGTGTTTTGTTTTTTACTGAGATGAAGTCCTGGGTTGTGACAGGGCAAACTCAATTCTCTATGTCCCTGAGAGGGAGGCAGTGGATTTATAGGTCTGAGGAACTAAGGTACACAATGCCAGAGCCCCGGACCTCCGAGTACACAGTGGTAGGTGTTACATAAGGGTGATTTAGCAATCAGAAGTGAGCTAGCAGCAAGCAAGAGTGCACTCATATTCAACCTCCCCAAAGCTTGTTCCTTACAAGGTTCAAGTCCAAGCAAACCTGCAATATACATCCAGCAAGAAATCCGAGACACTGTGGCCATTTTCAGGCTAGGATTCTGTCCTACCCAGTCTCACTGTGCACGTGTTTTCTAACTGGAGGCATCAGTGAATCTCATGTTTTGAGAAAGGAGATGGGGTAGCTTGACTTGCCAAATGTACGTCCTTCAGTGGGACACCCGAGTAGCCTTGGACTTCCCAGAAGGGGGGACACTTGAGTGGAATTCAGAGTCACGAGAGCTTAAAAGCAAAGCAACAGCAAGAGGGAAACTTTCCAGCCATAGCAGCTGGGGAGCCCCAGCATGGGGAGACTGAACCCCAGGCATATCACCACAACACAGTCTCACACACACACAGCTTTGTGGAACCCGCAGCCTCAAGGACCATCCCTGTAGAAAGTGGCCCTAAACGTCCTGTTCTGATTAATTCTACTGAGGAGGATTGGAAACAGGTGAGTGGAGAAACAGGGATTTGGGAATGTCATCCCAGGATTGTCAGAGTTTACGGGCATCCCAGCTTTCTTCTTCTAAGGCTCTAGGTTCCTAGGTGCCTCTGAGACCTACTGGATCCACATCTTCGGGGGTCACAACCCAAGAGCCTGTATTCCCAACAAGCACTCAGAAGCCTCTGATGCAGTTGGCCCCTGGACCTCATGTTGGGACACGTCGGACTGGATGTTTTTCTACAAGTCTCTTTCTCAAAGTCTTATAAAGGAAAAACCCTCCCCTTCCACCTCCACAAATCTTGTTTCCTGTCTCTTCTGTTTTCATTTTTGATTAAACTCAGTTTGGTGTGTCCTTGTATCTGATTACTTATTCATCTTCTTTGCTAGGCTTTTTGGGATGGTGGAGGCAGACAGTTGATTGCAAGCATCTTGAGGAGCGGTTCCCCATGTGTCTCTGCCCACCCATCCTCAAAGCCGCAACACAGTCCCAGGAAAATAGAACAGCCCTCTTCTTCTTTTGGGGGCTTGAGGGGCCCATGGAGTCTGGCAAAGAGGCAGGGGTATTATTGAGAGACTGGCGGAAGATGGCCCTGGGCTTAAAGTTGAGAACAGAGATTAGTCCCTGCCAGAAGTTAGAATGTGAGCCAATTTAGCAAATTGTAGCTTGCAGCAGATGTTTAATTAGTCGTGGGGCTGTGCAGAGACTGAAGGCTGAGAACTGGGAGGATAGCTTGTCTGCTTCCGCTGCCGACCACCACTGCAGACAGGGAATGTGGGCTCTGCAGCTGGGGGCCAGCCTGCTCCCAGGAGTCAGGACTATGAGGCTGTGAGACACTGAGCAAAGAATGTGGGGAGATGCTGAAGCCCTTTGTACTGACACCCAGGGATCTCTGGGGCAGGAATTCCTTCTCTGAACATCTAGGGATTGATATACAACATGTTCGACCTGAGTTTTTTGTTCTCAATCCCCTACTTGATCTCTTCCTCTGTGTCCCCCAGTTCAGTAACAGAGAACCATTGTCTATCCTGAACTTAAACACTCATGCTTAGTTATTATTTGGTGTCACCAAGTCAGTTCCAACTCAGAGTAACTTCACATACAACAGAACAAAACCCCGATCCTGGTCTTGCTCCTTCCTCACAATCGTTGCTTCGTTTGAGCACATTGGTGAGCACATTTGAGCACATTTTTGCAGCCATTGTGTCTATGTAACTTTGAGCACATTGTTTCAGCCACTGTGTCAATACATCTTGTTGTGGGGGGAGGGGGGTCTTCCTCTCTTTTGCTGATCCTCTACCAAGCATGATGCCCTTCTCTAGCAACTGATTCATCCAGATGACAATTCTCACCATATTCCTTCTTAAGGAGCTTGGTGTTGTACTTCTCTCTAAATGGATTTATTCATTTTAGGCAGTCCATGGTATATTTGATATTCTTCACTAACACCATAATTCAATATCTTCAATTCTTCAGTCTTCCTTACTCATTGCCTAGCTTTTACATGCGTATAAGGTGACTGAAATACCGTGGCTTGGGCTAGGCACATCTTAGAACTCAGAGCCACATCTTTAGACCTCCTTAGTCTTCACTTTTCACATCCAGTTCATATCCTATCAATTCTACCATCTAAACATAACTCAAGTTATCTCTCTTGTCTCTACATAAGAATGTCTCCACTTTGAGCCAAATTCCTTTGACAGTTTTGGCTGGGTAATTCTCTGCCATGGGGGTGATCCTGTACAATATAGAATGTTCAGCAGTAACTTCTCAGGCCTCAGTCCACTAGATGCCTGTAGCAATTTCACCACCACCTCCTAACTATGGCAACCAAAAATGTCTCCAGACTTTGCTAAGTGTCCTCTGGGAGGTGGTGTATCATGGTTGATAACCTCTACTCTAGCTAACTTTGTGTCATGTAGAACCGTGCTTCACACGATTTCCAATGGCTAATTTTTTGGAAGTAGATAATCAGACCTTTCAACTGAAGTGTCTTTGGGTGGGCTATGTGAGAACTAACTCTTGTGGGCATGGTCCATCTTCAGGAACTCATGAGACACCTACACCTGAAAGACAGATTGTTGATTTAAATCCAGGGATAGGTAACCTGACTCTTCTTAGGACTAGGGGATTTAAATAAGAATACAGTCATTAAGACGATGGGCAAGCCATTTTGACTTCTTTGAGGGGAGAGAAAATGAGACATGCCATAGAATTTTATATGGGGAACTGGCATTAGAGGAGGAGCTTTTTGGAGACAAGACTAAAAACCATTTGTGGCAGCCATGTGGCGTGTCTGCCCATGTCTACTGGGTTGGGCGCCCAATTTTATAAAATTGAATAAAGAAAACCTCACTCTCATTATAATGAGTACAGATTGAATTACTTGAGCGTTTGTCAGTATGGACAACATTTCTCACATCTAGAACCTCCAACCTTTCTTATAACAGCTGAGTGTGTTAAACAGAGACCCAAGGTCAGGGTAAATTCTTATCTTGTTGATGACGGTATCCCTGTATTATAACTATACCTGGCACATTGCTTGCTCCCAATATATACTGTTGGATTGACTGGAATTGGGCATGGTGTCATAGGTCGGATTGGAGAAGGCAGGCTCAGATTTCTTCTTTAGAAAGAGGCAACACAGGTCCAGCATTTGTGGTCTCTGGATTCTGGTTCTGGCCCTGGTTACTTTGTGCCACTGGCCAAGTCTTGTTTGCTCTCTTGCCTTCTGTTTCGTTATTTGTAAAATGAGAGCTTGGAAGGAGAGATGCCTTTATGTATTTAGGTCTAGCACTGGGGAGTACAGTGAAAGATGATCGTGAATATGAGCCACACACTCTTTGCAGACTGCCTTAAGGAACTATTACACCAGCTGTGAAGCAGTTCTTTTAATAGTCCCATTTTACAGATGAGAAGAGGTAGGCCCAAAGGAGCCAGCGTCTTGCCTCCAGATTGCATATGCCAATGTTTCTCAATGGGGGACACTTGTCAATATCTGAAAACATTTTCTAAAAACTTTTTATTATAAATTGGATGAAAGCTTTGTTGCTAGTAAGTGCCATTGAGTCTGTTCTGACTCATAACTACACTGTATATAGAGTTTCCAAGGAGCAGCTGGTGAGTTTGAACTGCCAACCTTGTGGTTCAAACTGACCTTTAAGTTGAGTGCTTATCCTATGGTGCCACACCGGTACCCCATTGTTGTTGTTGTTAAGTACCTGTTGAGTTGGTTCTGACTCATAGTGACCGGGTTTTTGAGGAGAGGCTGGTGAGCTTGAACCACTGATGCCGCAATTCAAAGTGACCTTGCCGTCCAGCACATTTGCCCACAGCATCACAACAGGACTCCTTGGTTTACAGAGTAGCTTATTCAGTTTTCCATTCAACAGTTCACACACATTTTGTTTCATCTCATTGACTGCAATCCCCACAATGTAACCTCACTCATCCCGCTTCCTCCCAGTTTGTTTCCCTTCCTCCTTTTTGCCTAACCCTTCAGCACTTTGTTCTTAGGTAAATGCTGCCTTTGGATCTCACATGGAGTGCATATGTCCTCAGTGTTACTGTTCTCCTTTTAGACAATTGAGCCACAGGGATGAGTTAAATTCTGCAAACATCTTTGATTACCATACTTACTCAAAAAGACGGGACTGCTGCTGAAATCTAGTGGATGCTGCTCTACATCCCACAATGCACAGGGCAGCCCCTATAGCAAAGAATTATGAGTCTGTGAATTTGAGAAACCCTGACTTAGAGTAAGAACTTGACCTTGGTCAGCTCGCTTTGGAGTCCATGGCCTTCATCACCACATTAGATTGGCTTCAACCCGGAATAAATGCCTTCACCCTCTGTTCAATACTTACCTGGGAGAAAGTCTTGCAGCTGCAAAAAATCAGAATCATAAATCCAGTATTTCCATTAGTCTCTAACTAGGAGGGAGGCAACACTTTTGTTAAGGATCCACTTTCTGCCACTACTCATTTTCTTGGTTTGTGTTCTTCATCTTTCAGCCCAACCATAGCCATTAAGGTTCTAGCTAAGGAATCCTGGTAACATGGGGCTGCTAATTAGAAGGTCAGCAGTTCAAACTCACCAGCTGCTCCTCAGGAGAAAGAGCAAGCTTTCCGAACCTATAGAGGATTACCATCTTGGAGACCATAAGGAGTAGTTGTCTTCTGCCCTATAGGGCCATTATGAGTCAAAACTGACTTGAGGACAGTGGGTTGGGTTTGGTTTGGTTTGTGCTTTTCTGGTTCTGACTCAGTCATGCCCTGAGCCTTCCCAGCAAACTGGAGTTCTCTCAGCTACATACAACATACTTGGTCAACAGAAGCATGTATGTATAAGCACTATTTCCAAGATTGGAGACAGGCAGATCCAGGGCCAGTTCAAGAGCTCAAAGCCATCATAAAAGATTCAAACTTTGCTCCACAATTTTTCTTCGCCACCCTCTGCACAGTTACTTTCATCCTCTTGTTTGTGGTCTCGAGGTCACAAGATGGCTGCTACAGCTCCAGGCATCACAATCTCACCCTATGTTCCAAGCAGAACATGAATTTTTCGAAGCTTTTTTCTTCTTCAAACTCTTTTCATGTAGAGAATTGCTTTCTCTACTCGCTGGGGAGAACTACCCTGCCCTTGATGTTTACTGTCTAGAAGGCTGGAAATTTAAGGTAGAAAAGGGACAGATGGTTGAGAATGAGTGTTCTGAGTTAAGAAACAACAGAGCTCTCCACAACACCTACAATGTGTCACAGACTGTGGTGGTGTTCTTAGTTGCCCTTAGTCCCAACTAACTGCTACTTTGTGTTTGCAGATAGGGTAGAAAGTATCCAGGGAAAATGTCTAAGTTGTAGCTCAGCAGATAGTTTCAAGATGAAGAGGCGTTAACAGCAGTGACATGCTAACAGCAGCCCCATCTTGTCAGGCTGCCTCAGTCAGACACCTTTCATACTTGTTGTTTTGTTGTTAAGTGCTGGCGGTTCTAATTCATAGCGATCCTGTGTAGGGTTTCTGAGGAGTGGCTGGTGGGCTTGAACAACCGACCTTGTGGTTCTCATACCAGGCTAGTGCTAAAATGGAAGGCACCCTGGTAGCACAGTGGGTAAGTGTTGGGTCCAGCAGCTGCTCTGTGGGAGAAAGGAGAGACCATCTGCTTCCAGAAAGATTTTCAGCCTTGGAAACCCTGTGGAGCAATAGTCTGTTCCATAGGGTCATTGTGAGTTGGTATTAATTCAGTGGCAGTGGGTTTATTCCACAGTGCCACACTAGGACTCTTTAATATGTGTGTGTGTGTGTGAGATATGTCTCTGCTGCGTGTTTTAGGGTGGAATGAAAGCTCTTGATTCTGAAATGGCCATTTGGAGGTGGTGTTGTTAAGTGCTGTCAAGTTGGTTTTGACCCATAATGAACCTGTATAGGATTTCCTAGGATCTGAAGGAGCTCTGGTAGCATAGTGCTTATGAATCAGGCTGATAACCTCAGAGTCAGCAGTTCAAAATTACCAGCTATTCCGCAGGAGAAAGATAAGGCTTTCTGCTCCTGTAAAGATTTACAGCCTCTGAAACCCTGTATAGGGTCACTGTGAGTCGGAACCAACTCCACACACATAACAACAACAACAGCTGGTGAGCTTGAACCGCCGACCTTGCAGTTCTAACTGACTTTGAAGTCCAGAAAATTAACCCACAGCACCACACCAGGATTCAGTAATATATATATTATGCTATGTTGTTGTTAAGTGCTGTCGATTCCAACCCATAGCGACCCTATAGTATAGAGTTTCTGATCATCTGGTGAGTTTAAACCACCAACCTTGCAATTCAAACGGCTTTGCAGTCTGATGCACTAACCCACAGCACCACATCAGGACTCCGTATATACTATAGTATATATGTATTCTTAGTGTGGCACTGTAGGATCAGCCCTGGACTGCAAACTGCAAGTTCAGCAGTTCAAACCCACCAGCTGCTCCTTGGAAACCCTATCCAGGGTTGCTATGAGTTGTAATCGACGCAATGGCACTTTACAACAACAACAGCAAATCGTATACATATATTCTAACATATAGTCCTGGTGTGTATGTGTGTGTGTGTGTGTGTGTATGTTGTTGTTGCTAAGTGCCGTCGAGTCGGTTCCAACCTATAGCGACCCTGTACAGGGTTTCCGAGGCTGTAAATCTTTATGGGAGCAGAACACCTCATCTTTCTCCCGCGGAGTGGCTGGTAGTTTCGAACTG
>NW_006408823.1:2557084-2568534 GCF_000296735.1 Chrysochloris asiatica
CCTCCCTGTGTGGACACCTCCCAGGTGAGTGGTGGACCCCTTTCCCATATCGTGGCTTTGGAGTGTCGGGCTTTCACAAAGAACTCTTCAAAGCAAGAAGAGAATGGAGCCATGGAATCAAGTCCGGGATCGCGTGGGGAACGCACCCCAAATGTATTTGCTGTTCCCCAGCAAGGAGAATGACAGCAGTGATTTTTCTGGTGCAAAGCAGGCCCTCAGTGCACAAGAGACAGTTAGGCACAGAGTTAACAATGTTATCCCACCTTAGTGACCTGATGTGAACGGTGTCTGTGCAATTTTGTCATCTCTCTGGAAAATCACAAAACCCTCCAATTTGATTTTCATGCAAGTCCCTAGTGTTTAGTTGTAGGTGCTCATTCATTCCTGAGTTTATACTCATGTTATTCATCCCTTACTGCACTTCCAGGAGTCCTGGTACACTGTAGGATCAGCAATGGAGTGCTAACAATAAGGTTGGCAGTTCAAACCCACCAGCTGCTCTGTGGGAGAAAGATGAAGCTCTTTGCTCCCATAAAGTTTTAAAGTCTCAGAAAACCTATACAGTGTACTACAATGTTGCAGGAGAATATTAAAAGTACCACATGCTGCCCAAAGAACAAGCAGATCTGTGTTGGAATCAGTACAGCCAGAGTGCTCCTTGGAAGTCAAGATGGCCAGACTTTGGACGTACTGTCAGGAGGGACCAGTCCATGGGCGGGACATCATGTTTGGCAAAGTGGACGGTTGGAGAAAAAGAGGAAGTCCACCAGGGAGATGGATTGGTACAGTAGCAGCAACAATGGGCTCAAGCCCAGCAATGATTGTGAGGTTGGTGCAGGACCAGGCAGTGTTTAGTTCTGTTGTGCACAAGGTCACTATAAGTCAATACCAACTTGATGGCACCTAACAAGAACAAAAACAATGAGTTGGAACCAACTTGTTGGCAGTGAGTGATTGACCAATCACAGCTCGTTTGTCAGTGTGCTATGGTGGCTTACTTATCTGATGCTGTGATCCTATGCCACTGTTCTTTCAAATACCAGCAAGGTTGCCCATGGTGAGCAGGTTTCAGTGAAGCTGCTAGACTAACTGAGACTAGGAAGAAAGGCCTGGCAATCTATTTCAGGAAATCAGCCAACAGAAACACCAAGGATCACAACAAGACAGTCTACACTGCTGTGTTGGAAGATAAGCTCCCTGCCATCGTGGGCTCAAAACAGACTCACACAAGCCAATAGTCATGAAGATGGTGTGGGACCGACCGGGCAGTGTTCCATTCTTCTGGGCACAGGTTCGTCAGGAGACACGGCCAGCTCAGTGACAGCTCACAAGAAGGGCAAGCAGTCAGATGGGAGTCTGAAGAACTTCCCTGATTGGGAGACATCAGGACTTAAAAGAGAGGTGTTTGGGCACAGAGGGTGGTGAAAGAGAGGACCTTGAAGGAGCAGTATGAGAATTCAACTATCCGTGTGTGTGGATGGTGTCGAGTTATTTTCATCTGCTGGAGCAAAGGGGCAATAGAGTTAAAACCCAGTTTTTGCTGAGTCAATTACGACTCATGGTGGCCCTATGTGTGTCATAGTTGTTGTTGTTGTTATGTGCCGGGGAGTCGGTTCTGACTTATAGCAACCCTGCACAGGGTTTCTGAGGCTGTAAATCTTTACAGGAGCAGAAAGCCTCATCTTTCTCCCATGGAACAGCTGCTAGTTTCGAACTGCTGACCCTGGGGTTTGCAGCCTGATTCCGTAACCACAGTGGAAAATCCATAGGGTTTACAATGGCTGAATTTTGGAACTAGGTCACCAAGTCTGTCTTCCTAGCTGCCTTTGGATGGACTAGAATCTTCAGACTTACAGTTAGCAGCTAAGCATGTTAACACTCCCACCATCCAGGATTCCTCCTAAGAGCAGTTTTGGAATGATAGGGAACGTCAGCTTCTACCAACCCTGAACCCTTTCCTGTGCACACGGAGCAGTTACCATCAACATTTCTTTATCCTATTCCTCCCCACTTAGAAATCACAATCTTGGAACCTCAGCCCACCTAACCGAGCAGTATTGCCAACCAAGAAATGCTTCATGCTGCATTTTAAAATCTACTCAGTGTGGCTGATTATAGACGCCACTCTGAAAAGCCCTGCATTAAAGTTTTCCTTAAGAGTTAAGGCTGGCCCCAGACACATGGACTCTATATTACTGACTGACAGAGAAGGTGGGCATGAGCTAACAGCAGCATTACAGCTTCCCCGTCAGAAGCCTGGTTGTTGCTGTTCAGTGCCATTGAGTTGGTTTTGACTTATAATGACCCTGCATAGTGTTTCTGAGGAGCAGCTATTGAATTGGCTACTGAACTTGAACAGCCAGCCTTGTGGTTAGCAGTCCAGTGCTTACCCTACAGCACCATACCAGTCTTGGTAGCACCACATAAACCCCCTCTGAGCAAACATCCCTTGTATTTACCTCAGGCCCCAAAGCAGATTTCTTGGTAAACCATTCATGGCTAATAGACCAAGTGGTAGGCAAAAGAAAGAGAAAACAAAAATTAGCCACGTGTCAGTTTCAGAATCTAAAAAAATAATAATAACATAAAAAAGCAGACGTCTGTTCTCTTGTCTTTTCCTGGCTGTCTTATTAATTGGATTAGTCATTCTTAAACAGTCTGCAGTGGAATCAAAAGAGGGAGAAGATACTGAGGCTCTGCCATACCTTTGATCTCATCAGAGAGCGCATTCCTCATTTGGAGTCACACAAAGGCCCTTCCTCTTACACATCAAGATGCTCCTAATTAGGCTCTTGGAATGACCCGTGCCAAAGGGAAGTGGCTCTCTGCCTTCTTTGCCCTGGAGAGCACCCAGAGTTGATTTGCAGAGAAGTGGGTTTAATTCAATTAGCAGGAATTGAGAGGCGTTCACAACACAAGGTATATTAGCCTCACACTTAGTTTGTAATGAGACCCAGAAAGCATTTAGAGAAGGCAAAACTAATTATCTGAGATTCTTCTTCTTCTTTTTCAATCACATGGAGGGTTTCTTCCAAATTTCAGAAGCCTGCCTCCCCAAATCCCTTCATCTGTAATTACTGATGTGCAGAACAGTGGAACTGGGGGAGGGGTGGGGCGGCTTTGCCATGGTGTCCAAGCCAACAGGGGATTATGAATCACTGCTATCCTTTGTGGCACTTCACAGTTTACAAAGCATTTTCACAGCCATTAGCAATCTTGAATCTTCAGTTCTCTCTTCCAAGAGCATTTCTCCCCAGCTCTTGAGCATTGAGTCTCAGCGCTTACATTGTTTGCTGGAGTAAGTCTTCGGTCACTTGGTCTTTGACCAGAGGAGAGGACTGGGGGCAGCATGAGAAGGTCTGGGCTCAACTCCCACCAATCCTGTTTCCAGAATTACTACCTGACATGGCAAAAGTTCTTAAAACTTCAGTTTTTTTCTCTTATGAATGTGTAACTGGGCTTTCCAAGCTGGTGTCCACTACCACCCACCACTGTCCAGTCCTCCTGCACTCATAGTGACTCTACAGGACACAGGAGAGAGTAGAACTGCCCCAGAGTGTTTCCCAGATGGAAAATCTTTTCAGGAGTGCCAGACCTTTTGGTTAACAATTCAATGTTTAACAAACGGCTTCTCCAGGGCTCCTTGGCCACTCCTCAGTGTGATGATTGAAATGAAAGTTAATTAAAATGAAAAACAATGAGAAATGCAGTCTTAAGCCCCCCTTGCTGTCCTTCAAGGGTGCAGTGGCTGCATGTTAATATGGGACAACTTATGTATAGACTTTGCCCATCGTCTCAGCAAGTTCGAAGACACTGTCCATGCTGAGGAAACAGGATAAAGATTCAGGGAGAACATGTGTACATCACATGGGCGATGAATCACAGCATTCGTGAGGAGGGAGACCAAGAGAAGGAGGAAGACGGTTCATTTCCTTCTCCTTCTGGACCATTCCCTAGGGTATTCCTTTCCAGGATGAGGGGAACAAAGAAGAGGAAGAGAAGGAAGATGAGGACTAGAAAGGAGGAGTATATTCCATAGGTGGTGAAGGTTTTCAGAAGATAGCATGTCAAATTCGGGGGAGATGGGAAGTGGGGTGCAATGGAGAGTGGCAGAAAAACAATGTATGTGGCGCATAAACCCGTGTGTGGATGTTCGGTGCTGTGTGTGGAGAAATGGGGGTGGTTACTGGTTTTCAGGGTCTCACCCAAAGGCTGAGGTCTTTATTAGAGGCATGTTTGTATGATTGCTAGTGAGACGTGTTTTTGAATTTAACCATGAATGTTCATTCTATTATTGGCTCATCAGTTAGGCACTTGACTACTGGCAGAAAGGTTGGCAGGTTCGAATCTACCAGTTGCTCAGAGGGAGAAAGATGAGATTCTCTCCTTCCATGAAGGTGACACCCTTGGAAACCTTGTGGGGCAGTTGGATTCAATCCTACAGGCCTATATGAATCAGAATTGACTCATGGAAATGTTTTCATCAAACCTGATTCTATAGTTTCTTTATTTTTTAAATTTATTTTGGGGTGTGTGTAGAAGTAAGGAATTAGGGTTAGGACTATGACCAGGCCTTTGACTTCATTTACTCTTGGGGTTATGGTTAGAGCTAGGGTTAGTGATAGATGGAGGGCTGGGCTAGGGCTAGAGGTTTCTGTTCTTTCTTGTTACTCTCCTTAAAGCCCTTTTGTGCTCTGGACCCTAACTCATAAAAACAAAACCAGTTGTTGTGGAATTGATTCTCATTCAGGGCAGTCCTGTGCATATCAGAGTAGACTTACGCACCATATGGTTTTCTTTCTATTTTTTTGGTCGCTATTGAGAATGTACACACAGCAGAACATACACCTGTCCAACGCATGCAGGGTTTCCAATGGCTGATTTTTCAGAAATAGATCAACAGACCCTTCTCAGAACTACCTCTAGGTGGACTTGAACCTCCAACCTTTCAGTAAGCAGCCCAGCATGTTCACAGTTTGCACTTCCAGGGACTCCAGGTGGCCTCCATTTAGCAGACGAGAAAACTAAGATACAGAGAGGGTATGGACCTCGCCGTAGTTCTCACAGATGGTGACAGAGAAAATGACAGAGAGAGAATGAACCTAAATGGGTTTCCCATTTATACCACTCAGGGACCCCGACTCACCCAGTTTCTAACCCACTCCAATGCCTCTGAGAGTGTGCTTTGGACCAGTGGGTCTCTCACTGCCTGGTTGTCTTGTCCCTTAAATGTAGATGCCACTACTTTATGGGGTTGTCCTGGAGCACAATGCACCTAGGACCTGTGGGGTCCAGCTCATCAAGTTTGTTCAGAGTAAACGCTCTACCCCATGAACCATTAGAATTACCAACAATGGGCTCAAGCTGACCAGCATTTATGAAGATGATGGAGGATCGGACATCGGTCAGGTCTTTGTTCCTTGGTTCTGTTGAAGCAGAAATACCACAAATGGGTGGCTTTAAGGAATAGACGTTTATTGTCTCATGCATGGCTAAAAATCTGAATTCAGGGTGCTGGTGAGTCATTAGGTTCCTCAAGGTGGTTCAGAGTCACAGTGACCCATGTACAGTGGAATGCAACATCATCCAGTCCCATAGCACCCGCACAATTGTGGCAGCCACTGTGTCAGTCCATATTAATGAGGGTCTTCTTCATTTTTGCTTACCCTCCACTTTACCAAGCTAATGTCCTTCTCCAGGGATTGGTCCCTCCTGATAACACGTCCAGAGGATGTAAGATGAAGACTCACCATCATCACTTCTGAGGAGCACATGGCTGTACTTATCCCGAGGAAGGCTCTGTCTGTTGGCTCTGGGGAAGGTCTTTGTCAGTTTTCACCTGCGGTCCTCAGTTCCTTGGCTGTCTTCACGTGCTGGGATATTATCTTTAACCATCTCTGCTTTCCTTTAGGACACCAGACACTGATATGGCCCCATTAACATAACTGAGAGAACCCTACTTTCAAAGGGGATTGTATCCATAGGTATATGGTACCACTGCTGTGGAGTCTGCTCAGCTTCATAGCGCCCCCCTAGAGAACACAGTGGGACTGCTCCATAGGGCTTCCAAGACAGTCATGCTGTACCAGGGCAGGCAGTCTCCTGCTTCCTATGTGGAGCATCTGGTGGGTTTGAACTGCCAGCCTTGAGGTTGGCAGCATAGTGCTTAGGATTTATAATACACATATGAGTACTTTGAGCATTGCATACAATCTAGAGGGTTAGGTGTAGGGCTGCCAACCACAAGGTCAGCAGTTAAAATCCATCATCTACTTGGTGTGAGAAAGAGAAGGCTCTCTTCTCTCATAAAGATTTAAACCCTCAGGAACCCAACATAGAGTCATTCTGAGTCTGAATCATCTTTTGGAGTCCTTGTGTGGTACAGTTGGATAAGAACTGGATGGCTAGCCACAAGGTTGGCAACTCAAACCTAGTAGTTACTCCTCAGTAACCTTATACAGAGTTGCTATGCATCAGAACCAACTCAACAGCACTTAACAACAACTAGTACTTTGAGGACACAGTGAAATTCATAGCAGTTCTTTTATTTCTAGTGGTCAATGTGGGTTAGAGCCAATTCAATGAACATGAATACCATCCCTGCCCCTAAATTGCTAAAGCCCTCTCCTCCTGGACCCCGGCTTCTCCCACATCTATATTCCAAGGCCCATCTCAATGGCCAGACTCCTCTGCTTGCTATCTGACACAGAAACTCCACTTAGTGTATATATGCCTGGAGTAGCCACCAACATTCATCCCATCTGGATGGTAGCTGCCCAGGGCAGGCGGGCGAGCCCCATTCCCACTGCCTAAGGAGGTTCCTCTTGTGTTACATGATCCCCCATTTTGAGTACCCCACCAGGCACCAGCGGGCAGAGGGGATATGTTCTGATGATTTATTAGCACCTCCCTGTAGCTTGTGTGATCCTGTGAGAGCCCCTCTCCTCCTGTGTCCATAGAACTTGGAGACACAGTGTCATTTGTTGCTGACAGGTAACATGGAGGCATTTTGTTTTCCTCAAAGCCTTTCACAGTGAAGCCTAGCAGGACTCTGCTCCTGACTCAAACGGAATGCCAGGTAGCGGGCTTGTATTCCTTTGCACATCATCTGCTCACAGATGTTTTCCTTTGGCTTGCTTCTTTTTCTAATTAATTTTTGATTAAGTTTTGAAACACCTTCTGTCTCCACCATTTCCCACCACCCCAGGTAATCCTGTGTATGCCGAGGCTCTGGATGGCTCTGCAGTCCCATGGCAGGGAGAGATGGGTCTCAAAATGGACAGGAGCAGGAGGTGGCTTGACTGAGCATGGGGAGAAAAAAATGAGGGGGAAACTGTGCAAGTTTTGGGGGTGCAGGTGGAGATGAGGAAGGAGAAGAGTCAGTTCTGGAAATCATCTTCCAGAAAGAGCATGATGCTGATGATACCAGTATTATTAAGGACATGTGTGCACATAGGATCATGTACACACACAGTACATGTCCACAGTCATGCACAATCACACCACACACCGACACACACAGTCATACACAGATGCAGTCACACAGATGCACACATTCCCACTCATACAGAACGACACACAGACACACATGAACACAATCATGCAAGTCACCGAAGACACACAAGTCACATGTATACATAACCACACACAGTCACACGTGCAAACACACACACACACAGTCACATGCAAACATACAAGTCACACACATACATAATCACAAGTCACACATGTACCTAGCCATAAACAGTCACACCACACAGAGACATACAAGTTACACACATACATAATCACAGTTACACATGTACACAGTCATACACAGCCACACTATGCAGAGACATGCAAATCACACACAAGCATAATCACAGTCGTGCACGTCCACAGTCATATAGTCACACCACACATGGATGTACACAGTCACACATATGCACAGATTCTCATGCATACAGAACCACAACAGACACACATGAACACATTCATACAAGTCATTGATGACACACAAGTCACACACATATATTCAGGTACACAGTCATACACAGACATACAAGTCACACACATACATAATCACAAATCACACATGTACATGGTCATAACACAGTCACACACAGAAATACAAGTCACACATATACATAATCACACAGTCACACACATCCACAGTCATAGACAGTCACACCACACATTGACATACACACACACAGCCACACACTGATGCACATATTCCCACACATACAGAATCACACAGACACATGTGAACACAACAATACAAGTCACAGAAGACATACAAGTCACATGTACACATAACCACACAAGTCACAAATGCACACATAGCCATACACAGACACACAAGTCACACACATGTACACAGCCACACAAGTCACACATAGACATACAAGTCACACGTGTACATGACCACACAGACACACGTCCACAATCATATGGAATCACACATAAAAGTCACACACAGATGCACATAGTTACACACAGACATAATCACACAAAACAGTCACACAATCACACAGAGACACACACAGCCATACACATACAGTCACACACAGATGCAAACAGCCACACACACAGTTGGATGCATAGAACCATATGTGTACACAGATATACACATACATACAGTCACATGCATTCACAGTCATATACACAAATGCATGCACACGATCATATACACACATGCATAAAGAATAACACACATACACAACCACGAACTCATGATCACATACAGTCACATGTACACACACAACCATGCCTTTTAGACCAGTAGTTCCATTGTTTTGAATCTTGTAAAAATCCTTAGAAGAAATTAACAAAAAAAGAAATATCACTTGGTGGCATCTGTGTATGAAGCTCTGTGTTAGGTTCTTTCACAAAGCAGTAGTTGTGGTGGAGGTGATGGTTGTGCGCCAAGCAGTTGGTTCCAACTCACAGCGACTCTGTATAGTGTTTCCGAGGCTGTAAATCTTTTCAGAAGCAGAAAACCTCATCTCTCTCCTGTAGAATGACTCTTGGGCTTGAACCTCTGATCTTGCTGTTAGCAATCCAATGCTTATCCTTCGAGAGCAAACCATTATTGTCACCTTTATTTCTTAAGGAACCTTTTAATAAACCTGTGGTGATCCAATCAGTTCAGACTCAGGAGGACCCCAAGCCTGTCAAAGTAAGACTACATTCTTTGTAGAACTTTCAACAGCTGGTTTTCCAGAAGAAGTATGTTGCCAGATCTTTCTTTTGACGCACTTCTGGGAAAATTGGACCCTCCAACCTTCAGTTAAAGCTGAGTGTGTTCACCACCTGTACCTCCCAATGGCTCCATATGACCCCCATTTAACAGATGAGTAAACTGAGACAGAGATTGAACAACTTGCCTTAGAGCACACAGATATTAAGTAACACAATGGAGATTGTACCTCAGTGGGTGGCTCCAAAGCCTGGTTTTTCTCCATGCATCACACTTACAGGGCTCCCAAGTGTGAGGGGCTCAGGTTGGAGCCCCCAGTGGGTGGTAGCCCCAGCATGGGAGAGATGGTGCTGAAAGCAGAATCGTCACAGACTGGGTCAGCATACAGGTAGTCTGATGGGGACATAGCACACATCACCCTGCCATTCTGTGGTTGCTGTTAGGTGGTTCTGATTCAGAGAGACCCCTTGTTCAGCAGAACAAAACTGCCCAGTGCTGCGTCATCCGTACACTTGCTGCCATGTTCGAGCCCTTATTGCAGCCACTGCGTTCATCAATCTCAGGGAGGGTCTTCCTCTTTTCCACTGACTCTTTTACTCTGTCAAGACTGATGTCCCTCAAGGACTGGCCCCTCCTGATAACATGTCCAAAGTATGTGAGATAAAGTCTCACCGCCCTCATTTGTAAGGAACATTCTGGCTGTACATCTTCCAAGACAGATTTGTTCACTCTTCTGGCAGTCCATGGCATATTAGATATTATTCTCAACACCATCCTTCAGGGCCATCCAGCCTTCTCCAGTCTTCCTTATTTTCTGCCCAGCTTTCCCATGCAGATTGGGTGATTGAAAATATCATGGCTTGGGGCAGGCAAACCATAGTCCTTGAACACTGCAGAGATTTTTTTTGGTGTTGTTGTTTTTGCAGAAGTTTTTCCCAACGCAATGTGTTGTCTGATGCTTTGGCTGCTCTGTGGGGGGCCTCCTGCTGCCAATGAAGCACGCCTTCCCCAGGCAGTGTGCAACTTCCCAGCCCACTTCCCTATCCAACCTTTTTCAGTCTTCCTTGTGGCTCACTTTACCTGTGAATTTGTCCTCAGAAATCATTCCAGAACACAAAGCTGCCCACAAGTGTTCATTGCAGCACTTTTCACAGTGTAGACAAAGGGCATGGATGGTGGACATCAGTATAATGTCCATAAACAGGTGACTATAATATCTCACATTCCATGGGATCCTGCTCAGCCACAAAGAGGAATGGAATCCTGGTGCATGTCACCTCATGGAGAGGTTTTGGAAACACTGTGCTGAGCACAGTAAGTCAGCTGCAGGACAAATACCATTTGATCTCAAGACTATGAAATAAGCAAATACATAGAAAATCCATTAAGTTGATCCAGACTCACGGTCACTCTCTAGGACACAGTACAACAGCCCCATGGGGTTTCTAAGGCTGGCATCTTTACGGAAGGAATCCTGGTGGTCCAGTGTTTGAAGCACTCAGCTGCTCACTGATAGGATGGTTGTGTGAATCCATCGACCACTCCATAGAGAGAGTGGAGGCAGTCTGCTTCTGTAAAGGTTCCAGCCTTGGAAATTCTATGGCGTGCCTCTACTCTGAGTCTGAATCGGCACAACGTTGGCTTGGGTCAGATTCCTGTAATTAATCTTCATAGGAACAGTTCAGCAGATATTTTCTCCAATAGAGTGACTTGGGGTTAGAATCGCTGACCTTTTGGTTAGTAACTAAGTGCTTAACTATGTGCCAAGTACCCACTGCCTTCCTGTTGATTCTGACTCCAGTGACCCTAGAGGACACAGTAGAACTGCCTTAGTGGGGTTTCCAAGGGTCTCTTATTTATGGATGCAGACTGCCACATCTTTCTCCCTTGGAGCAACTGTTGGGTTTGAACCATCAACCTTTCAGTTAGCAGCCAAACGCTTAATCCACTGTGCCACCATCCAAACCAAAAGCCAAATCTACTACCATCAAGCCAATTCCCACACTTAGTGACCCTACGTAAGGTTTCAGGGGCAGGAAACCACCTTTCTCCCTTGGAGCCACAGGTGGGTTTGAACTTCTGACTTTGCCGTTAGCAGTCCAATGCTTATCCTACAATGCCACCAGAATTCCTTAAATATATAGAGACAAAAGATTGTTAGTGGTGAGCAGAGACGTGAGGGAGAGTGAAGAGGGAGTCTTTGCTTAGGGACTACTGCGTTGATGCACATGGTGGTAGAATGATATGGACGATGACAAAGAGATATGGA
>NW_006408823.1:2568929-2608507 GCF_000296735.1 Chrysochloris asiatica
GTTGTTGTTAAGTGCTGTCAAGTTGAGTCCAACCCATAGCATCACTGTATAGGGTTTCCAAGGAGCAGCTGGTGAGCTTGAACCACCGGCCTTGCAGTTCAAATGACTTTGCAGTCTGACACATTAGCGTCACAATACCACACCAGGCACATAACTCAAACAGTGTAATTGATGTCACTGAATTATACTTATGGAGGTTGTGGAGAAGGTGTGTGCTTTGCTATGAGAGAAGGGGCTTCAATAACTTTGTGGAAAAATGTTATGATCTTTTAATTCCACTTTTCCACAAACTTTTTGAAGCTCCTTGGTGTATTTTCACCATAATAAAACAAAACAAATTAGCCCACAGCCCTGGACTGTTCCACAAGAATCAGTTATAATAATAATAATATCCCTCCTGATAGTTACTGTAATGACTCTAAATTGCCCTCCTTAACAGGCAAGGGGAGCATGTGGTCTGCTCAGATCAGTTATAGGTCACCTTCTAACTGGACAAGCTGCTCTGCTCTTAACCTTCAAGTGTGACCTTCAAGAAGGGTCTTTCCAGCAAGTTCAGTTTTGTGCATTTTGTCATGGGACCTACCTTTCCCTAAAGCAGTTCCTTCCCACCCCATTTGGCTGGCTTTTCCCAGGCATGTTCCACTCTGCAGGAATACCCTCAAAGTTTCCATCCCTGCCACAGAAGATGAAATACTCCAGGGTCACCAGGCAGGGCGCTGGAATGAGGACAGCAAAGGTCTCAACAGCAGACCCAGCCCTGCCAAAACAACTACTGAGTTTCTCCTCCGTTTAGAGATTGCAGCATGGCAAGTGGGGGCCGGGGTGGAAGCACATAAATGATGTCTTTTCTTTGCTCTCTGGGTTTCTGGGAATCTTCACTGCCACCCTTTCCACTCTGTCTCTGTAAATAAAGTGTCATGGGACATGTCCACTCAGTGGTGATGGAAACACAAGGTCAGGGGGCTGTGTGCAGGTGTAGTATACGTCATTCATACATTAGTATATAGATATTTAGTAATAGATAAGCATTTTCCTACATGCTTTCAAACTTGGCTTGACCATCACCCGAGTAGTCATCATCGTCTGCCAATGGGATGATGGTATAGCTCACAGAGCCTGTCCTCTCTGATTGGACATGCAGGTTGTTTCCAGTTGATTTTTCTTAAGTGTTAAAAGCATCATTTGTACCTAAAGCATTTTGTTATATTTTCAACATATCTTCAGGAGAGGT
The DNA here is from genome assembly GCF_000296735.1 of Chrysochloris asiatica. Classification (NCBI taxonomy): domain Eukaryota; kingdom Metazoa; phylum Chordata; class Mammalia; order Afrosoricida; family Chrysochloridae; genus Chrysochloris; species Chrysochloris asiatica. Next base: position 2,570,161 of record NW_006408823.1, read on the forward strand.
TCCTGTGAGTGGACTTACAGGGACAAAGGGCTTTTAAGGGTCTTCATCTACATTTCCGTGTCCTGGGTTGGGCTGCTAACTGCAAGGTCTGTGGTTCAAAACCCACTAGCTGCTTTTCAGGAGAAAGATGAGGCTGTCTGCTCCTGTAAATATTCAGTCTTGGAAACTTTGTACAGGGTGGCTAGGAGTTGGCATTGACCCATGGCAATCAGTTTGGGTGGCTCAGATTGCTAGGGACTCAACTACTAGCCAAAAGGTTTGTAGTTTGAACCCACCCAGAAGCACCTTGGAAGACAAGTCTGGTCATCTACTTCTGAAAGGTCACAGCCTTGAACATCCCTCTGGAGCACAATCCTAGTCTACGCTTAGGGGATCGTCATGAGTCAGGACCAACTCGACAGCAATGCATTATGACAGCAACATCCACATGTCTGGAGTGCAAAGTCAATGTGCAGACCTGCAGCCTGGGCCCATAACTCTGTGAAGGGACACATGCATGGGTCACTCTCCTCAAGGATTCTGGAAAGTTCCAACACCCATTCCCCTGCCTACGCTGCCTACTAATTAAGCTTCAGATAATGTTTGCAATCTCTCAGTGTTTTCCAGCCTGGGTCCCAGTGACTGATGGTCCTATCATCACGAGATACCCATCAAACCAGCCCTGGTAACAGCTTTAACCTACCGTAATACTCCAACTTCAAGGACACATCAAGGGCAGAGATTTGTCAGGCTGTCTGTTCAGTCTCCAATGACTCTCCTCCTGAAATACCCGCTTACTCCCCTCCTAACTCTCCCCCTGCAATATCCCTTCTCTCCCCTCATCACTCTCCCCTATACTACCCTGTGGTCCCCCTCCTAATTCTCTCCCTGCACTCTCCTCTTTGTTCCGTTATCATTCTCCACTGCCATACCCTCTTATTCCTGTCTTCATTATCCCCTGAAATACCCTCTTTGTCCCCTCCTCATTCTCTCCCTGAAATACCCTCTTGTCTCTCTCCTCATCATTTACAAGCTAGACCTAAGTCAGCTGCTCAGCTCCATAAGTAAAAATATATTCTTAGGTTACGAGCTGCCAGAACCGCAAAGCAAGTGCATGTACGTATTTCACTGCTGACAGCGAGAGTTATTAAGAGAAATCCCGTGTGTTTTTGAGGAGAATTTTAAGAGACATTTATTCATCGGGTATGGGTGGGTCCTATGGAATTGGGAGAGGTGCAAATATCTCCTATAAATGGGCTTTTTTTTTCTTTTGACACCTACGTTCAAAAAAAAATAATTTATTTTTAATGTTTTTTTAAAGAAACAGATACAGCAGAACATGCACCCATTCAAGTATTTCTATATGTGCGGTTCAGTGAAGTAGGTTATATTCTCCCAGTTTTACGACCCTTCTCACCTCCTCCTCCCAGTTGTTCCTCCCCATTAACATGAGCTCACTGCCCCACTGAGTTTCCTTCCTAATCTTTCCAGTTGCTGTGGTTAGTGGAACTGCATACAGATGGATCCCAAAGCGGACATTCTTGACCAGTTAATCTGAACTGTTGTTTGGTTTTAAGGGGATAGTTTTGGCTTCAGGACAAGAGTTTTGGGAGTTCAAACAACCTCCGTTGCGCCTGAAAGTCTGGATTCCGTGAGAATTTAAAATTCTGTTCTGCCATGTCCCCCTTTTAATCAGGATTCAGTCATGGTAGCTGGATACCAATATTGTCCATTTAAAAATCCAAGCTGAGTTCCTGCAGCTCAGAAGCTGTAACTGAATCTTAGACTCCAACATTAGAGAGGGATAAGGGGGCAAGGGGCAGCTGCCCACTTTTAGAGAGATGGTTTAGGTTGTCAGTTCACAAACTGCTTCATTCAATGTAGTGAAGCTCAAAATACTAGACATTGTAACTACTGCGATTATTCCTGCTGTTATAACAAGCCAACCAGAGCCCCAGGTATCCATTCTCAATGTCTTATTCTAGGTCAAGAGTCTCCCTGAAATACAAATCCTCTGCTGTCTATTTGATTTAGACTCAGAGCGCCCCTGAAGGACAGAGTAGAACTGCTCCTTTGGGTTTCCTAGGCTTTAACCTTTACACATCTCTCTCCCATGATGTGGCTGGTGGATATGAACTGCTGACCTTGTAATTCATAGCCACATGGCTAGCCACTGGGCCACCAGGGCTCCTTCAGGGAATAGTAGATAGTGGAGTTCTACAGAGCACTGCAGACAACAATTTCTGGAATGAGAGACTTGTTGCAGTTGTGTGTTGTGAGCTTGCTCTGTCTCAGAGAGACCCCATATGACAGAGCTGAATGGCCCCACAGGACTTCCTAAGCTAGAAACTTTAAGGGAGGAGAACACCAGATCTTTTCTCCCATGGAGCCACTGATGGTCTTAAACTACCAACCTTACTGTTAGGAGTCAAGTACCACCTGTGCTTCTTGGATGAGGAGCCCTGGGTTCAATTCTCTGCACTTTCCCTTGCCAGAGAATGAATGTAACCTCTTTGATCCTTATCTGGATTCACTTCCAGTGAACTCTGTCAAATGAATGAGCAAATAAATCACTCCATATGCTTCTGCCGGGTTTCTTTCTGAATGGCAACACTGTGGCTGCTAACTGTAAGGCTGGTGGTTCAAATCTACCAGTAGCTCCTCAGGGGAAAGATGAGGCTATTTGCTCCTATAAAGATTTACAGTCTCAGAAAACCCCTAAAGGTTTTTTGTCAGTTACTGTGGTACTATAGGATTAGCAATGGACTACAAAACCACAAGGTTGACTGTTCAAATCCACCAGCTGCTCCTTGGAAACTGTATATGGGGTCACTTAGGATGGAAGTGACTTGACAGCACTTAACACCCACAACAACATGAGTCTAAATTGGCTCAGTGTCATTGGGTTTGGTTTTTGACTTAAGTTTGAAGTAATTATTTGAATTTTGATGGATACAAGTTGAAATATCTCACAAAAACTTCAAATACTTGATATGCAAAAAATATTCCATAATACATCATTTAAAACAGTAGTAATGTACCATAACCTAGAGCAAAGAGTTTACTATATGAGGGCTTCAAGACGTTTATGGAAAAATTCCATTATCCTGTCATTTAAAATTTCCATACATTTTTTTGAAGTCCCTTCGTACAACAGATTTCCTTTATTGGGTGGGGGGAGGGACGGAGCAGGATTCAGGTATATTTCATTATAAGTTAATTATTTACAGAGACCCAACTCACAAAATCTGAGAAATGGGGTATGTTTTTAAAATATATATAAGCATATTTTGAGTTGTTTTTGTCCTGTTCTACCAAAATATACCTGTCTTGTTACTAACAATGGATTCCTGGTATGGCATTTTAGGATTAGCAATGAACTGCAAACCTCCAGGCCAGCAGTTCAAACCTACCATCTGCTTCTTGGAAACCCTATATAGAGTTGCTATGAGTCAGAACTGACTTGACGGCACTTAACAACAACAACAATTGCTACCAATAGTCTCATATGCATGTGAAAGTTGAACAATGAATAAAGAAGACCATAGAAGAGTTGATGCATTTGAGTTATACTACTGGAGAAGAAGATGGAAAATACCATTGACTACCAGAAGAACAAACAAATCTATGTTGAAAAAAGTCCAGCCGGAATGCTCCTTAAAAGTCATGATGGCCAGATTTTTGTCTTTCTTACTTTGGACATGTTATCAGGAATTCCCAGTACCTGGAGAAGGACATTATGCTGGTAAAGTGGTGGGTCAGTGAAAAAGAATGATGCCAAATGAGATGGATTGCCACAGTGGCAATAGGAATGGGTTCAAGCGTAACAATGATTGTAAGAATGGTGCAGGACGAGGCAATGTTTCACTCTGGTTACTATGAGTCAGAACCTACTTGAGGGCACCTAACAATAACATCAACAGCTGCTACCACATACCCATGACCATGAAGAAGGCACGGGACCACACAACATTTGGTTCTCTGCACACAAGGTGGCCATGATTTGGACCCATGGGACAGCAGCAAGCAATAATAGCTAAACCGCTACTCATGCAAAAGTAATAAAATGGTCCCCAAACTCTTCAGTCTGGAAGGCTCAGGGGCTGATAGGGCAAGAAAGCTCCAGAAGAAATCACACCTTGCTTTCCACAGCTGACTTCACTTTCTTGGGTTTGGTAGACATTGCGTCTTTTACAAATGGAAGGTTTGTGACAGCCCAGCTTCCAACAAGTCTATGGCTCCTTTACCCCAACTGCACATGTTCGCTGCACATCTCTGTATCTCATGCTGACCATTCTCATTGCCTCAGATGTTGTTGTCATGTTGTTGTGCATTTCATAGGCTACAGCCTAGTGTCAACTTTTCTATGCACTGGGAAACAAAAAAAGAATACACGTGGCTTCCTTTATTGCAATATTCACTTTGATGAGTAGTCTGGAACTGAACCCACATTTCCACAGTCTGCCTGTTGTGCAGTCCCTGGTGGTGTAACTGGTTACATTCTTAACTGCTGACCAAACGGTAGGTAGTTCAAATCCACCCAGCAACCTGGTGGTGCACTTCCATATCACAGCCATTGAAAAGTGTTGTGGAGCACACTTCTCCTCTGATACACATGTGTTGTTGCCCAACCTTTGGGTCTTTGTCCTGCTCTGTTTGCTAGTTGAAATAAAGCAGGCACTGGGGTGCAAGAGGAGCAGAAAGGGATTTTATTGCCTGTGAAGACAAGGAGTAACACAAGGTCTTATGTCCAAAATACCATGTGGGTCCCAGAATTGGGGGCACCAGGTCTCTGTACTCTTAGATTTCCTAGATTCTTACTTTCTGTCACCTCTCCCTATCCCATAGCCTACCTCGGTCCATAAATGGAGGTCTGACTGTTGAGACAAGTTTTCCTAGATATTCTGTAGGTACATCCCTTGTTTCTAAAGTAGGACAGGTGAGGTTGGTATATCCAATAATGTGTTCCTTGAAATTCTTGGGCACTGGGTCAGATGAAGGATACTGGTGTAGAGACTACACATGCTCGCAGAGCTGGCTCCAGCTGAAGGGACCCCACAGTTTCCTTTTGCAGAAGGGTCTTGAGATGGAATGCTGATAACAGGCTGCCCACTGGTACTGCTGTATGAGATCATAACAGTGTGGGCATCAGAACAACATTCCAAGAAGAGCTTCAAATGGAGTTGTCATGAGCTGGAATTCTATTGATGGACTCTGGTCTGGATTTGCTTGGTGTCTGTCAATCATCTGACAAGCCTGAGATGGAGTTCTCTCTTTATCACATGGACAGTTCCCTGTGTGGGTCTTAAAGGCAGATTTGGTGTCCATCCTAGGCCTAGACCCCACCTCTACTCCTTCTTCATGTGGTTTTGGGGAAGTGACTTCATGTCCCTGCACTTTACTTTCCCTGTCTGATAAAAAGAGTTACCTAGCAGCATCTCCTAAGATGGATAAGTAGGTTGAAAGGGACCCTCCCCCATCAACTTCTTCATATAAGGGAGGAGGAGACCTTAAATCATTCTTTTCAATTTCAAACACTCATGGACAAGCTGAAGAGGAAGAAGGAAAATGATTAAAGGGACGGGGAATCTTTGGAACAAAGCTTGTAGGGGATCCTGCTGGGAATTTCCTGTGTCTCTTCTCTGCTTGTCTGGGTCCATGGACTGGCCACCTCTACCATGGCTTTAATCATATTGACTCCCCACTGAGGTCCTCTGAAGGCTCCCACTGCTGAAAGATGAAAGTCCAGAACCTGAGCCTTAAAGGGCCCTCCCTCTTCCATGTGGCACGGTGGACCCACCATCCTGAGAAAGCCTGGTGACATGAGCGTTACATGCTGGCGATGAACACGACGTAACACAGTATGGGGAGAGCGTCAGCCACCCCAAAAGTCCTCAAGTCAATTTTACCACTTTCTTTTTATAGAATTATACAATTGGTAGAATTATAAGTCTTCATTAACTTTGAACGGTTATGATAGGGATCTCCAGTTGGTCACAAGCTCTGCCAGTCCCTAATGATTACCAAAATGCCTCAGCTCCTGCTCCATGTCACTGTAACAAGTGGATGAGAGAATTATGGTGGGTCCCCTAGGTACGGAGGAGAAAAGGAAGGCAGCATTATTATGAGATCGCTTATCAACACAAGGGCACTACCCACTACCCACTGTGATTGTGTGTTCGGTTCAACCTCTTAGTGACTCTGGATGGGTTTGCTAGGCTGCAAATCATCTGGGTGCGGACACTAGAGGGCTTTGTTTCCATTGTCATTTACATTTCTTCTTGATTACAGAAGTAATACATGGTCCTATGATTACATCCTGCAAGTAAAAATTTTTGGCAGATAATTAAAAAATGACTGCAACAATGTGCATAGACAAGAAATTGCCAGAGGTTCAAGTTGGATTCAGATGAGGATGTGCAATGAGGGTTATCATTGCTGATGTTAGATGGATCTTGGCTAAAAGTAGAGAATACTAGAAAGATGATTACCTTTGCTATGTTGACTTGGCAAAGCCTTTTGACTGTGTGGATCATGAGAAGCTATGGATAACATTGACAAGAATGAACATTCCAGAACACTTCTTGTGTTCATGAGACATACCTGTACATAGACCAAGAGGCAGTTGTTTGAACAGAACAAGGGGATTCTTAATGGTTTAAAATCAGAAAAGGTGTGCATCAATGTTGTATTATTTCACCATACTTATTCAGTCTGTGTGCTGAGCAAATGATCCAAGAAAATGGAGTATAGGAAGAATGTGACATCAGGATTGGAGAAAGATTCATTAACAACCTCCAATATGCAAATGATACAACCTTGCTTGCTGAAAGTGAAGAGGACTTGAAGACCAAACATCATACCCCTCAGTGTGGAGAAAAAGAACCCAAAAGTTCCACCACTTAATATCATGCAACATGGAGAAAAATGTAAAGTTCATTTTGCTTAGATCCATTATCAACACTCATGGAAACAGCAATCAAGAGATCAAATGAAATATTGCATCAGGCAAATCTACTACAAAAAAAAATCTCTTTGAATTGTTCAAGAGCAAAGATGTCAATTTGAGGACTAAGGTGTGCCTCATGCAAGCCATGGCCTCATATGCATGTGAAACTTGGACAATGATTAAGGAAGATTGTACAAGAATTGATCATTTGTGTTAGAGTTATGGTGTTGGAAAAGAATATTTAAAGTACCACGGAGTATCAGAAAAACAAAAAAAATCTGTGTTGGAAGTACAGTCAGAATGCTCCTTAGAAGTCAGAATAATGAGATTTTGTTTCTCATACATTGGACGTGTTATTAGGAGAAACCAGTCCCTGGAGGACATAATGCTTGGTAAAGTGGAAGACCAGTGAAAAAGAGGAAGCCTACCAACAAGACCCAGTAGCAACAGGAAAGGTAACAGTGTAACAGTGATTGTGAGGATGGCAGACGGAGGACCTGGCTGGGTTTCGTTCTATTGTGCATAATTTCATTATGAGTTAGTGCCAACTCAGCAGCCCCTAACAACAACAACATGGCTGCATTTCTCAGTGTAAGAAACACCATCAATTCATTCAATTTGAGCAAGTTCCCCCATGATTTTCCACAACTCATCAAGCCACCGTCAGCTTCCAATTTCGGTCAATTTCCAGTTTCCTTGCTGGAAAACACTTTTGTCATTTTGATGTGTATCCTCGTAGACACGTAGGCATGCATCTGTGTCTATGTGTGCGTCTGTGTACACACATAGGCAGAGTGCATCTTTCTGTGTGTATACTTTACTACTTTTTAGAAATCGATTCCATCATACATGGATTGCTCTGTATCTTTCCTTATTTGTGGTGCGAATTACAGAATTTCCCACATCAGAACATGATGACCCATCTCATCTTTCTAATTGTTGTATAACATTTTGTAATATGGATATATAGGAGTCCTAGTGTGATGCTGTGAGCTAATGTGCTGGACTGCAAAGTCAATTTGAACCACAAGGTCGGCAGTTCAAGCTCAACAGCTGCTTCTCAGAATCCCTATACAGAGCTGCTATGGGTTGGAACAAACTCGATGGTGCTTAACGACAACAACAATATGGATATATGATAATTTATTCAGTTTGAGGATCCTGAGAGTCCCAGCTGCTAACTGAAAGGTGGGTGGTTTGAACCTGCCAGCCACTTTGTGAGAGAAAGATGTTTTAGTGTGCTTCTGTAAAGATTTACAACCTTGGAAACCCTCTGGGGGCATCTGGACTCTGTCCTGTCAGGTCACTATGAGTTGGAATTGACTAGATGGCAGTAGGATTGGTTGACCAGTGACGTACGGTGAGCCTGTGTGTGCAGAGTAGAATTGATCCAGAGGTTGGTTAAGACTGACTTTCTGAAGCAGGTTGCCAGGGCTTTCTTCTGCTGTGTCTTTAGAAGGTGGGTTTGAACTGCCAACCTTTTGGCTAATAGCAGAGTGCTTAACCATTTGTGCCACCTTGCTCTGGTAGTCAAAGCACATGGCTGCTACTGGAAAGGTAGGTGGTTTGAACCCCACAGCTGCTCCACAGAGGAAGACGTGACAGTCTGCTTCTGTGAAGATAACAGCCTCAGAAACCCGAAGGGCAGCTCTCCTCGGTTTCAGAAGGTCACGATGAGTTAGAATCAACTCAAGGGCAGTGACTTACTGTTTTTGTTTTGTTTTGTTTTGTTTTTGTGAGAGGAAGAGGAGGAATGAGGATCATAACCCTGAAGTTCAGGAGCCATAAACATGTTTCTTTTGGTTTTGTCTGATTAGACTCACATCTTGCCTTCCATAAAATGAATGTAGGTGACTTTAGGTGAAGTTGTCACTTTCAAGCTTTTCCAAAGTCCTCACCTCTCCCTAATGTCTCACAGATACTTACTTTATTCAATCCATTACTTACCTGGACCCTGCAGGCATTTGCGCTTTCAAACCTTGTATGTTACCCTTCTCCTATGCATGGACATTTTTGTATCTATGTTATAACACACAGTACTAGAATGAATAGTCATATGTATACTGAGGCCTGGGCATCTACTTCAAAGAAACCAGTCTTGCAAACCGGAAACCCTGTGTACAGTTCTATTCTGACACACATGGGGGCGCTATGAATCAGTTCATTCAACAGCAGCTGCTTTATGTGTGTATCTATCTAAAGTGACCGTCCTGGTTTGGCTCTGTATGATAATTACTGGACTGCTAACCACAAGGTCGGCATTCCAAACCCATCAGCTGCTCCCTGGAAACCCTATACATGGTCGCTATGAGTCAGAACTGACTTGGCAAGACTTAACAACAAGTCATGGTAACCCTATACACAATGGCATCTGTTAGGTTCTCGTTGGCTGATTTTTAGAAATAGATCACCAGGCCTTTCTTCTGAGTTCATCTTAATCTGGAAGTTCTGCTGAAACCTGTCCAGCAGTCTAGCAACACACAAGCCTTGCCTGAAAGATGGGTGGTGGGTGCATGTAAGGCACATCGGCTGGGGAATCATACCTAGGGGTCTTCATCTTATTGTTGTTAAGTACCGTCGAGTCGGTTCTGACCCATAGCGACCCTGAATAGGGTTTCCAAGGAGCGACTGGTGAGCTTGAAGCACAGAGCTTGTAGTTCAAATGGTTTTGCAGTCTGGCGCATTAACCCACAGACAGTGAGAATTCTACCACTGCACCACCATGACCCAGATAGGAAGACCTTGAATATCTAGCTGTGTCTCACATGTTCCTGTTGTTTTTCACCCAGGAAGTGCTCCCTCTTACACACAGACACACAGGGATCATCTGTGCTTGTGTGTTAGGACTGTGGCCGATGCCTGACGGGTCCACATGACTCTGAAGGCCTGTGGCTAATGGAGTTTCTTGGCCCAGGTCAGTCTGGAGGCTGGCCTCCCATTTAGGAGGCTAATGATGCGTGGCAGCTGCCCGGGGGGAGGAAGCGCTACTTGAATCATAACTTAGGTGAGGACTGGACTGATCCCTTGGGGATTAGTGTGGGAAAGGCCATGTGGAGAGATGGATGGCCGGTGTGAGCTACAGTGGCTGGCTGCCTAACTCCAGAAGCTGAGCATTCCTAAACACTTGGTTGAGTTCATCGTTTTCCAGCTGATATCTGTCTGCTTGGAAAATAAGGCTGAGGTTGGCCAAGTAAATCTCTTGTGTAAAGTTGAACACTGTAGGGCAAAAAGGTTTTCAAGTCATCAGACCTTGAGGAATGAGCCCCCATCTGTATATGGATGGGCAGTTTACTGCCTCTGGGTCCACTCCCAATTCATGGAGACTCCATGCAGAATGGAAGAAAACACTGAGCCACTCCCAGAATCAAGAGCAAGAAGTTATTTTCTGTGATCTATAGATCTTAAAGGAGCTCTGGTAGCGTAGTGGTTATGAATTGGGCTGCTAGCATCAGGGTCGGAAGTTCGAAACTACCAGCTGTTCCATGGGAGAAAGATGAGGCTTTCTGCTCCCGTAAAGATTTACAGCCTTGGAAACCCTGTGTAGGGTCACTATGAGTCGGAACCAACTCCACGGTACTTAACAACATAAGAACAACCTAGATCTTTAGAGGCTGAGTTTTGGAAGTCCATTGCAATGTCTTCCTTCCTCATTCATCTTAGTCTAAATGTTCCAATAGAACCTGTGCAGTATGCCAACAGCACACGTGGTGGCTGCCCATGTGGTGTGTGACTGGGACTTGAACCCAGGTCTCCTGTATGGAAGGCAATGGTTCCACTGCTGAACCGTCAGTGTCCCTGTGAACGATGGTGGAGGTGTCTATCTCCTAGCAGAAGAAGCCAACTTCCTCTTGGGTTGAATCTCACTTCCTCCACTGAAAACCTTTCTGATCTTTGACTTTTCTAGGCCCAGTGCTCTGATCTTTGAAATGCGGACAACAGACACCGTTGTGGAGATTTAAACAGATCCTAAGTGTTAAGCACTCGATTCAGTGTCAACACTACCTTGTGTTTCACAACAGTGTATGGTGTCTTGCAAACAGAAGGCTGTTTTGTTAGTCCTGGAGTGGTGTCTCTGAGACTCAAACACAGACTTGAAACTAAGAAAAAAGGAAGAAAACTCTCAATGTCTTCAACACCTTTGGTTTTCCAACACTGTTCACGTCTTCTTAATCAGGACAGGGGCATTGCACATGACCTCCACCCACTTTTTTTTTCCTGGAAAGATTGTTACAGTCTGTTGAAAATATTAATTATCCGAGTCACTTTATCAACAGGACTAGAAAGACAAATCTTGTTGCCCTGCTTGGTAAGTGCAACAGTGCCCAAGTATGTGTTTGGACTCATTCTCCCTCGGGTCACAACAAATTAGTGATGCCAGTTCCTTTGCTGAGACAATTAATCCCATTACCTTCTTATTGAATCAATACTAATGAATTTTTTCTGTAACTCATAGGTCTCGGTGAGCCTGGCTGCTGGCGAGACTGAGGTAGGAAACATGGTTTTTTCTCTGCTTTCTTGTTTTTTTTTCCGAGGTGGACATTCTGAGATGGTCTGTTTTCGTGAAATGGTGGGATGGCTTTTCTAGGTGTAATTATGCTGGGGGTGGTCTCCTGGTGGTGGTGGATGGTGTGTTGGCAGTCAAGTCATTTCCATGGGGCTGATGTACTGAGATGAGAAGGGTTGGTGGTTTCCAAGTTGGATGTCCCACTTGATTCTGACTCAAAAGTTTTGTCTCGTTGTACCTACATCTCATGACTCTCCCTACATTAAGCAAAGCTTGGGTTTGGCCTGGAGATCCCAACTGTGTCTCTGAAAGACACATCATTTCCTCTTCCTGTTTATCCTCAGGGGCATCAGGAAACTATGGTTGGCATGGGCAGAATTGGTGAAGAATGAGAAAGAAGTTGACTAGGACATTCAGGAAAGCATTCCAGATTGTAGCCCAAAGGTGGAAACAGTGGATGAATGGGTACACATATGGGAATATACCTCTACCATGGATGCTGTAGAGTAACACTGCGCCACAAGGTCATTATGAGTTGGGGCTGACTGGACGGCACTTATCAACAATAACAACAATAGAATGTTGTGCTTGTTGCGGTGAGGTACCATTGAGTTGATTCCAATGCATATATATGACCCTACAGAATGCCATTTAACCATTAAAAGAAATAAGGTTGTGAGGCATGCCGTGGCATGGATAAGGCATGGGAGAAAGCATCCTCAGTGAGATCCACCAAGCACAAAAGACTACATGTCATCTGACCCTACCTGTATGGAATGTGTGTTACAGGATAATACTGGCACCTAGAGTCAGAAAGTTGATTCGTGGTGGCCAGGGGCAGCAGGGAAGAGGGAGGCAGGAGTTAGTGATTGATGGACAGAGAGTTTGTGTTTGGGGGATATGAGAAATTTTGGAGACAGAGAATGAGGATGATTACACAACATGAAGAATGTAATGAATGAGATTGAGTCACATATTGAAAAAATGGTTAAGATGGCAGATTTCCTGTTCTAAAAAATTTTCCACCAAAGACCATTCTGACATCACCAGGCAGGTGGAGAGTCTGTGAGGGACCTGTTAGCTGTCCTTTCCCAGTCACTGAGGGAGCATCAGAGAATACAAACCAGGACTTCAGCTGCCATTTCTTTGGCTCTGACTGACAATGACCTCATGCATAACAAAACAGACTTGTTACCTGGTCCTGTGCCATCTCCACTCACTGATGTGCCTGAGTGTGATGTGGCAAGCACAGTGCATTTTGAGCACCTCCCAGCCTCGGGGGCTCTTATCCCAGCAGTCTGCCGGACAGTATTCTGTTGTGAAGCATTAGGATTTCCATTGGTTGGCAGTTCAAACCCAGCAGATTCGCTGTGGGAGAAACATGAGGTTATCCACTCCCTAAAGATTTAGTCTTGGAAATCCTAAGGATCAATTCTACTCTGTGCTGTAGGATTGCTATAGGATCTACTCTGCCCTATTGTTATTGTTACCATTGTGTTGGTACTGACTCGTAGTGATGTTGTGCACAACACAAAAAAACACTGCCTGGTCCTGCGCCTAACTGCATTGCTGCTGCCACTGTGCCAGTCCATCTCGCTGGGGGTCTCCTTAGTTTTCTCTAGCCCTCCACTTTGCCAAGCATGATGTCCTTCTCCAGTGACTAGTCCCTTCTGACAATATGTCCAGAGTATGAAAGACCATGTCTGGCCATCCTGACTTCCAAGGAGCACTCTGGCTATTCTTCCAGCACAGATCTGTTTGTTCTTCTGGCCATTCATGGTACTATTAATATTCTCCTCCAACACCATAACTCAAATGCATCAGTTCTTCTAAGGTCTTCCTTACTCACTATCCAACTTTCACATGCATATGAGGTTAGTGAAAGTACCATGACTTGGGTCAGACACACCTTAGTCCTCAAACTGACATCTTTGCTATTCAACACTTTAAAGAAATCTTGTGCAATAGATTTGCCTAATACAATACGTCATTTGATTTCTTGACTGCTGCTTCCATGAATGTTGATGGTTGATCTCAGCAAAATAGTCTTTCACAACTTCAATCTTTTTTACATTGATACGTTGTTGTTTTTAAGTGCTGTCGAGTCTGTTCTGACCCATAGCGAGCCTGTATAGGGTTTCTGAGGAGTGACTGATGAGCTTGAACCACTGACTTCTTTGCAGTTCAAATAGCTTTGCTGTCTGGCACATTAACCCACAGCACCACACCAGGACTCATTGATATGGATGTTGTTTATTGGTCCATTGTTGAGGATTTTTTTTTTTTTTTTTAAATAGAAACGCAGCCCATACTGAAGGCTGTGGTCTTTGAACTTCATCAGTAAGTGTCTGTCCTATAGGAATCAGAATTGATTTGATGAGAGTGGGTATTATTGGGCGTTATAACCCCCATTGTGCAGAAGAAGAAATTGAGGCTTAGTAGGTGGTTCAGCTAGTAACTATGTCTGGAAAGGGACAAAGTTCTGACTAATAAGCCTTGTTGTTGTTGTTAAGTACCATCGAGTTGATTCTGACCCTTTAGCGACCCTGCATAGGGCTTCCAAGGAGCGACTGGTAAGCTTGAACCACCAACCTTGCGATTCAAATGACTTTACAGTCTGGCTTATTAACCCACAGTGCCACACCAGAGCTAATAAGTGTGGTACTGTGTAAACCACCCAGATCATGGTCTGGTGCGAAGTGGGAACTCAGAATTGTTAGCTCTGCCTCTCTGTAGGGGCTGATCTGCTTTCTGAGTCAGAACCATGGACAGATGCCTGCTGCCTTTGATCTTCCTTTCTCTCTCCTACCTTTAGGCAGGGCCCCACAGTTGAGATCACTTGGCCATTTAAAACAAACAACAAAACAATAAAACACCTCGCATATATTACCCCTCTTCAATTCCACTGCAATCACATAGGGCAAGATTTTCATTATCACCATTTTACAGATTAAAGAACAGAGATTTAGAGAGTACGGGTGTTTTAAACATCAGTTACAGACTGTTTCTTGACCCTGCATTCATGTGCCCAGGAGAAATGAAATGTTGTGTGCACCCAAAGACTCACATAAGAATGCTCATAGAAAGCTTTAAAGTCACAGCAACCCCAAACTGGGAACAGCTGAAATGTCCATTTACAGGAAATAGTTGTTAGTTAGTTTGCTTTTAAGCTGTGGCATGCAATGGGATACAATTTAGCAATGAAAGGAAATTCTCTATAGATACTTGATGCAGAGTTTACTTCCTGAAATTAGTTTCATTTTGGCAACGCAGTTCCGGTTGGTTTGACCCCCTGCTGACCATTTGTGTTTCTACCACAGTTATACTGAATCAGAATCTACATTTTCACAAGTGTCCCCTAAGAATGCAGATCTCAGAATCACTGGATCTATCTAAGAATCACCATGAGTCTTCTTAAAAGTTCGATTCTGATTCTATCTGGGGTGAGGTTGAACCATAATGAACTATGCCAAAGCCCTGTTTTTATGACCACAATGAGAAATAATTTAAAATCAAGCCCAAACAGATCCATCATTCCATGCATTCGTTTTTGCTCCAGACTTCCAATTCCCAGATGGGACAGATTGAAACAAACAAGCACTTTTCCTTCTCTCAGATCACTGTGTTTGAAGCTAAATTGCAGTTATCACAGCCAGATCATGTGTGTGTGTGTGTGTGTGTGTGTGTATCCACTATTGCAGGGAGGTAACCTTTCATTAATTGAATTTCTAATGAGGATTCATCAAATCGAGTGACCCTTGTTATGTAATGTGCTACTCAAATTCATGGTACCTGTATTTGGGAAGATTATAATGGCACTACAGAAGTGCTTCTGTGTGGTTCTCTTTTCTTTGCACATGACTTTTTCTCCACTAAGGACAGGCAGAGGAGCCCTGGTGGTGCAGTGGTTAAAGTTTCTGGCTGTTAACACAAAGGTCAGAGGTTCTAGTCTCCCCTCCCCTGCCTCCAAGACTCTGTGCAGGACAAAGATGTGGCTGTTGGCTTCAGTAAAGACTGACAATCTCTGGCAGTCCTATGCAGCATTTCACTCTGTCCTACGGAGCTGCTTCTAGTCAGGATCAACTTAGCTTGTTGGCAATGGGGGTGGTTGCAAATTGAAAGTACAAGTACAGATAAACCTTTGTAATTTAGGTAGAAATCAACCTTGCCTGGGAATAAGAGCTGGGCTAAAATGTAGACAAGAATTATCACCCACGCAGACAATCCAGTGAGAATGTGTGACTTTGTCCACTACCCTTCTCTATACAGAGGATCCTTGGTAGCACTGTGGGATAAGCACTGGGCTGCTCACTTTAACGTTGGGAGTTCAAACCTACCAGCCACTACATAGGAGAAACATGAGTCTTTATGATCCCATAAAGGATTACAGTTATGGAAACCCCATGCAGGTCCCGTTGAGTCAGAATCAACTCGGTGGCAGTGGGCTGGGTTTGTGTTTTCTCAAGGCAAGCTAACAGTAGTTACGGGAATGATGCAGTTGAGTTGGTTCCGACTCATAACAACTCTCCACACACCAGAGGGAAACACTACCCAGTCCTGTGCTTTCTTCACAATCCAATCTTTGTTACGTCGGAACTCCCTGTTGTCACCAGTTTGTCAATTCCTTTGCTAAGTCTGGAGTTTGAAAATGTGAAAGCCTGTGATTTGTACCAGGACTTTTCATGGCACATGCTATCCCTCTCCACATCCCACATGGTTTTAATAAGATTTTACTGGAACTCCAAGAAATGTTGCTAGAAAAAAACCTGCAGAGGAAAGAGCTTTATCTCCTGACCAAATTCTGCCCAGCCATGTCCATGACAGCTGAAGAATTGATCTGAAATTCTCTCTGCTAGCTGTACAGCGCGCGGCCCTTTGTCCCCAAGCAGCCTGTAAGAACCACACTAAGATGTCACATACATAATATAACAGATAAATGGCCCAATTTCCATGTCCACATGATGAATGGAATGGAAGCTACACACACACACACATATTTGCACAGTAATTGGCACTGCATGGCTCCATTTGGTTTCTAAGTTGCTACTGTATGTCTCCTGGACTCCTTCCCCTTCAAAATCATTCAGCCCATTTTATCGCACAAATGCATACAACCCCCTCACCCCACCTCCATTTATCATTTTACAACTTCCACTTCCAAGAGAGAAGCAGGTTACCTGGGCAGGTGCAACCGTTGGCTTGCTAATCCCTGACTGCACATTAGCACAGAGATCTGACATGCAGCCCCAGGTAGCCAAATCATGAAAGGTTTGATAGCCAAACAAAGCAGGTTGAAGGCAAGAATGTCTGGGAGATATATATTTGTTGTTGTTAAGTGCTGTCAAGTCAGTACCGACCCATAGGGTTTCCGAGGAGCAGCTGGTGAGCTTGAACCGCCAACCTTGCAGTTCAAACAGCTTTGCAGTCTGGCACATTAGCCCACACTGCCACACCAGGACTCTCTCTCTTTCTCTTTCTCTCTCTCTCGCTATATATTTCTCTTCAGTTACCAGGTGGCTCTTTGCCTCACCTTAATGATTTCCTGCTGATAGTTTAATGGCAATATAAACCCAGCAGAGAGCCTCTGTTTTGACAAATTGGCCCGCTTCTATTTCATAGCAAAGCAATCAAACATGGATTGAGATTACAGTTTTGTTCACCCAAATCATTGCACTGGCCAATGATGTGGGGAGAACATAGGTAGGACCATCCTCCTGCCAATTCCTGTTTTCCTTCCAGTAGGAAACTTTATCCCAGGCCAAGGACTCATCAACTTTTCCTCTCTCCACCCTTATTCTCCAAAAAGCAAATCTGGACTTGTAGAACCTTCCAGAAATCCTCTGGTCCCTTAGAAGAAAGACAAGTGTGTTTGACAGGATGCTGAGCATCTTTTGCTGCAGAAAGAAGATCAGTCCTGGCCATTCCAAACCGTTTGAGAAGCCAACACAGTTTGCAAGGACCTGTTAAACCGTTTCTCCATGGGGGTTACATGTAATGAACACTCACCCTGAAATCAGATACACTGAGATCCACATGGCTACTCATGTTCCCATACCTTGCATGTTGCGTGACTGGGGACAAGCAATGCTGTCCTAAAGGGCCACTATGAGTCAGAACAGACTCCGCAACAATGGGTTACAGTCTTCTGAGATGACTTCAAGGACAGGGCCTGGGAGTGTTCCATTCTGTTATCCATGAGGTTACCTTGCCCTGGAGCCAACTCGAAGGCAAGTAACAACAAAGTCATCTGTTCTTAACTTACTGACCCACAGTTCTCAGTTGGAGATATGGTTCATGTTTTTTAATTTGATGGGAATTTAATTAACAACTCTTTGAGAATTCTAGAACACTGAACTGTGCTCAAATTGAAACTGTACATAGACTAAGAGGCAGTTGTTGGAACAGAACAAGGGGATATTGTGTGGTTTATAACCATGGCAGGTGTGTATTCATTCTCCATACTGAGACTATATGAAGAAGAACAAAGTATCAAAATTGGATGAAGACATATTAACAACCTGTGGTATGCAAGTGACTTAACCTTGTTTACTGAAAGCAAAGAGGACTTGAAACTTTTGTTCAGGAAGATCGAAGACTACAGCCTTCAATATAAAGATCGAAGACTACAGCCTTCAATATAAAGATCGAAGACTAACAACTCAATATAAAACAAAACAAAACAAAAAAACCCCAACAACTCCCAATGGGACCAATAAATAACATCATAATAAACGGAGAAAAGGAGTTCATTCTATTTGGATCCACATTCAATGCTTATGGAAGCAGCAGTCAGGAAATCAGATGATGGATTGCATTGGACAAATCAGCTGCACAAGACTTCTTTAAAGTGTTGAAGAGCAAAGATGCCCTTTTGAGGATTAAGGTACACCTGACCCAAATGGTTTTTGCAGATGCCTCATCTGCATGTGAACGCTGAACAGTGAACAAGGAAGACCAGAAAAGAATCCATGTGTTTACATTGTTGGCAAAGTTACAGTGTTGGCAAACAATACTGAAAGGACCATGGACTGCCAGAAGAATAAACAAATCTGTCTTGGGAGAAGTGAAGATGGCCAAGATGTCGTTGCTCATACTTAGTGCGTTTTATCAGGAGGGACCAGTCCCTAGAGAAAGACATCATACTTGGTAAAGTAAAGGGTCCATGAAAAAGAGGAAGACCCCCATCAAGATGTACTGACACAGTGGCATCATCAATGAGCTCAAATGTAACAATTGTGAGGATGGTGCAAGATGTGGTGCTGTTTTGTTCTTAAGTTATACACAGGTTCGCTATGATTCAGAACTGACTCAAGGGCACCTAACAACAACAAAGTGTGCTGGGCTTATAAATACCACCTTAACACATTCATCCATCAAGGATCATATAGTACAATAGGAGGAAGTGTTATAGAGTAAATGTATTACCTACCTGTTGCTTTCATGAGCATCAGTGTTCTCATAAGAGCAAAATCCTGTCCATAAGCCCCTTTTCATATATGGTTAGTTTGGAACTTGGGTTCAAACATAGTGATTCTAGAGAGGAATGAGCTCCACTCTTTAGAAAGAATGGTGAAGAGCAAACAGGTTTTCATCAAGTCAGGAAGACTTGAGACTTCTTGAGTCCAGAGCATGATGACAGACACAGATGCAAGGAAAACATGCATATTAAAGGCACTGACGTCTAAATAAGGTTTGGGGAGGCAGTGGAAGCGATTGGAAATGACCTGTGTGAACTTGAAGAAACCAAGAGCAAGTTTCCTCTTGGAAACCAAATAGCAGGAGAGTTACGAGAAAGAGGTAGGGGGTATTGAGTCAGGTTGAGAGAAATGAGCACTGAGATGATGACTCTAGAGTTGGCAAGTGGATTATCATTAATGTCCTCAACACCAGCCTTGTCCCTGGAAGTGGTGATAACAGAAGGTGGACGTGGGTGGCTTGTGGAGTAGATGAAGAGGAGGACACACAAGTCACATTGTAAACCAGGAGCCAAGTGGTAAAGGCAAGGCAATGATGGTCCCCTGGACTGCAGGAGATGCAGGCTTTTGGAAGGATTTTGAATATGAGAAAGGCTTGGTGGCTGAGCTTTAAGGCAACAGGGGTGGGCATCAAAGCCCAGGTCAGCATCCATGGCAGTAATGTGCTTCACTCACCATTGTCTTCCCATGGTCTAGCACTATGTCCGGTAACTGTGGCACTAATGGGACTACAAAAGGACAGTTTTTTTTCCTCCTTGATAATGAAAGACAAGGAGAGGTGTTGAAAGAGCTTAGGCATGGCAGCCTTAATTTTCCCGGTGAGACATTTGTTGAGTAGAGGGAGAATTGAAAGCCTGAGAGGAGATATAGGCAGACAAGGAAGAGTTCACTGATGTGAGGCTGATTATTATGCAAGTTAAGCAAACGGCCACACAGAAGTCCCAGGGTTGGATGATGAGCAGGTGTCTAACCAACCACCAAGAACCAATACCACCACCACCAAATACTGTCTTATTGATATTTCTGCCTGTTACCATGTGTTTGCTGAGTACCTGACATTCCATTATATCCACAGCACTCCTTAGCATGAGTCAATCTTTGTGTTTTACTACAATCAGAGAGGTAGTGTAGGGCCGTCAAGCTTACCCAAGAATGAAGTAGCAGGAGTGATGTTTGAACCAGGTGTGTTTGACTGCCTCACCAGGGTTGTCTACATGACCCACAGCATGGTGGCTGTGAGCACAGCTTGTGCAGGTAAATATTTAGGTTTGAATCCCAGCTCTTCCATTTCCCAGCTCTCATGCCTACACAGGAATCCTGGAGGTGCAATGGTGAAGAACTCGGCTGCTAACTGAAAGTTTGGCAGTCTGAGCCCACCTGCAGCTCTGCAGGAGAAAAGATGTCAGTCTAGGAAATTCTATGGGGCAGTTCTACTCTGCCACATGGGTTTCTGTGACTTGGAATCGGTTCCAGAACATACAGTAACAGCAATCTCTACTAGCTGTGAACATCAGATCGCAGAACTTTTGTTTGCCTTGTGTGTCTTTCCCACCATGGGTGTTAATATGGTGACCGTGTGCATAACAGAATGAAAGGTGGCTCAGTCCTACTCCATCCTTATGGCTGCTGGTGTATTTGAATCATTTGTTGGGCTACTGTGTGAATCCATCACATGAAAGGCATCACTGATGTTCTCCTACAGACTCATCAAATAATCAACCTCTTAGCTTTTTGAGAATGAGAGATGTAATGCTACACCTTATGGAAGACTTAGCACAGTACCTGGAAAATGTTTGTTGTCATTGTGTGCCATCGAGTTGGTTCTTACTCATGACAGTGCTGTGTAGCAGAGGTTGTTTTTGTTGTCAAGTGCTGTTGAGGTGGTTTCGACTCATAGTGACCCTGTATAGGGCTTCCATAGAGTGGCTGGTGAATTTGAACAGCTGACCCTGCAGTTCAATCTGACTTTCAGTCTAGCGCATTAACCCACAGTGCCACACCAGGACTCCATAATGTAGTATGAGCTGAAATGTACATTAAGGGCTGTTTAGGTGTAGAGCCCTGGTATTACCTTGTAGGATCAGCACTGGTCTGCTAACCTCAAGGTCAGCAGTTCAAACCCACCAGCTCCTCCTCAGAAACTTTATACAGGGTCACTATGAATTGGAGTTGACTCCACGGCACTTAACCAAAAGCAAGCATGAATTCTAGGATCTTCCTAAAGCCCTTTGTTTTTGTTGTCACTGTTGTGGGTGCTTAGAGTAAAATCTAACTCCTAACGACCCCATATGTGAGTGGGGCCACACCGATAGGACTTCCTTAGCATTCAGCTTTATGGGAGGAAAACACCAGGTCTCTTTGATGGACCTATGGTGGGTTAGAGCCACCAACATTTGGTTAGCCACCAGTACTCCTTTGAAGCACTTTCTACTTTGAAAATTAATTAGAGGTCTCTGAGAAATGGGGAGATTTGAAAATGACTTTCCCCAAAGTGTCTACCATGAAATAGTAATAACAACAACAAACAGTTTCCTGTTACTGTGAATTTTTGAACCACAGCTAGAAGGATTTTCCATTTACATGGTGAATAAATGTGACAATAAGAAAGAAAACCAACTTGTAGCTAACATCTGACTATATACCAGAACTCTAATTCTTCTATTAGTTGTTTGTGTGTGCTTGAGTGAGTTCTGACTCATAGCATCTCTTTGTACAACAGAAGGAAACACTGACTGTTCTTGCATCTCCCTCACTATGTTTGAGGCCATTGTTGTAGCCAATCCATCTTATGGAGGCTTCTTCTTCCTTTCCTCTGACCCTCTGCTTTACCAACGATGATGTCCTCCTCCAGGAACTGATCCCTGCTGCTGACATGTCCGAAGTATGTAGGATGAAGTCTCACCATCCTTGCCTTCAGGGAGCATTCTGGCTGTACTTCTCCCAACATTGATTTGTTCATTTTTCTTTCACTCTATGCTGTACTCAGGACTCGTCGTAAACACCTTCATTAACAGCGCCTCTTATTTCACTTCGTCCTCACACTAACCCTGTGGAGTAGGTATTAGCATGTTTCCTATTTTACAGATGAGAACAATGAGCCTGTTGTTGGCAGATGTCATTGATTCAGTTATGACCACAGTGATCCACGTACAATAGAACAGAATGCTGCCCATCCCTCACCATCCTCACAGTGGCTGCTATGTTTGATCCCAGTTTTGCATCCACTGTGTCCATCCAGCTTGTGGATACTGAGACTTTGTCTTACTTACTCTGGACATGTTATTGAGAGAGACAAGTCCCTGGAGAAAGGGCATCATGCTTAGTAAAGTAGAGGGTCTGCAAAAAAGAGGAAGACCCTCCCCGAACTCTGAGTCTCAAGGTTGTTAATGAAATGACTGACTGAGGTCATAGGATTGGGCATTAGGAAGCATGGCCAGGTCTGTCAGACCCCACACCCAGCTGTAGTGTCCACGAGGGGAAGCGCATGTTCACATTTTGCTCTCAGAGGCAAAAGCTCAGTCTGGAAACCTTGGGAGGGAAAATCCAATCTCTCCTCTTCTGAATTCTGTCTTCTTCTAAGCTTTCCTCTGATAACAGCTCAACCAGTCTCGTCAACTCGGTTTCCAGCTTTGGTGAGTGCTCTGTGATCACAAAACACATTCCCACACCATAAATTATTTCCTGCCGTTTTGACACCATTTATTTCCATCGTATTATATACTCCAACCTTCTGACTGTTTAAGATCAAAAGATGTGCTCCTGGGTTCATACTTCACTCCGGCTCTCAGACTCCATGAGCTAAATTAGACCCAACAGTGGGGGCTCCAGTCTGCCAGAGTCTGTCATGTGACATCATTCCAAGGGGTGGGCAGGTTTTCTCAATGGCACAGGGAGAAGTGGACTTCTCTGTGGTGCTAGGACTTGCGTGGAGAAGATAGGACAAGGCTGGGAGATGTGATGAATTGAAGGGACGTGTTGGGATGTTGGGAATCTGTTCTGGGGGTGTGGAGTGAAATTGATTGCTTGTGGGAATCCCAGATCAAAGGCAGAGGTGTAGGATAGGTCATAGAAGAAGGAGGGGACCCATATGGGATACTGTGTGTCCCCTGAGAGAATCTTGGGGATACTAGTTCTAGCCAGGATGAAGGAAAGGACATGATGACTGGTGTCCAGGTTGGATTCAGGGCTTCTGAAAAGGAACAACCTACTTGATTCAGCAAACTTATAGAGCACCTACGATTTGGCAGACTCCCTGGGTGGTACAAATGATTAATGTGCTTGGCTGCCTATCTAAGGATTAGCAGTTCGAGTCCATCAAGAGGCACCTTGGAAGAAAGCTCTGGTGATCTAAACTTATGAAAAATCTGTTATTTAAAACCCCAGTGAGCACAGTCCTACTCAGACACACATGGGGGTCACCATGAGTTGGAGTCAACTCACAGTGGCAGCTGGTGGTACTATTTGATGGCCACACCTTCAGCCCCTGGCAATGTAGAATGAGTAAGACACTATTCTGTTCTCAATGAGCTGTGCTCCAGTGAAACACACAAATGGACACTGTCAGTTAAACTCTTGATGTGACCTCTAATCCTCCTCCTATTGCCTCTGTGACCCATCTAATTCATGACCTTGAACCTCGGTTTCCTCACTGGTCGGAAAACTACTAGTACTTACTTCATAGGGGTAAGGAGCCCAGGGAGCATAGCAGATTATGGGTAAGGTCTGCAGTTCGAACATACCAGGAGAAAGATGAGTCTTTTTCCTCCTATAAAGATTTATAGCCTTGAAAACCCTACGCATGGTCACTGTGAGTCGGGACCAACTCCAAGGCACATAATCACCACCACCGCCGTCACTTCATAGGGTTAGTGTAAGTGGGAAATTATTTAGGAGAAGCTATCTGAAAAAAAAATCAACAGAAAGTAAACAGCTAGAAGCATGTGTTCAATTCTCCCAGGCAGTCAGAGGAGGTGTTTAGATGGTATGGATTTCCCTTTCTTATTTGCCCTTTCTCTAGGACTCTATACCTGGATGCCACACTCCATGATGTACATTTTTATTATCTAGATGCAAATTTGGTCAACAGCAAGGAGATTAGTTTGCATTCATGGTGAATAGACCAGAGATGGAAAAAGAGAGGAGAACTGGGGTATCAGCTTGACATGGTTTGACACCTAATAATGAATGATATTGAAGGACTGAAGATGGCTTTTAGTGATGATGATGGTGGTGGTGGTGTTAGCAGTGGTGATGTTGGTGGTAATGATGGTGTTTATGATAGTGATGATGGTGGAAATGTTGTTGTTGGTGGTGACAATATGGGTGATGGTAACTGTGGTAATCGTGGTAGTGATGATGTTGATGGTGGTGGTGGTAATGATAAAGATAGCAGTGGTGGTAACAGTGATGGTGTTGGTGTTGGTAGCAGTGGTGCTGGTAGTGATAATGGTGATGGTGGTAATGTTGCTAGTGATAGTGGTGGTGCGGGTATTGGTGGTGATGGTAGTGATGTTGGTGGTAATGATGGTGTTCATGATAGTGATGATGGTGGTAATGTTGTTGTTGGTGATAATATGGATGGTGGTGGTGACTGTGGTAATCATGGTAGTGATGATGTTGATGGTGGTGGTGGTGTTAGTGGTCTTGGTGTTGGTGGTGTTGGTGGTAATGATGGTGTTCATGATAGTGATGATGGTGGTATGTTGTTGTTGGTGATAATATGGATGGTGGTGGTGACTGTGGTAATCATGGTAGTGATGATGTTGATGGTAGTGGTGGTGTTAGTGGTCTTGGTGTTGGTAATGTTGGTGGTAATGATGGTGTTCATGGTAGTGATGATGGTGGTAATGTTGTCATTGGTGGTAATAATATGGATGGTGGTGACTGTGGTAATCATGGTAGTGATGATGTTGATGGTGGTGGTGGTGTTAGAGGTCTTGGTGTTGGTGATGTTGGTGGTAATGATGGTGTTCATGATAGTGATGAGGGTGGTAATGTTGTTGGTGGTGATAATATGGGTGGTGTTGACTGTGGTAATTACGGTAGTGATAATGTTGGTGGTGGTGGTGGTGGTGGTGATGGTGGTGTTAGCAGTGGTGGTGTTGGTGGTAATGATGGTGTTCATGATAGTGATGATGGTGGTAATGTTGGTGGTGGTGATAATATGGATGGTGGTGGTGACTGGTAATTATGGTACTGATAATATTGATGTTGATTGTGGTGGTGGTAGTAGACCAGCATTTATTGAGAACTGTCTGTATGCCAGGCACTCTGCCAAGCATTTGTATAGATTGCCAATTTTATTCTTTTTAATAAACTTGGGAGGATGAGTTCTGATATAATCTCCATGGGTGAGGAGACCACGGCTCACAAGAGTTTATGGGATCATCTGAGACCACACGGCTAGTAGCCAAGTTAGTATCTGATTCCAGGCACTTTGACTTCTGAGCCAGTGGTCCAGCTAAGATGAGAAAGCAGGCTTGAAAAACCCCTTGCATGAAAGTCTCTGTAGCTGAGTACAAACCACTCATGACAAATGATGCTAACACACTTTGAAGAAACTTCGTGACTTCAACTGCTTCTCAACACTAATGTAGCTTGACTTGGGGCTGATCTCCCACTTATCTCACCAGAATGACAATTAGGGGGAAAAAGAGTTATTGCTATTCCGGCTTCCTCTATTGAGCTATGAATAAATGATGATAGCTGTGAAATAGTGTGATGTTTAGATCTTTTCTGGTAAATTAAAAAAAAAAAAATTGAATCAAGTGGTAATCCACGCAGCCATTTCAACAAGAGGAGTGGAACAACATTAGTAAACTCATTTAATGTCTTCCTGGCCTTGTCATTCTAATGTAATTAGTTTGCAAAAATATTAATTAATACTTAAGCATCTGACACGTTTTACATGTTGATTTGAAATGTGTTAATTACGTCTTAGACTTTGCCCTGGTATTGTCCGCAGCAGCGATGCAGCCGGGAATTCTGGTCCTGTGTCCCTTCCCCCATCCCCAACTCTTTGTATTTTGGCAGCTAAGTAGAGTGAGATTTCCTTTTAGTGCTTGGGGTTACTTGTGCCTTTAGAGAGAAGCCAAGAGAATGGCTACAGAAAAAAAATGGCGGCACTTTTAGCTGATGTGGGCACTGACTGCAGACACAGGGTCTCAGGAAGTTTTTGTGAGTTCTAAGGAGCAAATGCTATGCTGGGTCAATAGGATTTCCAGTTGACAAGTGTGAGTTGTAGTGAATGACTACTGAGCTTCTACCAGTTTTTGAACTGGGATCTGCCCAGACTTTATCCTCATGTCCTGGAGGAAGATGCTGGGGTCTAGGTATGTCTCATGGCAAATTGACTTAGTATCTTTGGTAGGGGTTATTGCTTGCCTGGTAGTGGTTTTCTTATTCAAAGACTGTATGAGTCAGGAGGAGCTAGGCTATATTGAAGTAATAAGTTCACCCTGAAATCTCAATGGCTAATACTACATAGACACAAAATCACATATACTCAGTGAACAATGTGATTTTATGTCTATGTAGTATTAGCCAGCACACGTGGACAGGTCTCCTGAGCATCTCTTTCCGTGTTGTTGTTTTTGTTGTGTTGTTAGTGGCCATTGAGTTGGTATCTGACTCTTGATGACCCTATGCACAATGGAAGGAAACACTGCTGTGATCCAGAGAGTTTTCATTGGCTGATTTTTTGGGGGGGGGCAAGTAGATCACTAGATTTTTCTTCCTAATCCCTTTTAGTCTGGAAGCTCCACTGAAACCCGTTCATCATTCTAACAACACGCAAACTTCTGTTCTCTCTGAACCTCATGTCCCCATTTCTCTTTGTGTTTGCTTTTGTTGTTGAGTGCCGTCCAGTCGGTACCGACTCACAGAGGCCCTATATAGGGTTTCCCAGGAGCGGCTGGTGAGATTGAACCGCCAACCTAGAGGTTCAAAGGTCCAGTGCTTATCCCGTAGTGCCACACCAGGACTCCTTTGTGCAGTGACCTAGAAATACAGTCTGCTTCTATCTGTGTCCCGTGGTGTCAGCACACACCTGTCAGGAGGAGGAGAAGAAGGGAGAATGTCTCCTGAGCTTTTGGTGTCTTGTCTCTGCAGGGATACACATGGCTTTGCCTCACAGCCCTTGGCTGGAACTTGTCCTAGGACTCCCTGTGTAATGGCTTGGAAAGTGTGAAGAGCACGTGGACATTCCATGTCTGTCACAGTGTGATCATGATGCTCTTGACAGGGATGATGAGGACAGTGGTGATGGCCGCTCTCACACACACTTTGCCCATGTTGGTTCCATCACTGTCATATGCTTCCCACAGCCCAGGAGAGGACATGGAAGCTCAGAGTAGGTGGGACAACTTATCATGGGCCACTTGGTTCCTAAGGGTGGAACAAGGAGGCAACCCCATCTCTGATACCGGCACCTCCACTGGTCAGCAGGTTCCCTGTCCACGTCCTGGTTCTGGGAACAGCTCTCAGGGAACATCTGTGAAGAAGCCAAGGAGGAGGGTCAGTTAGGTCTCCAAGGAGTGATCATGTCCCAAGTTTTCAGGGATCTGTTCATTTCCAGCGATGTGGTTCTCATCCTACAGCACATTGAACTCCTGTAACATCCCATGATATGTTTGAGGAGAATATTAGTTGCTCCACTTTGGTGTTTCCGGGGCAGGTTTCTTGCCTTTCATACAGGACACCTGGGTTTGACTCCATCTCCCATCTTTCAGTGAAGGCTTGTGGGTTGCTAGGATGCCGAACAGGCTTCAGCAGACCTTCAGACGAAGATGGAATAGGAAGAAAGGCCTGGTGATCTACTTCTGAAAATCAGCACTGATCACCCCATGGATTACAGCAGTCTGCCCCTGGGGCTGGTGCAGGATTGAGCAGTGTGTCGTTTCATTGTGTTTGGGATTACCAAGTGCTGGGGGCTGACATGAAGGCAGCCAACAGCAACATCATATATGAAATCTCAGAGGGCACCAGTGTGCATACCAATGGGCCTCTAGACTTCTGACATAGGCTAATTGTGTGTGTGTGTCTGTGTGACTGAGGCACCTCAAAAGACCCTGACCAGGGGCTCCTCACACTTTCTGTCCCATGGCCTTGTCTGCATCTTGTGAGAACTGTGGGCCATCGTGTTGTCTTTTCCTAATAGAGTTTTTTTTTTTTTTTTTTAATATCTAAACGTAAAATACTGAAGATCACAAAACAAATAATTTGTGTTGAAAGTCATATACCAAAGTCCTAAAAATAACGTAGTAAACTCTCTGCTTCTTTATTAACATGTTAAAAAAGAACTAATGATGAACAGCTAATGAAGAACAGCTAATGATGACTGTAGTTTTGAAGTGGTGATAAGCATAAAAATATTTCAGAAGATCTGTGATGATGATGTGATATGAAAACAACTCTGTGATTTCTGTTGGGGACAGAGCCACAGGCACTAACATGACACCTGTGATTTGCTGCTCACAGTTATAATGAAGGGGAATGCTGAATTTTACCTTGAGGTTTTAGTGGAAGTAAAGGTTGTTGGTTTTATCCATCCATGTTCATGGACCCACTGAGTTCTATCATGGGACCCTATGAGGGTCTGTGGTCCCCCAGGAAGGTCTCCCATTCTCACTTCTCCCTTAGCTCTCTGCATTAGTCCTGGTTCTAGTTGGATGAGTTCCTGATCAAACTGTGGGGAAAGCAATCTTGGCTTCTTGTGTGCTTCTACCATGGGCTTCCCGCCTTAGTAGCATCGTCCAGGCCTAGTTTCTCACCTTGACCATGCTAACGTCAGACCCTTCTTTGCACACCTAACTGGACTGTGAGTAAGGACTAGCTGCTTTAATAGTACTGGTACCACAGGTAGGACATGAGATGCATTGTTTCATGTGATACTGTCAGACTCCATTGTTATCCCTATTTTTAAGAAAGCAATTATGATAGGTAACCCTTGTGAGTCCTTTCTATGCACCAGGTGCTCTGATATCACACTGTTTTTGTTGCTAAGTGCCGTAGAGTCGGTTGTGAACCACAGACACCCTGTATAGCATTTCCGAGGAGCAGCTGGTGAGCTTGAAGCGCCAAATTTGCGGATCAAACCAAATTTGCAGTCCAGTGCATTAACCCACAACACCATATCAGGACTCAAAACAAAAACAAAAACAAAAACAAAAAACCCAAAACAAATAGACACCTGTTAGAATGGGGAACATGTTCCCATGCCTCAAAAGAGCCAGTAGTCAACATCAAAATATACTCTGTCCAGATACTTCTTTTCCTTAGATTCTCCAAGCATGAAACAAGGGTACTTGATAGTCACTGTGTCTACCCATCTGCAGGTTTTCCACTTCTCAATCTTGGTGAGGAAACTACCTCAGAGGATCTGCAATCACAGATAGGAATGGCCAACATCTGGACTCCATGAACTAACTGTTCCATGTAAGGAAAATGGCCACACATGTCTCTTGAGCTTGAGTCTGAAGGTCTGTTGTTCGAGGCTGAGAGTGTGATGGTCAACTTGGTTGACCATATAAGACGTCTTTGGCTATCTCCTGTCTGTGTGTGTCTCTCGTTCTTTCTCAGAATAAAACACCAGTCACGCAAAATGGTTGGATAAGAAAATCACTTTCATTGTGACTTTCCTATGAATATATTTCTTTCCTTTCTTATTTCATGTTCTGAATATTTTATGAAAATGTTTTCCCTTTATGAGTGAACTAATGCTGTGGTTTAAATAATGTGCCTTGAAGTTGGTATTTCTACCCCAAGGGACGGCTCCTCATACTATGGATGGGGAAGGATTGGGGTAGAAGTCGAAACACCAGTGGGTTAAGCACTTGAACTCTAGGGCCAGACTCTCCCGAGTTTGATCTCCAGTTCTCTCCGGATTCCCTTAGTGTTTCTGTTTCCATCTGCAAGGTGGTGAGGATCATTGTCACTACATAGTAACATCGGAGTGAGGATCCCATGAGATGTTCAGTGACCAGTAACAGATCCTTGTTGTTGGTGGCCTTTGAGAAGCCTCCAGGGCCTGCTTGTCTCATGCACAACAGAACTAATTGCTTCTGTTTCACCTTCATGATCCTTGCTACGCCTGGGTTCATCTTCTGGCATGATGTTGAACAGTGTTCTCTTGGGATCCATAGAGTTTTCATTGGCTAATTTTCAACAATAGATCTCCAGACTTTTCTCCCTTATTCGTCTTAGTCTGGAAGTTCCTCTGATACCTGACCCAATGGGTGACCCTGCCAGAATTTGAAACAGTGGTGGCAAGTCTTCCAGCTCCCACAACACCACAGGGCAGCAAGCTGAGAGACAAATGGTGGCACTCAGAGAGAGCCCAGTGTTCAGGTTAAGTGTCAGGGGATTTCAGAGTCTCCCTCCACCTGTCCTCAGTGAGAACTGCCCACTGGTATGGTGGGGGTGGGATTTCAGAGTCTCCCTCCACCTGTCCTTAGTGAGGACTGCCCACTGGTATGGTGGGGGTGGGATTTCAGAATCTCCCTCCACCTGCTCTCAGTGAGTACTGCCCTCTGGTATGGTGGTGGGGGGTGGATTTCAGAGTCTCCCCCCACCCCACCCTCAGTGAGTACTGCTCTCTGGTATGATACAGGGGATGGGGGAATTTCAGAGTCTCCCCCACCCCTTAGTGAGGACTGCCCACTGGTATGGTGGCAGGGGCAGATTTCAGAGTCTCCCCCCACCCCACCCTCAATGAGTACTACTCACTGGTATGGTGGGGGTGGGATTTCAGAGTCTTTCCCCACCCTGCCCTCAGTGAGAACTGCCCATTGGTATGGTGGAGGGGGTTGTGGAGTGGGAAAGATGAATGATGAAAACATGACAGAATATATCTTTGAGTCTGGAAGAGCCCGGCTCCCCAGAATTACCTGAGTGCCAGTGATTACAGGAATAAAGGGTGGCTGTCAGGAGCCCCCAGTAGACAAAGGTGAGGTCTGAAGGTTGTCACAGGGCACTCTGGGGGTGACTAAGTGTCACCTTGGACTTCGGAGCAAGCCTCCTCTCATTACCCTGGACTCCCCCTTAGGATTCTCTTGCAAATAGCTTGGGGTACGGTAGGGGTGCTAAGTACCACCTTGAGCCCAGAGTTGTGGGAGACACATAATTGTGCTCCGTGGGGTTTTCAGTGGTTCATTTTTCTGTGAGCAGATCTCCAGGCCTTTCTTCCAAGGTACTTGGACTGTGCTCCGTGGGTTTTCAATGGTTCATTTTTCTGTGAGCACATCTCCAGGCCTTTCTTCCAAGGTACTTGGACTCAAATGACAACCTTTTTGTTAGCAGTCAATTTCATTAACCTTTTTCACAACTTTACAGCCTGCAGGAAAATGAAAGCTTCTTTGGTACAGTCTGGCTGCTCATGCAGATCGTCTTTGGTTCCATCAGGAACGGTGTTGTTGTGGTTGTTAGGTGCCATTGAGTCGATTCTGACAATAAAATGAAACACTGCCCCATCCTTACAATGGTCATGTGTGAGCCACTGCAGCTGTCACTGTGAGCATTCTCTAAATGTCAAAACTTCTCCAGGCTTCTTAATCTTTTCTTACGTCTTCTAAAGCAAGGGTGGCAGCCCTGTTTTGCCAGGCCCGAGGTCTGCCCTCCTCCCAGCACCCCATCAAGAGCTCTGCCACCATAAAGGGATTTCATACGTCATTAAGAAAGAGGTCATATGTTCCAACACACTGCTGCGTTCTTCCCCAGAATGTCACATCTGACTTCTAGCAGCTTAAAAAAAAACTCAAAAAGCTTCAAATATAACCACATTTTCCTCTTAAATCATCCAATCTGCCATCTGATGCCCCAGAATGAAGCTGCTAGTGAAAAAGCAACTTGCAAGGTTAAGAAAAGCATCACAGAAAATACTGGCTGAAAAATGTGAACTTTACAACGTGTGCTTGGGGCTTGGCGCCTGAGAACACAGAGACACCCTCCATGTGGGGGGAGCTGCTTTCTCAGAGCCCCCTCCCCTCCTCAAAGTGCTGAGCTCTGAATGCTTGGGGTGTGATCCAAATCAACAAACAAGCACAAAACCAAGTTGTGGTTGAATTGATTCTTAACCCATGGTGACCCATTATGTGTCAGAGCAGAACTGTGCTCCATTTGGTTTCCAGTGGCCAGTTTTTTAGAAGTCACTTGCCAGACATTTCTTCCAGTTCACCTCTGAGCATATCCAACCTCCAGCCTTTTGGTTTATCAGCCCAGTGTGTTGACTGTTTGCCCTACACAGAGACTCTGGGGACATGTGCAATGGTTCCTAAAGGTCCGAGGCTTGGTTTGAGTTTTCCATAAATATCCCCTTTCAGGATGTTCCCTGTGCAGATATTTTCGGGTGACAATTGCTTTGAAGGCAACATAAAGAAGTGAATTATATTTATTCATGATGTGTGTAGGCAGGAGGTGATTTTCCTATTTCCATGAACATCCGCGTCTCCCGGGGCCCCTGAGGCTTCTGCTCTGAGCCAAGAGTGGCCTGGCTTCCCAGTCCCTCATGGGGTGAGGGTGGGGAGGCAGAGTGTGGAATTCTTCTAGAGAAAAGGCTGCTAATATGTAAGCAGCAATGGCTGGGAGCCCACCAGCAGGAAAAGTGACCCACTCAGCACCAAGAGCTGCTATAGAAGATGGTGGTTCAACTTCAGACTCTAAAACCAGATTCTTGGGTTCAGATCCTGACTTCTCCACTTACAAAATGTGTCACCTGGGGAAGCTAACTAATATCCCCCTTACTTTGGAATGTGGCGATGATGGGTACTTGTAAAGATTACATTAATGAATGCACCTGACAAGCCAGCCCACTTAACGAATCCTGGTGTGGTGCTATAGGGTAAGCTCTGGATTGCAAGGTCATTTTGAACCACAAGATCAGCTGTTCAAACTCACCAGCTGCTCTTCGGAAACCCAAACAGGGCCTTTATGAGTCAGAGCCAATTCGACAGCACACAACAACAACAGTGAGCCAATCCAGCACCTGGCTGAGCCATGATAAAAAGTATCAATTAGTGGTGTGGTGCTGCGGGCTAATGTGTTAGACGCAAAGTTGTTTAAAATGTAAGGTCAGTGGTTCAAGCTCACCAGCTGCTCCTTGGAAACCCCATACAGGGTTGCTATGCATCGGAATCAACTCAATGGCACTTAACAACAACAACAACAACAACAACAATTATCCATCAGGAGTCCTAGGGTAGTCCTACAGGATAATGTTCTGGGCCGCAAGGTCAGTTTGAGCTGCAAGGTCAGTGGTTCAAACTCACTGTCCACTCCTCGCAAACTGTGAGTCAGAACGGACTCAACAGCACTTAACAACAGCAGCTACCAATTAGGTGAAGAGCTCTGTAGAAAGACTCCCAGACCCCAGGCTGAAGTATGCTCCTGCGGTTGGTTGTAGGGAACTGGTTTCATCAACACAACAACTGGTAGTTGGTCTTCTTGTGCAGATGGAAAACATTGGGTTGTGTTCAAAGAATCCCTTCATTTTCTCATTCACTCAGTCATTGGACAGTGCTTCCTTTAGTCATAGCTTCTCAGTCTGGGTACCGTTGACATTTGGGACAGCTGATTCATGTCCATGCAGTCTGCCCTTTGTGTTATCTGATATTGAGCAGCATCCATGGCCTCGGTGAACTAGACAGTAGTAGCACCACCCTCTCCAAGTTGTGATCTCCAAAAGTAGCTCCAGATGTTACCCAGTGTCCCCTGGCTGGAGAGGTCACATCCAGCTGAGAGAAAAACACTGAGGTATGAAAGGAGCCAAGTCATTTGCTTTCCAGTAGGTTATTTTATTATGTGGCTGCTCCCTGAACATTAAGCCCCAAGAGCAAAATGGTGTCTTACCTCCAATATTTAGTTTATGACTTCTGACACATAGCAACCCTGTATAGGGTTTCCAGTAAGCAGATGGTAGGATTGAACCGCCAACCTTGAGGTTAGCATCCCAGGGCTTATCCTACAGTGCCACGCCAGAACTTCAGCCCATCATTGGTAAACAGTTAATAAATATCTGTTGACTATGTGTTGTATTAAAGAATGAATTATCAGGTAACTAGCTGAATCAGTGATTGTCCTTAAATATACAAATCTGTCACAACTTGGGGCGGGGAATACCTCTGTCTGCAGGAGTCTTCATGGAGATACATTACTAAGCGGAGGATACTTTCCTTTGCGCCTTTGGGATGGCTGTGTCTCTTTTCTGGGAGCATTTATGGTGGTCCTGGAATGGACCATGTTCCATGTCCAGCTCATTGATGACGGTTCCATACTTTGCCTGTGTCGTCCATCTTACTGCTCTCTCTGCCATGTTATTTCATCACCTTCAACTTAGACTCCAGATTCTGTGTTTCAGGAGATACTGCTGTTCATATAAGGAGCCCTGGTGGCACTGTGGGGTAAGCATTGGGCTGCTAACCTCAAGGTTGGCTGTTTAGACCCACTGTCTGCTCCCTGGGAGAAAGCTGAGACTGCCTACTCTGCTGTGTCTTTACAGTCTTGGAACACCTATGTAGCATCGCTCTGAGCTGTAATGGGCTTGGTTTTGTTGTTTTTTAAACTGAATGTCATGTAAGTAGTTATTGAGAAGAGCATGATGCTCTAGGTGAACAGTCTTTATTAAGTCAGCTTAATTGTCACTTTCATGATGTTGTCATGGGATGGTTTACTTCAAGGTTTGAGGGACTCTCCAGTTTCTATTGAGCCTTCGTAGTGTAGTGGTTATGTGTTGGGCTGCTAACTACAAGGTCAGCAGTTTGAATCTACTAGCCACTCTGTAGGAGAAATATGAGGCTTTCTACTCCTGTAAAGACTTTTTTGCATCGGGAGCCCTATACAGGGTTGCTATGAGTCGGAACAGACTTGACTACACACAGCCACCACCACCGGACTCTATGTATTCAGTGAGTCCAGTTTCTAATCAGAATGTAAAATTCTGTTCCACATTTCATTCCTTTTCTTGTTCATGGTCCATTTATTAGATCATTGTGGGTAATATCTTAACCATCACAAACCCTTAAAAAGAAAGACAATGGATTGATTAATTCATTCTCTCATACAACCCTTTTCAGTTAACTGCCTACTATGTCCTTGTCTGGTGCTGTAGGATAAGCACTGGACCACAAGGTCATTTGAACTGCAAGATCAGTGGTTCAAACCCACCAGTGACTCTGTGGAAGAAAGATGAGGCTTTCTGCTCCCTTAAAGATTCACAGAGTTACTGTGAACTAGAGATGACTCAAGGGCAGTGGGTCTGGGGTTGAGAGACCAGCAGGAGTTAGCTAGACAGAGGCAGAACGGGCAGCCATGGAGCCCACTAGCTCTGGAGGTGGGAAGAGAGCCCCAATAGAAAGTGCTGTCTTCACAGAACACACTCCCCATCGGGCTACCAACACGACGGTTAGGTTTAGAGATAGCTAGTCTTCCCAGTTCTCATTTTGGAAGTGGTACAGAAGTCCAGGGTGTGTGTCCAGTGGGTATTGATGGGAGGCTCTGCTTGTCCAGTCTCACCATGGACAGCCTGCCAGATGTTGAGCCAATTGTGACTTTCTCAGCCACAGTTCGGGATGAGATGTGGCTTTAGATTCCTGCTGTGTGTCCTTGAGCAAGTTGCTTTACCTCTCTGAGTCTCATTGGCTTTACTTACAAGTGGTACTATGGGTTAATATGTTGGACTGTAAAGTTGGCTTGAATTGGAAGGTCAATGGTTCAAGCTCACCAGCTGCTCCTTTGAAATCCTATAAAGGATCAGTTTGGATTGGAACTGACTGAATGGCACTTAACAATAACAACAAAATAAGGAGAATCAAGAAATCCTAGTGGCACTTTGGGCTGCTAACGGCAAGATCTGTTAGTTAAAATTCAACAGTTCTCCAGGTAGTCTGGTCCTGTAAAGATTTACAGACTGAGAAACCCTACTTAGGGTCACTATGAGTCATAATCAATTCTGTGGCAGTGGGTTTTTGTTTGTTTGTTTGTTTGTTTGTTTTTTCTGGGGGGTGGGGAGTTATATAGCACTGTAACATAAGCACTGGACCACAAGGTCAGTTTGAACCACAAGATCCATTGTTCAAACTCACCAGTTGCTCCTCAGAAACTCTATGCAGGGTAGCTATGAATTAGAACTGACTCGACAGCACTTAACAACAACGTAAGTAATGTCTACCACTCGTCTGTCAGTTTGTTGTGCTGTGGTGGCTCGTGTGTTTCTGTGATGTTAGAAGCTATGTTCCTCATATTTGAAATGCCATCAGGATCACTCTTGATGGACAAGTTTCATCAGAACTTTTAGACTAAGACAGACTAGAAAGAAAGAACTACAATCCACTTCCAAAACATCAGCCAATGAAAGCCTTACTGTGGGTAAGTCATCCAGAGCAATTAACCACTGGAGGATGCCATGTTTGGTGAAGGAGATGGTCTACAGGGAGATGGAGACCCTCAGTGACACAGACTAGGCACAGTAGCCACTAGGATCAACTGGAACACTGGTGATGGTGAGGACGATGCAGGACTGGGAACATTTTGTTCTGTTGTGGACATGGCCACCATGCTTCAGAGACGACCTGACAACCGCCAACAATAACGACGTCAGGAGAGCAGTAATGATATAGCAGTGTGAGTGGAGCTTGCTGTGCTTAAGTACCAGGCCCGGTGCCTCTCTGTAGCTGACTATTTCATCCTCATAGCTCCCAGTCTCCAGCTGGGCAGAACTGAGGTGCTGGGAGATCCCCAGCTTGTGCTGAGGTCCTGGAATGGCTACAGGGACTGGCATTCGACCCCAACATCTGCCCTGCTCTGGAGCCCAAGCTCTTTCCCCTACACCAGTTTGCACCTAGCATTTAGAGTTCATAACAGGATCGAGTGTAATCGCCCACTCTTCCTAGGAGTTCAGGACTTTTAATGTGATCCGACAGCTGTGGGCTCTAATCCCCACCCACTCTTGCCTATCTGTGGGTCTCCATCACTCACTTCAACCCTATGAGTCTCATTGTTCCCTTCTGCGAAGCTCTACCTCAACCAGTAGGAAGAACTGAACATGCATCCGCTTGCACCACTCTCATAGTTGTGAGCACTATCCTGCTAACTGCAAGGTTGGCAGTTCAAACCCACCAGCTGCTCTTGGAAACCACATACAGGATCACTGTGCATCAGAACCAACTCATCGACACACAACAGGAAATATCCAAATGTCAAGGAGCCCCATTGATACAGTTAAATGCTCAACTGCTAACCAAGATATTGCGGTTCAAACCCATCCACAGGCTGTACAGGAGAAATACCTGATTATCTGTTCTTACAAAGATTACAACCTAGAAGCCCCCCTCGAGCATTACAGGGGTCTTATGGGTTGAAAGTAGACTTGAGAGCACAATGACAGCATCACTCAAACATTAGGTCCCCACCTCTACCCTTCCCAGGTTTCCTTTTTGGTGTCAGGGACCTCAGGAGGGGCAGAGTCTCCTTTCTGGTACCTGATGGGACTTGGGAGTATCTGTGATGGGTTGCATGGAGCCAAGGGCCCAAGGAGGAGCAGGTTGAACATCCAGGTCGGGATGTCCTTGATTTGAAGTTCTTCATATATTTTCCCCAAAACAAGTGCCTTTCCTACCAAGCCATCTTTCCTGCACAACACTTTAATTTACATCTTTTAATAACTTAGGTTGCCATGGAAGCCCTGGAATTCAGTTTTAAAATAGACAAACTAATTGTTTCAGTCAGTTTGGGTATTTGCTGTCAAGGAAACAACCAGTTTTTCCTCACCACCGAGAGACTGCTTAATTGGATGGTGGCAAAATGACAGAGGGGGTCCTCCCCTCCCCTCTTCCAGAGCCAGGCCAGGGAGGCATCACCTGGTGTCCGAGGAAATCTCTCAGGACATGTCCGTGTGTCCAGGAACCATGGGCGAGAGGTAGAGGGATTTCTTGATAGAGATCAGTTGATTGTTGGATGGATGGAAGTCTAGATGGATAGGTATAGAGACAGAGATCTATAGGTGAATAGGTAGGTGGGTAGGTAGATAGGTAGGTAGATAGAGATCTATAGGTGGATAGATAAGTGGGTAGGTAGGTAGGTAGACAGTCATAGGTAGGTAGGTATATAGCTAGCTAGCTAGAAGTTGAATTGATAGAGGTAGGTAGATAGATGGGTGAGTGAATTATGGAGCAATAGATATACAGACAGAGATTTGTTAAATACCATCAAGTCAAGACTGACTCATAGCAACCCTGTATAGGGTTTCTGAGGAGCAGACAGAGATAGATAAGTATATGGGTAGGCAGGTAGGTAAGTGGGTAGGTAGATTGGTGTAGCTACGTAGGCAAATAGATAAGTAGGAAGGCAGGTAGGTAGGAAGGAAGATTAGATAGATAGATAGATAGATAGATAGATAGATAGATAGATAGATAGATAGATAGATAGACAGACAGACAGACAGACAGACAGACA
>NW_006408823.1:2615792-2616362 GCF_000296735.1 Chrysochloris asiatica
ATTGCGAAGTAAGAGTATTCTGGAACACTTAATTGTGCTCATGAGGAATCTATACCTGGACCAAGAGGCAGTTATTCGAACAGAACATGGCAACACTGAATGGTTTGAAATTAAGGACGGTGTGCAACAGAGCTGAATTCTTTCACCATATTTATTCAAAATGTATGCTGAACAAATAATTGGAGAAGCTGGGTTCTATGAAGAAAAACGTGGCATCAGGATTGGAGAAAGACTCATTAACAATCTGCAATATGCAGATGATACAACCTTGCTTGCTGACAGTGAAGAGGACTTAAAATACTTACTGATAAAGATCAAGCAGCACAGCTTTTGGTATGGATTGCATCTCAATGTCAAGAAAACAAAATCATCACCAGTGGACCAATAAACAATATTCTTATCAACAGAGAAAAGATTGAAGTTGTCAAGGACTTTATTCTTCTAGGATCAGCCATCAACACTCATGGAAGCAGCAGCCAAGAAATAAACGATGTACCATTGGGCAAATCTGCTGCACACGACCTTTCTAAAGTGTTGAAGAGCAAAGATGTCAGCTTGAGGACTAATGTG
>NW_006408823.1:2616987-2624543 GCF_000296735.1 Chrysochloris asiatica
TGGATGGATGGATGGGTGGCTGGATGGATGGGTGGATGGGTAGATGGATGGATGGATGGAGAAATAATAGATTGATAGAGATAAGTAGGTAGATGGATGGGTGGATAGATGCATAGATACACAGATAAAAACAGGTAGATAGAAAAATGAATAGATCAATTGATAGGTAGGTAGATAGATAAACTTCCAGGTTGACTCGGATTAGTGGTGACCTCATGCACAACAGAATGAAATGCTTCCCAGCCCTTGGCCACTCTTCCAGTCACTCTTGTGGACTTTGTGGTAGATATGGTACCAGTCCACCTCACTGAGGGTCTCCCTTGCCCTTGCTGTCCCTCAACTTTACCAAACACAATATCCTGCTCTAGTGATTGGTCCCTCCTGATGACATGTCCAAAGCAAGTGAGTTGGACAGTGTCCTGCTGTGATCCACAGTTTTCAATGACTGATTTTCAGGAGGAAATTTGCAGACCTTTCTTCCTACTCTGCCTTACTTTGCAAGTTCTACTGAAACCTGCCCACCATGGGTGACTCTACTTATATTATAAATATTAGTGGCAGAGTTTATAGCATCATAACAACAGGCAAGCCACCACAGGTGGTGATAGGTAGGAAACCCAAGATTTGCAATAATGGAGCGGCCCAGAGTAGCATAAAGAGATGAGGGCAAGGGAGAGTCTTGGGATGATAGTTTTTGAGGCAAAGCAGAGCTTGAGATCTCCAATCAAGCTTAGAGGAACCACTGATTGAGCTTGACTGTCAGCCCTGAGCCCTCTCTCTAGCCCATCCTTTTTTGGAAAAATTCTAGAAAACTACAAGAACAACACACATCGACTCCGGACTGGAGATCACCTCTTGACCAACCTTGATGAATAGATATGACTCATTCATTCAACACAAACTTCCACTTACCTCTTTCTCTATGCCAGGTGTGTGCAAGGTGTGAGGGAATCCAAGTGTCCCAGGGATTGGAGGGTGAAGTTCTTGTGGTGAATCGTTCAACAGATATTAACTGTACCTTGTTATTCGATCAGAGTCCTGGTGTGGTGCTGTAGGATAAGCACTAGACTGCAAGGTCTGTTTGAACCACAAAGTCAGTGGTTCAAACTCACCAATACCTCCTCAGAAACCCTATACAGGGTCGCTATGAATTATAATCACCTTCTGGCTCTTAGCAATAACAACAACAATTATTCTGTCAAGACTCCTGGTGTGGTGATATAGGATAGGCACTGGAATGCGAACCACAAGATCAGTGGTTCAAATCCACCAGCTGCTCCTTGGAAACCCTCTACTTGGCCGCTATGAGTTGGAACTGACTTGATGAAACGTCACAGCAACAAACACAACATTATTCTATCAGTGATCATGATAGTGCCCTGGCCTTTTGGGACGGTATATTCTAGCAGGACAAACAAGGAGAAAAATGAATCACTTAAGATGTTAATAGTCAATACAGAATAGCAAAAGAGAAAATAGCACAGAGAGCGTGTGAATTTGAGATACACTGGTCTTGATTAGGTGTCCCTGAGAAAGTGAATATTGAACGCAGACATGATAGAGGTGAAGGGACGAGCCAAGTGAACAACTAACTGTGTTGCATATTGTTGTTAGTCATCATCCAGTGGCTCTGACTCACTGTGACCCCGTGCACACTGTCTGGTTCTGTACCATCTGTACCATCCTGAGTTTGCTTGAGTCCATTGTTGCAGCTGCTGTGCATTTTGAGTGTCTCCCAACCTAGGGGGTGCTCATCTTCCAGCTCTCTGTCAGACAGTATTATGGTTCATGGGGTTTTCATTGATTTTTGGAAGTAGATCACCAGGTCTTTCTTTCTAGTCTGTCTTAGTGTGCCAGCTCTGCTGACACCTGACCATAATGAGAGACCAGGTTGGTATTTGAAGTAATAGTGGACTAGCTTCCAGCACCATTTCCTTACCCCATAGGACAGAGCAGAACTGACTGCCCCATGGGCTTTCCAAGGTTACAATCTTTACAGAAACACACTGCGTCATCTTTCTCCTGTGGAGAGACTGGTGGGTTCAAACCAGCAACCTTCTGGGTAGTAGCCGAGTGCTTTATACATTGCACTATGAGGGTTGCTTTCCAACATCATAGTAACATGCAGGTCACCCCAGTAGGACAGAATGTCAGACAGGTGGTAGTAAATGTGAGTAGCAGTGATGAAAACTTCCCCTCTGTGGTTGAACCAATCATAACTGGGATGCCATTTTTCACCACTTTGGATTTAGCAGACCTCTGCCTGAAATGGCACCTTTCCCTGCTGCCTTAGCTCTGTGGTGGGACTAAGCAGTACATTAAGTGCTTAAATGAGTTCATGCTTACAAAACTCCTGGCATATAGTCATAGCTCTGGTGATGAGGAGATTGAGGATGACGAAGCTCATAAATCAGGAGGGATGAGCAATGAGACATCATCCAAAAGGCACTGGCCACTGTTATGAGGCACACCATGTGTTGTACTGAAGATGGGATCTCATGGAAACTCTTGTTGTTGTGGGCTGTCCCCAGTGGGCTCTGAATCATGGGGACGTTGTGTACAAAAGAACAAAATGTTGTCCAGTCCTGCATCAAACTCGTGACTACTGGTAGGTTTGATCCCACTGTTGTGGAGTGGATTGTGCCACTCCACCTCATTGTCGGTCTTCTTCATTTTCACGGATCATCTACATGACCAACCGTGATGTTCTTTACGAGTGGTTGGTCTTCCCTGATGCCATGTCCAAAGGAAACAAGACAAAGTATTACTCTAATGAGGATCAAATCCAACCTGTTTTAGAAGACCTCCCAAATGTGATTCTTAAGCCAAGATCTTCAAGACAGGCAGGGGCAGTGAGGGAAGAAATGGTGATCTAGTGTACAGAACAGCATGTGCAAAGTCTAAGTGCTAAGAGAACATGGCAAGTCAGAGAGTTGGGAGGAGCACACTCGACTGGAACTGAGTGTCATGAGAGGAAAGCACAACGGTCACCAGGGGCCTGGAGACCTTGGGAAGTAAGTTAGACTTCATCCTATCACTGGACTTCTCTCAATTTTCCAACAATGCCTTCCCAAGAGTTAGTGAAGAGTGAATGAGAATGTCCTGGGAAAGATGGGGAGCATTGGAAAGCATTGCCTGGAGTCTTCATTCTTCCAACCCAGCTTGGAACACCTTCAACATCTCATGAGTCTGTCTCAAAAGGGACGGAC
Source organism: Chrysochloris asiatica (assembly GCF_000296735.1). Classification (NCBI taxonomy): domain Eukaryota; kingdom Metazoa; phylum Chordata; class Mammalia; order Afrosoricida; family Chrysochloridae; genus Chrysochloris; species Chrysochloris asiatica. Next base: position 2,620,197 of record NW_006408823.1, read on the forward strand.
TCTACATTTGTTTTATTAACAAATAGGTGTTTTATATTCCTCACCATGGAGCTGAACAATTGCTCCATTTCCCCATGTGGCTCTGGGTGTCCCACACTCCACCCTGCCCTGCTGCTTTTGAAACTTGTGTGTACATGAATGTGGCAGTTTTGCAGAGTATGTGTAGACTGATAAGTTAGTTACAGGACAAGAGGGAGGCAGGACTGAAGATGGGACTCCCAATAGATATTTGTACATCTTGACATGGAAGGTGAAGGTGAGCTGAATTATGGGAGCAGCAATAATGATGGAGTGGAGGGAATAAAGGCCCACTGAGGATGGTTTTTAAATGTGCCTCCAATCTGAATACAATGCCAGTACTTCATTTTCTCAGATGTGACACCACACTGATTTATTTTTAGTCTCTTCCATACCCAACAACAACATTAAGGTGGGTGATGTAGTCAAATACCTGAAATAAAAACAAAACAAAGCAAAAGTTAAAACATTTTTTAGAAAAGTAGAAATCTAAGTGGGATCTTGAATTTATCTCTGAGCTTCCTGGTAGCAAAGGCAAACTGAGAAATATATTGGATCATATAATCTCTATTGCATGGGAGGGGAAACTTAGAATTCATCTATAGAATGGCACTGGACTTTGAGAAGGAGCCAATCACTTGGATCCATATTGAATGGAAATTTAGAGTAGAAAAACAAACAAAAACAGCTGCTGTCAGGTTGACTCATGGTGACCCTAGGTGGTGCCAACTGAAAGATTGGGGGTTCCAATCCACCCAGAGACATCTAGGAAGAAGGTCCCAGTGATGGACTCCTTTAAAAAATAAATCATTGAAAATCCTATGGCATGGGATTGCCAAGAGTCCAAGTTGACTCGCTAGCAACTGGTTTGAATGCCATTCACAGAAAGATGGTCCAGGGTGACATTTCTTGCACCATTTGCTGTAAACCCTTAGGTCACAATGTTAAGTCCTAACTCAGTTGAAGTAGTTTCATGGAGATCCAATAACAGCATCCAGGTGCCTGATGTTCTAACTTAATACAAGAGAATCCCAAGGAATGGATGACTCACATGCCCATTAGATTATCTGCATTGAATATTAGATTGCTCAGATGAACTTCTGGAAGCAGGCGCTGTGCTGCAGTCAATTCATGGCGGGATGCTCTAGAATGCTAACCTCTCACTGTCATTGACTGAAGAGGGAAGCAGACGTGCCTGACATACCAGGGCCCAGGGCGCCCACCTTTTCATTCTGAAATGGGAAGTTGGAAGCCTAATCTTTATCCTTTCTGAGAAAGACAAGGGAACAGTGTAGTCCAGGACAGTGGAGTAAAGCAGGAGAACAGTGTGATATGTGGGGCACACAAAACCACATGGGGATGGGGATCAATCGTTTAGCTCCACGGTGAGTAATTTAAAACAGCAGCTATGGAAGAGAGGTGTGAAAGTCGTAGGTAACTGGTTTGAACCCACGTAGCCCATTAGAGTCTGTATCTTCATTTACAGCATATAGGAAAACGTGTGCATCTTGCAGGGCTGTTGGGAAGGGTTTTAAGATATAACAGATCAAAAGTATCTAAGAAGGAGCCCTGCTGGCACAATGGTTAAGCGCTCTGGTGCCCACAAAACATCCACTGTACATCCTACACGCGATCTGTGTATCTGCTCCCTGCAGATGCTATAACAAATGACCACAGTGGGATGTCTTCCAACTACAGAGATTTGTTCTCTCACAGACCTGGAGACTGAAAGTGTGAAATCTAGATGGAGCAGGTTTGAAAGCTCTAGGGAGGTCCCATATGTTCCTAGGCTTCAGATGCCTCTCTGTCTTCTCTTCTTCTAAGGACACCAGTCATTGGGTTCCACATTAAACCCTGGATGGTTTTGTCTTGAGATCTTTAACTAATCACATCTGCAAAGATTCTGTTCTGAGTTTCTGGTGAACATGAAATTGGGGGCGTACTCTTTAATCCATGACGATGATTAACTTAAAATTTCTTCTCCTTTTCAGCAACTGTTCAGATCTCTCTCCTTTCTCTCCACCATCCTCCTTTACAACTTACCATACTCCATCTCATGTGTCTCTCCCCACCATTCAGTGTGCCCAGCCCCTGCTTCCTGCAGAACAGATAGCCCCCATCTATCTTCTCCCCTTTACACCCTGATTCACCCTCCTTGAAAGGCTCTTAAATATTTAAGCTTCAATATTTCATATTCCTATCATGACTATCTTCTGAGAAACTTGTTGGTTGGATCAATGTTATTCTCAAAAATCAGCTTTGATTCTACAAGAACACCTGGGGAATTATACAGTGGCCACCCCCGAGTTTTGCTCTACTTTATAGAAGAGGAACTTTGCTGCAGTGGGTTTAGTGTTGAGCTGCTCAACAAAAGGTCAGCAGTTCAAACCCATCTGCTGCTCCTCGGGAGAAAGATGTGACAGTCTGTTATCAGAAACATTTAGTCTCAGAAACCCCATGGAGCAGTTCTACTCTGTCTTATAGGGTCGCTGTGAGTCCTAATCGACTCGATGGCAATGCATTTGCTTTTTGGCTTGTCTTTCAAAGGACACATTTCAGCACCTAGGAAAGTAAAGAACTTTGGTTCTTTGGTATATCTTAGCTAGGAGAAAAAAGAGGAGCACATTTCCCCTCCCAATCCTTCCCAGTTTTCTCATTTTCTATTCAATTGGGAAGATTCACGTTCCCCTCTCCCCCCGCCATGTTCTTCAGCCCAGTCTTAGTCACACATACCACAGACAGCCAATAAATCATGCCTTTTCTTACAATTTGCTTAGCTGCTCTCCCCTTGAACAGTCTGCTTCATCCTGGAATACAAGTTTGAGCTTTGTTTTTCCAAATGGTCTTTTTTAATCTCATAGTTACACACATGGTCAGGAATTTAGGAACTATCTTCTGTGAATTTCAGGGTAAAGGTATAACTCTACTCCCAGGAGGGAGCAGCTGAGAGGCAGGGAGAGGATGGCTCAAGTTGAGTGTGTTGCTGAAAGATCTTGTGGGACATTTGGTTCATGTCACAATCTATGAGTCCAATGATGCATCCTTGCCTAGAGAACAAGTTTGGGGTCAGAGACCATTGCCCTATCTAGTTTTGGGGGAGATCTGATAATAATAATAGCTAATGGTATCAGCTGCTCTTTTAGGTCCTCGAATGTAAAACCTCTACCACTCATCTTTCAGTTTGTCATACTATGGTGGCTTGTGAGTTTCTGTGATTCTGAAAGCTATGCCAAGGGTATTTTAAATACCAGCAGTGTCACCCATGGTGGACAGATTTCAGATGAGCTTCCAGATGAAGACAGGCTAGGAAGAAGGAGTGACAAACTACTTCCAAATATTAAGTCACTGAAAACCTTATGAATAGCAGAGAAACACTGTCAGACATAGTGGTGGAAAATGAGCCCCTCAGGTTGGAAGGCACTCAAAATGCGACTGGGGACGAGCTGCCTCCTCAAAGTAAAGTTGACCATGATGATGTGAATGGAGTAAAGCCCATGGGAGTAAAGCCCACAGGACCTTCATTTGCTGATGGGGTACAACTCAAAATGAAAAGAAGCAGCTGTAAACATTCATTAATAATTCGAACATGGAATGTACTAAGTATGAATCTAGGAAAATTGGAGTTGTCAAAAATGAAATGGAACGCATAACCATTGATATCTTAGGTATTAGTGAGGTGAAATGGACTGCTATTGGCCATTTTGAATCTGACAACCACATGGTCTACTATGCTGGGAATGGCAAATTGAAGAGAAATGGTGTTGTATTCGTCGTCAAAAAGAACATATCCAGATCAGTCATGAGATACAATGCTGTTTGTGATAGGATAATATCCATGCACCTACAGGGAAGAACAGTTAATATCACTATTATTCTAATTTATATACCAACCACTAAAGCCAGTGAGGATGAAATAGAAGAATTCTACCAACTTCTTCAATATGAAATTCATCAAACATGCAATCAAGATGTATTGATCATTACTGGTGATTGGAAACAAAGAGGAAGGATCAGTAGTTGGAAAATATGGCCTTGGTGATAGAAATGATGCTGGAGTTTGCATGAGAGAATTCTGCAAATTCAATGATTGTTAATTCAAATACTTTCTTTAGATAGCATAAGAATGATTGTACACATGGACCTCAACAGATGGAATACACAGAAATCAAATTGACTACTTCTGTGGAAAGAGATGGTGGAAAACTCCATATCATCAGCCAAAACAAGGCCAGGGGCAGACTGTGGGACAGACCATCAATGCTCATATGCAAATTCAGACTGATGCTGAAGAAAATGAAGACCAGTCTACAAGAGCCAAAATGTGACCTT
>NW_006408823.1:2626685-2643502 GCF_000296735.1 Chrysochloris asiatica
TAATCAGTTCTTACATCAGCTCGTTGTTGTTAAGTGCCACAAAGTCAGCTTTGACTCATAATTACTCTGTATAGGGTTTCCCAGGCTTTTGTGGAAACAGAAAGCCTTGTCTTTCATCCACAGGGCAGGAGATGGACTCGAACCACTGACATTGTAGTTCACAGTCCCGGCTTATCCTATGGAGCCATGATGATCCCTTCTCAACACCTTAGGTTGGTTCTATTCTTCAACACCATTTTGCAAACAAAAATACCAAGGCAGAGGGTTGAAGCAACTTGCCAAAGGTCACCCAGTCACTGGTTGGCAGGGTAACCATTTGCATGCAAGTATCTGACTCGACAGACTATCAGTATAACTACCATGTTATACCACACTGTAACTGAATTCTCATTCATTAATATTAACCAGTATTTGTTGAGCATCTACTGTGTGGAGAACATTGTGTAGGAGCTTGAACTGTGGTGATGTCAAAGATGAGTGTGAAACAGTCATCTCATTCAAAGAATCCCAGGGGCAAACATATACGGTGGAGTTATGAGGAGAAAAGATTGTGTAGTATGTTGTAGGGGCAACTGACTTGGTTCATCAATTCAAGGAAGTGTGAAACCAAGAAGTGGCAGCAGAATGATAGCCCAGGGTACAATTAGAAGGACATGAATGAAGATCACCAAAGTGCATCTGAAACAAAGCTGACCTCTTGGTTAAGTGGCAAGAAAGAGCAGACAACTCAGTATGAGTCTCAACATTAGCATCTTGGGCACCTGGTTGCTTATGGAGGGAACTGTCAGTCTTACTGATTGATTACATCAACATCTGCCTTTTCACTGTTGGGAAACATGGTTTAATCATGGTAGGTATAAACCATTTAAGATTCCAGCAGGCCTAGGGACATTTCACAGATGTGTCTAAATGGGCATGCTTAATACTTGGCAAGAGAGTCTTATCAGCAACATTACCTAAGTTTATAATTACATCTAGAAACCTCCCTGGTCTCCATGGGTCTGGAGACTCCTAGGTGGCTCTCCCACTGTGGTAGATCCAGTTTCCAACACAAGGTCAGGCATGTAGTGGATTCCCACACATTTTTTTGTGGGTACATGAGTGAATAGTTATATGAAAGACGAGAGGAGAATAGGGGATGGAGTTGTTTTCCAAGAAGATAAACTAGCACGTGCCTAAAGAAAGAAAATACCCTAAATGATTGTATTTCTGTAAAGTGGTTTATTTCAGTGAGACGTGAGTAGAGAGATGGGGAGTTGACTCCCTCCTTAATTTGCCCTTTGCCCTGCACTGGAATTCCACCAGGAGACCTTTGTCCAGACGTGCTCATTCCAGCATCCGCACTCCCATCTCAAGCAGGTGGGTCCTCATCCGTATTCCTGCCAAGCCTTCCCTCAGCCCCAGCAATCTGTTTCTGTCCTTTAAAGGGGAGCTAATACGACAAAAACAAATTGTCACTCTTCAGCGCATCAGGCGGACTTCTTGAGGGACCTTGTGGTCATTTCCAAGAAAGGCACTGGAGGAGTGGGCAGTGCCATGAATACCAAGTTGTTCTCTTTTCCTTTCAAGAAACCACAGGCACCAATAGGACACCCAAGAAGCCAGAGGAACTGTTCCCAAGCTCCTGGGGCTCCAATTCTGATTACCTGGGGGAATGAATGAAGACATCATCTTGCCCTTGGGAGAGTAGAGCAAGGAGGCACTCGGTCTGGGAGACCTTTGGAGATGCAGAAGACCCATTCTTCTTTCAGTAAACATAGCCTTGGGTACCAGAGACAGCCACCTCCTCTCCTCTCCCCCAAGTCCATCTTCAGGACAAGTGGAGTCACTTATCACTTAGATCTTGTATCTCAGCATCCTCTTGGTCACACTTGCCTTCCTTGACCCACCTCATCTTAATATCTCCTGAAGAGTGTGTATAGGCAGTTTCTCCTTTATGTCCCTACAGGTCTTCAGAACACGTGTTCTCTCTGCTCTCTTCCCAGGCTGATCGTGGTCCAATCTCACAGCTGTCCTCTCTTCTGGGATGTTCTAGGCTTCATCTTCTTGTTGTTAATGGTCCTCAAGTTGGCTCTGACTCACGGTGATCCAATGAGTACTGCAGATGAAATGTCATATCCTGCATCTTGCTCATGGCCACTGGTGTTCTTGAGCCCTTTGTGGTGGCTACTGTGTCCCTCATTTCCTGGAGCATTTCTCTCATTTGTGCTGACCTCCTACTTTGCCAAACATGATGTTCTTCCCTAGTGATTGGTCTTTCTGATGATGTGTCCAAGGCAGGCGAGTCAACGTCTCCATCTTCATGTCTAAGGGTCGTAATTCTTCAAAGGTGGTGTGGCACTCTGGGTTAATGCATTGGACTGCACAGTTGGTTTGAACCACAAGGCCGGCAGTTCAAGCTCACCAGCTGCTCCTCGGAAACCCTATGTAGGGTCGTTATGGGTAGGAACCGACTCAATGGCACTTAACAACAACAACAACAACAATGAATGCTCCAGTAATCTGATTCCTTCCCCTCTGGGTTCTCTCTGACAGTTCATCTGTCGTTGCAGAGCTGGCATTGTTTTCTCAGAGCTGAGCTATGGTGTCTGATAACCCAGGAACAAACACAGGCTCTCCGCAGTCTCATCTCAACTCATTTGCTCAGGTGATTTGCTCATAATTACCCGTCACATGTGCCCTGGCCAGTATGCTTGCTACTTGCCATGTGTGGCCATTACAATTTAAATAGAAATTAAGTAAAGTTAGAAATTCAGTTCCTCATACCATATTACCTTATTTCAAGTACTCAGTAGCCACAAGGCTACTATAATGGTCCATGAGATATAGAATCTTTCCATCATCACATAAATTCCTGTTAGGAATTTCATACTCTATAAGCACCTTCCCAGGGGACAGATGAGGCTTTCTGCTCCCATAAAGGTTTACAACCTTGGAAACACTGTCCAGGGTTGCTATGCATCCATGACACACAACCACTACCACCAAGCGCCTTCCAAATGGGGCTTCTACCCATTCCTTGTTCATAGTCTACACTTTTCTCTCTTAATGCATTTGCTTATGGCTCCCCTTCTACTAGAAATACCTTCCCCAGTTTTCCCATGCCAAACATTGTCCTTTCTTTAAGGTGCCTTTTAGAAGCCATCCTTGATTTTCCTCCTGGGACTAACATGTCCCATCCAGAAACCCTCACAACTACTAGTATATCCAACGGTAGTTGTACCTTTCCCTTGTAAGCAGATATCCATGTCACAGTGGTTATTTCATGAATGGGGCTCAACAAATATTTGTTGGATGTACAAATGCCACTCCGTCTATTGAACCAAATGTGCTAAATACTAACAGCTATCATTTGTTGTTTACCTGTCATGAGTTGGGCACTGTTCTAGGAAATATATTTATAGTATCTCCAACCCTTACAGTAAACCTGTTGTTGTTGTTAAATGCTGTTGAGTTGATTCTGACCCATAGCGACCATGTATAGGGTTTCCAAGAAGCAACTAGTGAGATTGAATCACTGACCTTGTGGTTCAAAGCGATTTTGCTGCCCAGCACATTAACCCATAGTGCCATACCAGGACTCCATGCAAACCTGTTAGGGAAGACTTATGAGTCCTATTTTATAGATGAATAAACTGAGGCTCATAGACATAATCTCCCATCCCAAAGTCCAGGGTTAACAGATAGTGGAGGCAGAATGAAACCCAAGTCTGAAGGATGCTAAGCCCCTGTCTTTCTTTCTGTTTTGTTTTATTTGTTTCTTGGTCTTCCTGTTGTTTCCTACAATATAACAAAAGAACACAGAAGCAAGGTTCCAAAGGCAAAGTCATTTATTGTGTTGTTTATTGTTGTTAACTACCGATGAGTTGGTTCAGACTCAGAGCAATCCTGTATAGGGTTTCTAAGGTTGTGAATCTTTGTGGGGGCAGAAAGCCTCATCTTTCTCCTACAGAGCTGCTGATGGGCTTGAACCACTGACCTTATGGTCCAGTGTTTATCCTAGGAAGCCCCATCAATGCCCTTATTGTATTGTAGGGAACAAAAGTCTTCACAGAACTTCTCTTCTAACACAGTCTACCTTTGTTCTCTTGGCCCCTAGCTCTGGCATGCAGGTACCATATGTTATACGCTGAATGAAGGGCTAATCTGTCACTGAGAGATGCCCAGAGCCTCTGTTTACCTCCAAGCTCTGCCCACAGAGAAGACTGGACTTAGTGGTAACTTTGCTCTTGTCCCTAATAAAGCTCTCATCTTAGGTGACTGATCCTACAATCCTCTACCCTCACCACCAATGTGTACCCCTTCCCCACCTGCACTGGGTGGGTATGGGGCACCCAGAGTCCTGGGGTGGCACTCTGGGTTAATGCATCACATTACAAATTCATCTTAACTGCAAGGTCAGTGGTTCAAGCTCACTAGTTGCTCTTTGGAAACCCTATACAGAGCCTCTATGGGTTGGAATCGACTCAACAACACTTATCATCATCAGCAGAGCTCTCTTAGACATGCCTGAGACTGTCTTTCGGAGGGGTGTGTGTGTTTGTGTAGGTACATGAATGAGAGTGTGTGTGTGAAGATCATGTGGGTACCATTGTGTGTGTTTGTGTGTGGGGGGGGGTTCTGTGTATTTGGGGGAGGGTCACAGAGTTCTGGGTATGTGTGTGTTTGTATGTGTGAGGGTGTGGGTACTGGGTGCCTGTTTGTGTGTGGGGAGCAGGGGTACCGTGTGTGTGTGAAAGCTATGTGGATACTATGGGTATGCTTTGTGGGAGGTGTGTTCTCCCCTCTGGTGTAGCACTGTAGGATAAGCACTGGACTAATTGCCAGGTTATAATTGCCTCGTTGGCACTTAACAGCAACCATGTTTTCTCCTGGAAAATGTATACCCCCACCAGCTGTTTGGAAGATGGTCTCCCCAACTGATATAGTCTATGAGTGTTTCCACACACCTCTGTGTGCTCTAACTGGCCTCTTCTGTCCTCCCAACCCCCATGTTGTTGGTGCTTCATCTCTCTCCCTCCCCAGAGAGGCCGTTCCTGTGTCCTCTACCTTTTCTGATGCTGCTAACTTCTTCAGAACCAATATCACACAACCACCTGTCTGGCTGGATACTCATTTGTAAAAAGGGGACACTTATCAGGAGCACATGCTCTGTGCTCCTCTGTCTCTGGTCTGTCCAGCATCTGAAGCCCATTTGGACAGAGACAGACAGGCAGGCCATGGATAGAGAGGTGTGGAGGCGCTGGGCAGACAGAAACTCTGTGTTTTGGCCATGAATGTGTGCCCAATCCTGCTTTACCTTTGAGACATCAGAGGCTCCAGAGAATGAAGCTTCCTGTCCCAAGTTACCCTCCAATGTGAAGCTTGTGCTTGAGCCCTGTGTCTGCTCTGATTACGTCCCATGGTCTCTCCCTGCCACAAGATAGCCACCCATCGGTTCTAAGCCATCTCTGCCCTCCAAAAGAATACAGACTCGGGATTTACCAGCCCTCACTGCCTGCCAGGGACTTGCTACTGCCATCGACTCATGGTGACCCTGTGGACAGTGGGACAAAACACTGCCCTGTCTTGTCGCACGATTCCTAGGATCAGATGTGGAGCAGATTATTGTAACCCTTAGGTTTTTCATTGGCTGGTTTTTCAAGGTTGATCACCAGGCCTTTCTTCTTAGTCTCTCTGAGTCTGGAAGCACAGCTAAAACCTGTTCAACATGACAGCAACACACAAGCCTCCGTAAGACAGGTGGAGACTGTACATGCGGTGCAGTGCCTGGAAATGGAGTGGGGTATCCCTCTTGGTAGGCAAGAACTATGATGCCCAACAACCACCACACTCATAGGGGTTCTGGGCAGAGCCAACTGTGCACATGGCTCTCTGGAGCAGCCCCATTCTCTCCAGGGGGATGGCTGATAAAGACACATTTCCCTCAAAGCTGGGCATATGTCCCCTTGGGGGAAAAGATGAGCTAATAGGATTGAGACGGATATAATTGGCAGAAGGTCAGCTGGAGAGTCAGGTGCCTGTGAAACTTCCCGAAAAGCCAGCATGATTCCTGCTCTTCAGCTGGGCCATTAGTATGCAGGTGGAGAGATGGGGCCACTGCGCAGTAATTGGGTCATTGGGAGATCTGCAGTGTCTGGTGTATGTACAAAACCTCAACAGTGATTAGATCCTGCCCGCTCATCTCAGCAAGCCTTGAAATTCTCCCCACTGTGAAAAACTAATTTTCTGTGGGAATTTATTAAATAAGAAATCTGCATGCCACTTTACCTTCTAAGCCAGGCTAGCGGAATACAAAGATACCCTTCAACTTTGATGCATGCACCTATCAGACTTCGCTGGGGACAGGGGAGAGGGGCTGAGTTCCAGTTCCATTTGAGGTTGCGTCCTTGAGACAAGACTTACAGGTGGGAGACCCCCTCCCCAGCTTAAGGCCTGCAGGAGATGGAAATGGGGAGAATCAGAGTGTAGAGCTGGGGATGACAAGTTAGGGGGGACAATCAAATGCTTGGAGGTACAAACAGCATACTGGGCTGCTGATGGAAAGGTTGGAGGCTCCAGTTCATCCTGAGGTGCATTGGAAGAAAGACCTGGTGATCGACTTACAAGGGCACAACCATTAAAAACCCTATGGACCCAGCTCCACATGGGGTGACCATGAGTCAGAGTCGACTCATCAGCAGCTGGTTGGTATTCAGATCATGGCTTGAACTGACCCCAGACATGTCTTCCCAAATGGAAGAGAAATCAATTTTGTCTCTGTGTCAGTGCAGGAGGATTCTCAGGGTGAATTACTCCGGGAGGTGCTGCCAACAGCCATGCGCCACACCACCTGTGAACAAGGTGAATAGCTTCTATTGTTGTTGTGGGTGGTGGTGGTACCAGCTGGCATCAAGTCGGTCCCAGACACATGGCGGCCCCCTCGTACCATGGAACACGATGCTGCTTGGTCCTGTGCTGACCCATGACCAGCTGCAGACTGAGGCCTGTGATCCATGCGGTTCTCACTTTCTGGTTTTCAGAAGTAGAACCCCAGGTCATGGTGGCCTGCGAGCCTGCACGGACAGGTTGTGGTTGAGCATGCAGTGTGTCCACATTGACCGCTAGGAGAAATCTCATTGTAGAGGTGCTCCAAGGACCTGTCACCCTACGTTTCTCCTCTGAGGAAGTCACAAATCCTGCCTCCAAGATCGAGTGTAGAGGACAGTGGTCTGTGCTGCTGTCTAGCACTCTTAGAGGAGAAAAGAAACCCCCATACTCAAAGCTGTGGGGGGCGAGAGTGAAAGTAGTAGTGTAGGTGCTGGAGGCCTCTGGGGACAAGGACTTCGGTACTTCAGATCTTCCGAGATATCAGTGGAAGCTCCCACAGTGATAAGACTGGCCGGAACGAAGGACAGCAGTGCTTCAAGGCAGAAACAGAGGGTGCAGTGCACATGAGAAGCCCCACAGAGGCTGTGGCGTCTTTCCATAGAGAAGTTGACTTTCTCGGGCATCTGCCCTGGCTCTAACAAATCCAACCAAATGAATAACAAGGATCTCTACCTTTGTTCCCCTAAAAGCAGATGCTAAATCAGAACCAAGTGTTGTTGTAGATGTTGTTGTTAGGGCCCATCGAGTCTGCCCCCCAGCTCATCGTGACCCCATGCACCTCCTCCCCTGAGTCACTCTCTGTCACCCCATTCCCAGGTGACAATGCCCACAGAAGTTGTACCTACAAAACACCCTCTCACCACGCCATGGGAACCCAGCTGGCTGCACACCCATAGTGAGGGCCAGAGTCCAGGAGTATGTTAATTGGTCTGAATGATGTTCATGCTCAACAGGCCCTATTTCAGTATATGTGTCCTCACAAGATGCTTCTTGTTGTATGTCATCCAGTCGGTTCTGAGTCCTCACACTCCTAGAGGACAGTGTGGAACTGCCCGGTAGGGCTTCTGAGCCTATAATCTTCACAGACTCAGACTGCCACATCTCACTCCTGAGTGAGTTCAATCCACCATCCTACTGGTTTGCACTCAAATGCTTAACCCATGGCACCACCAGAACTCCTTATTGTAGTTGTTGTTGTTAAGTACCATCAAGTCAGTTCCAACTCATAGCGACCCTGTGTGAGGTTTCCGAGTAGTAGCTGTTGGGTTTGAACCACTGACCTTGTGGTTTACAGTCCAGTGTTTATCCTATAGTACTACACCATGAGTGTATTTTAGTGCTTAGTATTAAAATAATAATAAAAATATTTTAAAGCTACAATCAAGTCTCCAACACATGGGGATTCCATGTGTGCCAGAGTAGGATCGTATTCCATAAGGTTTTCAATGGCTTATATTTGGAACTGGAGTGCCAGACCTTCCTTTCAAGGCACTTCCTGGTGGACTTAAACCTCCCACTTTTCAGTTAACCAACAAGTGAGTTTATTGTTGGAACTCTAGTTAGCACGCAGGAGTCCTGGTAGGGCGCTATAGAAAAGCATTATGCTGCTAACCACAAGGTTGGCAGTTCAAACCTACTAGCCATTCCTCAGAAACCTTAGATAGGGTCCCTATGAATCAGAATACATTTGGGACAACCGTAGATCAGGGATATTCTGGAGACAGTGTGGTTTGGGGGCATCAGCAGTTCTGTAGCTCCACCCAAGTCACTCTGATACCTGCCACATTGCAAATCTGCAGAATGATGATTCATCCCAAGCTGATGTCTTCCCATAACAAAGCCATCTCTTTTTTCTTGTGACCTCTCATTTTTGCTCAAGAACTTAGTAGGTATCTGGCAAAATATCAGCCACAACCCAGATAAAAGTATAATTATTTCCTATTTGCTTGCTGGGGTTTTCAAATCAGCATGGCAATTTAAGCATGACTCTTGGAGGCTTACAAAAAAGATGTTATGATTAGTTTTATCTCCTTTGTTAAGAAAAAATAATTACAGTGAAATAATTAGAGGCGGCAGAGTTGACACGAGATTAGGAAAGCTGGCTTGGCAGGGAACACAAGTCGTAATGAGGAAAAAGTATAACAGAGGGGTAGGTCCAGGGGAAACATGCCAAAAGCTTGTCCACTTCCGGTCTTGGAGCCCAGGGACAGAGAGGAGGCAGAATCACTGTCTCAGCCATCTCTGTAGCTGAGTGAAACCACTGTGGATCAGAAGATGCAAGTCTAAGTTTAGACAATCAAGCTGTGTGACTTCAGAAAACTCCTAAACATATCTAAGCTACATTTAGTAGCTTTGTGTTGGTTTGTCTTTGTTCATCTACGAGTGAGCTTCAGGGAGCTTTGTGTTAGAAGTTAAGTTGAGAAATGTCCCAGTTAACAAATGGAAAGCTTTATGTTATGTGTTTCCCATTGTGGTATTGTTGAAGGATAGTAACCCACAGTGAACATTTGCCACAAGAATGAGCAAATCTATCTTGGAAGTTCAGCCAGAGTGAACCTTGGAAGAGAGGCTGGTGAGACATCGTCTCATATACTCTGGACATGTCAGGAAAGTCCAATCCCTGGAGAAGGACATCATGCTTTGTAAACCTAGGAAGATCCAATCTCAATGAATGGATTGACCCTCAGTGATGGGCTCAGGCATGGCTATGAATGGGAGGATGGCACAGGACCAGGCTGTGTTTCTCTCTTTTGTACCCGGGGTCACTTAGAGTCAGAATTGACTCAAGGGCACCTAACAACAACATATATGTGCAGTTCTGCACTGCCACTCATCTTGTGGATCCCACCGTTATTGATCTGATCTAAAGAGACCCTTAAGTAGAGTCCCCAATGAATACTTTTTATCTTGTCTAGATGGGTCTGGTGAAAGGATATGGTGATAAGATTCTTATGATTCAATAGTGAGTAATTGTTATTATGACTAATTGCGACTGTCATAACTGTAAAAGTAGAAGTTTTGTGACTAAAACGGGGGAGTAGTTTATATTACAGTCCAGGAACAGAGGACCCTATGACCACTGAGGGAGAAGAGCAGAAGTGGAATGTGGGACCCTATCCAGAGAAGCAGTGACACCAGAGATGGAGGAAGAGATGAGGACATGGAGAGAGGGACTCTAGACTCATGGAAAGAGAAAGGCTGTGTGCTGGCAGGCAGGAGGCAGGCTTGCAGACTGTGTGTGCCCTTTGGTTGTTTAAATGATTATGTATTCCTGAGTGTTTTTGTGTACACCACCCCCCCCCAAAAAAAAAAATCAGAGGGAATAGAAGCAAATACTATTGAGTAGTGATGCTCAGAGGGAATTGTAATCATTGCATTGAAATGATGAATGTGAAGCCAATGTTCTCCCATGTAAACTATCACTCAATTCACAATAAAAGCTTTTTAAAAAGAGAGATCCTTAACGTTTCTAAAGCAAAAATGTCCTTTGATGATGGAGGGTCTCCTGCCCTGAGTCATGGTCTTTCTTGTCACATCATGTGCATGTGAAAGTTGAATAATAAAGAAGGAATTCAGAAGAATTGATGTGTTTATTTGAACTGTGGTGTTGGCAAAAAGAAATCTTGACTGTATCATGAAGTTTCAGGGGAAGGAGCAGATCAGTGTCAGAAGAAATGCACCCAGAAGGTTCCTTAGACAGGAGGATGATGAGACTTTGGACTTGTCATCAGGAAAGACCAACTGCTAGAGAAGAACATGATATGTAGTAAAGTAGAAGCTCAACAAAAACAAGAGAAAACTTCCATGAGATCAACTAACACAGCACCTGTCACACTGCCTTCAAACCTAGCAATGACCTTGAAGATGGTGTTACCTAAGGTATAACCAGGGGTCAGTACCGATTCAGCAGGGCAGCACTTATCTCCCTCTCATGCCATATACAGTGCATTGGAGTTACATAGGTGCACAAGCAGATCCTTGCTCAAGAATGCAATGTTGTGGGCATTCTGGCAACTCTGCTGAATATCAAGGATTCCTCACTTGACTTTCGTGTTGAATGACCCAACCAGATAAATAAACATCCATACCTAACGTTGCTTTAGCGTTTACCGCAGATCAGGCATTTTGTATTTATTTATTCTATCCATCTTTATACCAACTTGGAAATAGATAAATTAGACACCAAGACTCAGAAATGATGAGGAACTTACCTGGAGCCACAAAGCTTGCAGGTGGCAGAGTCAGGATTCAAACCCAGATCTGTTTGATTCAG
Organism: Chrysochloris asiatica; assembly: GCF_000296735.1. Classification (NCBI taxonomy): domain Eukaryota; kingdom Metazoa; phylum Chordata; class Mammalia; order Afrosoricida; family Chrysochloridae; genus Chrysochloris; species Chrysochloris asiatica. Next base: position 2,637,829 of record NW_006408823.1, read on the forward strand.
AGGTGAGGGGACTAATCACAACTTTAATGAAGTTCCTAACAGAACACCACCACTCTTCTGTCAGTTTGTCACATTGCGGTGTCCTGTGTGTTGCTGTGATGCTGAAAGCGATGCCACTGGTATTTTAAATACCAGCATGGTCACTCTTGATGGGCAGATTTCAGTGGAACTTCCAGACTAAGACAGACTCAGATGAAGAAGAGGTAAATTGCTTCTGAATGTTTAGCTAATGAAAACTTGAGAATAATAGTGAAAATTGTTAGATATACTGCTGGACGATGAGCCCCTCAGATTGGAACATACTCAAAATACAGCTGGGGAAGAGCTGTCTCATTAAACTAGAGTTGACAGTGATGACATGAATGGAGTAAAGCTTTCTGGACTTTCATTCACTGATGGGGCACAACTCAAAAATGAGAAGAAACAGCTGCAAACATCCATTAATAACCAGAACATGGAATGTATGAAGTATGAATTTAGGAAGTTTGGAAATTGCCAAAAGAGAAATTGAATGCATAAAGATTGATATTCTAGGCATTAGTGAGCTGAAATGGACTGGTTGGATCATATTGAATCCCACACTCATATGATTTACTGTGCCAGGAACAACAGACTGAAGAGCAGTGGCATCATAGTCATCATCAAAAAGCATTTTAAGATCTGTGTTGAAATACAGCGTTGTCTGTGATAGCATAATATCCACACACCTACAAGGAAGACCAGTTAATACCACTGTTACTCAAATTTACTCACCAACCTCAAGACAGTGATAGAAAATTGAGGAATTCTGCTAACTTCTTCCATTTGCAATTGACCAAACATTCAATCAAGATGCATTGATAATTATTGGTGATTGGAATGCGAAGGTTGGGAACAAAGAGGAAGTATTGACTTATTGATAAAAATGGTGTTGGAGATCACATGATTGAATTTTGTAAGACCAACGACCTATTCATTAGAAATACCCTTTTTAAACCACAGAAATATGTGGAATCAAATTGACTACATCTATGGGAAGAGATGGTGGGAAAGCTCCATATCATCAACAAAAACCAGACCAGGGACAGACTGTGAAAAAGATAATCATTTGCTCATATGCAAGTTCAGGCTGAAGCTGAAGAAAATTAAAACTAATCCAGGAGACACAAAATATGACCTGAATTTAGAGACCATCTCAAGAACAGATTTGATGCATTGGACACTAATGGCTGAAGACCAGAAGAGTTGTGGGATGACATCAAGAACATCATACATCAAGAATGTCAAAGATCATGAAAAAGGAAAGAAGAGACTTTGAAATTTGTTTTTGAACATAGAGAAGTTAAAGAGAATGGAAGAAATGAAGATGTAAAATAGTTGAACAGAAAATCTCAGAGGGCAGCTTGAAAAGACAAAGTCAAGTATTAAAATGAAATCTGCAAAGACCTAGAGTTGGAAACCAAAATGGAAGAATACACTCAACATTTCTCAAGCTCAAAGAACTGAAGAAAATAATCAAGCCTTAACTAGAAACATTGAAGGATTCTATGGACAAAATATTAAATGATGCAGAAAGCATCAAAAGAAGATAGAAGAACTACACAGAGTCCCAGTACCAGAAAAAATAAAGTCAATGTTGAACCATTTCAAGAGGTAGCATATGAATAGGAACCTATGATACTGAAGTAGGAAGTTCAAGCTTTGCTGAAGGCATTAGTGAAAAACAAGGCTGCAGGAATTAACATAATACCAATTGAAATCTTTCAACCAACCAATGAAGTACTGTAGGCACTCACTCATGTATGCCAAGAAATTTGGAAGACAGCTACCTGGCCAACTGATCAGAAGAGATACATATTTGTGCCCATTTCAAAGAGATGTGACCTGATGAAATGCAGAAATCATCTAACAGTATCATTAATATCACATGCAAGTATAGTTTTGCTGAAGATAATTAAAAAACAATCGCAGCAGTGCACCAACAGAGAACTGTCAGAAATTCAAGTTAGATTTAGAAGAAAACATAGAACTAGGTATATTACAGCTGATGTCAGATGAATCTTGGCTTAAGGGAGAGATAACCAGAAAATATTTACTTGTGTTTTATTGACTATGCAAAGATTTTTGACTGTACGGATCATGACAAACTATGGGTAACATTGTGAAGAATGGGCATTCTAGAACACTTAATTGTGCTCATGAGGAACCTGTACATAGAACAAGAGATCATTGTTCAAACAGAAAAAGGGGATACTGAGTGATTTTAAATCAGGAAAGGCATGTACCAGGGTAGTATTTTTTCAACATATCAATCTATATCCTGAGCAAATAATCCAAGAAGCTGGGTCATATGAAGAAAAACGTGGCATCAGGATTGGAGGAAGATTCTTAAACCTGTGATATGCAGATGATACAACCTTGCTTGCTGGAAGTGAAGAGGACTTAGCATATGGTTTATGATCAAAGACTATAGATTGTACAGCATAGTAAAGAAAATAAAACCCCTCACAACCGGACCAATACATAGCATCGTGATAAATGGAGAAGATTGATGTTATCAATGACTTTGTTTGGCTTGGATCTACAATCAACACTCATGGAAGCAGCAGTCAAGAAGTCAAATGACACATTGCATTAGGCAGATCTGCTGCACAAGACGTCTTTAAAGTGTTTAAGATAAAATATATCACTTTGAGGATTAAGGTGTGCCTGACTCAAGTCATGGTATTTTCAATTACCTCATATATGCATGTGAAAGTTGGACAGTGAATAAGGAAGAGCAGAAAAGAGTGCATTCATTTGAGTTATGGTATTGGAGGAGAATCCTACCAGAAGGACAAGCAAATCTGTGCTGGAAGAAGTACAACCAGAATGCTCCTTAGAAGCTAGCATGATGATACCATGATATATACTTTGGGCATGTTATCAGGAGGGACCATAATGCTTAGAGAAGTGGAGGGTCAGCGAAAGAGGAAGCCCCCAATGAGATGAATTGGCATGGTGGCAGCAGCAATGGGCTCAAACGTAACAACAATTGTGAGGATGGTGCAGCACCAGACAGTGCTTCATTCTGTTGTGCACAGAGTTGCTATTAGTTGAAACACACTTGACAGCAACTAACAGAACAGGTCCCGGGAAGGCAAGACTGTCACTGACATGGCTTGGTGTCTCTTCATGGCCATCTGTTAGCTGCCACGTGGTTTGGAAAGAGTCAGCTGACTCAACCTTCCTGCCTTGTCTTGGGATATGAGACACACAGGCTGAAACACGTCAAGAACTGAAACAGCACCCACGCTGGTATGCCACCGATGCCCATCCATCCATTGAACAGACCAGTGGCTCCCACCCATTGCCTTCCAGTGGACTCTAACTCATGGCAACTCCCTGAGTGTCGGAGTAGAGTTCTGCTCCATGTGGTTTTCAATTGCTGATCTTTCAGCAGCATGAATGTCAGACTTTTATTCAGATGTACATCTGGATAGGTTTGAACTGCCAGCCTTTCAGCCTGCCAGGCTTATCTGTTTCCACCTCCCAGGGACTTCCAATGAATAGATATGAGTTGTATGTCTACCTATTCCTTAGGGACTAGAACCAAGAATGAGCAAGACCCCGGAAGGTTCCTGCCTGCGTGGATCTCGCATTCAAGTGGGGAAGACAGACCACTGAAAAGTCAAAAAAGGAAAAAGCAGTATGCTTTCGGATTGTGCTAAGCACTAGAAAAGGAGTTCTGGTAGTGTAGTGGTTACGAATCGGGCTGCGAACCGCAAGGTCAGCAGTTTGAAACTACCAGCTGTTCCGTGGGAGAAAGATGAGGCTTTCTGCTCCCGTAAAGATTTACAGCCTTGGAAAACCTGTTCAGGGTCACTATGGGTCGGAACCAACACAATGGCATATAACAATAACAAGTGCTAGAAGCAGGTCCTGCTGACTCAATGGTTACATGCTCAGACGCTAACTGAAAGGTGGGTGGTTCAAACCCACCAGCTGCCCGTGGGAGAGAGACAAGGCAGTCTGTTTCCATAAAGATTGACAGCCTTGGAAACCCTATAAGGCTGTTCTGTGGTGCCCTGTAGGGTCGCTATGAGTCAGAATGGACTCCACAGCACACAACAACAATAAAAACAACAGGTGGTAGGAAGGAACTAGCCCCCACCCCCCCTTGCTGTAGACTTATTTCTGACTCATAGTGACTCTCTAAGACAGAGTAGAACCACCCCTTAGGGTTTCCAAGGCTGTAAACCCTTACAGAAACAGATTGCTCTCAGAAAGCCTGGTGCGTTGGAACTGCTGACTTACTGGTGAGCCGCTGACAGCTTAACCACTGCAGTTCCAGGTCTAGAAAGGAACTGACGAGGGTGATTTAAATAATAACACTGACAACTTGTTAGTAGTTGGTCAGAGGAGGTCTCTGAAGAAAGCTAATAGAATTCATTTTGGCCATGGTGATAATATTCACATACACAGTGACCACGTTGAGAACAGCGCCCCCTGGGGTTGCTCAGTGCACTGCCCTGTGGACTGTACACTGCATCCCTGGTGGGAGAGCTCTTATCTGTCTCCGCAGCCTCACAGTGCCTGATAATGTCCGTCTCTTGGTAGGCTCCAGGTTGGCTCCAGGGCCCTGTAGATCATGTTGAGGGTTTAAAACTCTATCTCAAGAACAGATGGTAGCCACAGGGCAGCTGGAAATGGGAGATTATGTTTGAAAATCTGTGCCGTGTCTGAACTTGTGGGTAGTCAGCCAGAGTTCCCATCACTTTGGCATGTTAGGGTGTGGGCTTCCCAACAGCCCTCATCATCCTAAGCCCCCTCCCTTGTTGGGAGGATGCTCTTGTCTTGGGCTCTGTCTCTCTCATTCACTCTAATGTCTTCTCCCCTCTTTGCCTCCATGTCTTTGCTTATGAGATTGAGTTCAGATGAGTTTTAGGGAAGAGGGTTGTTCTACTGGAATTAGACCACTTATTAGATCATCAGCTTCAAGCCCTTTGGGGCCTGGATGTTTCCTCACCCACAACATTTTCTCGTTGTAACTGGGAATTGCTGGATGTCTCTCTGCTTCCTGGTCTTGAGCTAATTTCTTAAGAAGCTAATGGAAGCTTTCTCCCAGCGAAATTGGCAGTTTTCAGCAGATCTTCCAGATTAAGACAGACGAAGAAACAAGGCTTCGATGGTCTTTGGTCAGTGTAAAGCTTATGGATATAAAAAGAGGAAGGCCCTTGAGGAGATGGACCGATACAGTGACTGTAACAATGAACTCAGAGGTAACCAACCAATCATGAGAATGGTGCAGGACTGGGCAGTGTTTCCTTCTGTTGTATGTAGGGTCACTATGCATTGGAAGCAACTTGATGATGTCTAAAAACAACCCCTTAATGTATAATAACAGGCCATGAAAAAAGGAGGTCTGAAGACAAATTGGCACATTAGAATTATACGGTTGGAATGCTACCTAGAAGCAAAGGTGGTGAGACTTTGTCTTGCTGACTCTGTACATGTCATTAGGAGGGACCAGTCCCTAGAAGGACATCATGCTCGGTAACACAGAGGGTCAAAGTAAATGAGGAAGACCCTCAATGAGATGGGTAGACATTGTGTCTGCAACGGTGAGCCCAGATACAGCAATGCTTATGAGGATGGTGCAAGACTGGGCAGTTTTGTTCTGTTGTGCATGGGGTCACCTTAAGTGGAAACTGAA
>NW_006408823.1:2646072-2647217 GCF_000296735.1 Chrysochloris asiatica
GGGGGGGGGACCTGGGATGGAGCCTGTCCCAGCAGCCCTCTCCCTCTCTGCCTCTTCCCAGAGGACTCCCTGCGAGGCTGGGGACAGTTTCCACATTAACCTCTGGAGCAGCTTGCTGGAGCAGCTGATGTGATACGTGCCAGTGATTGGATCTGTAGCCAGAGAGGGAAGCAGCTGCTAATGGAGTGGTAATAGGGCAGTTTAGGCGAGACTTCCAGAGAAAGAGAAATCTGCAATTTAAATAAGAAAAATAATAAACTCTAAATGAACAGAAAGGAAGAAAGAAAGATGCTATAGCTGAGGGATGAGGGGAGTCCTCATACCTCTGCATGTGCTTGGGAGGGGGTTCCCTGGGAAGGGCTGCTGCTGAATAACTCTTGGCAGCCCCACATATACCAGAGCACAAGTGCACTCCATGGCAACTTCAGTGGAGTGTTTTGGGGAAGTAGATCACCAGGCCTTTCTTCTGAGGTACTGCTGGGTGGATGTAAACTGCCGCCCTTTTTGTTAACAGCAGAGAGCCCTAACTGAACCATGACAGCTCCCTTTCCTGGTACCTGTTGTTTGTCTTTAGGTGCCATCAAGTCCCATTTCTAACTCACAGAGACATCCCTTGAGACAGAGTTTTCTGTATGGAAGTGCCTGGCCAGGCCTAGTCTCCCCAGGACCCGCTAGGTGGGTTCGAACCACCAACCTTTAGGCTATCAGCTGAGCAGTTAACCATTGCAACACAAGGGCTATTTCCTGGTGCCCGGTGACAACTTGATAGCTGTTTATTGATTGACAGATTGGATTTATTCATCAAATATCACAGAGCAGATTCTGTGCCAGGCATTGCAAACATTTCAGCAGATGCTGGAGACCAGGTGACAGGGTGATCGTCTCTGCATCTGTAGCAAATCGCTTGAACCTCAGTTTGTTTGTTCTCAACACCTACATCTGTGACCTTCTGATTGGGTCCTCATCCACACACTTGGGGGTCTGCAAGAATTGTAGTCCACACTAAGAATTCATGAGAGCTGGTTTCTTATTGAAAGGGAATCCATATATTATTTAAGTTTGAGAAGCATTCATGCAAATGGTAACCTTATTTTCAACACAACTAATAAAAGGAGCTCTGGTAGTGTAGTGGTTAGGAATCGGGC
>NW_006408823.1:2647372-2651329 GCF_000296735.1 Chrysochloris asiatica
AGGTTTGAGCTGCAAGGTTGGTGGTTCAAACGCATCATCTGTTCCTTGGAAAGTCTATACAGGGTTACTGAGTTGGAACTGACTCCACAGAATTTAACAACAACAATAACAATAGAAAACAAGGAGTTGTCATAGGAAAAGCACTGCACTGCTAACCACATGCTCAGTGGTTCAAACTCACCACCCCTTCCTCAGAAACCCTATACTGGGTGTCTGTGAGTCAGAACTGACTCAATGGCCCTTAATAAAATGAACAAACAAACAAGGAATCCTGGTGTGGTACTGTAGGATTAAGCACTGGATTGTTAACTGTGAGGTCAGTGGTTCAAACCCACCACCCTCTCTTCACAAGCGCCATACAGATTCTCTATGAGTTGGAACTGACTCAAAGGCACATAACAAACAACAGAATGCAAAAATAGATAATAAATGATTACTTACAAATACTCTGAGAGCAACCTTTTCAGTTAGATATTTTTATTAGCCCCATTTTTGAGATGAGGTGGTAAGGTGTATATAAGAGGACTTCAAAAAGTTCATGGGAAAATCTCTTCATTTCATTTTCCCAGGAAACTTTTTTTTTTTTTTTGAAGCCCCCTCGTACCATTTAAGTGAGCTAGTAGCAGTAGGATTAGAACTCCAATCTATACTGCAGATGGTACCCACTCAGAGCGAGCCTGTAGGGGATTTCCGAGGCTGTAAATGTTTGTGGGTGAAATCTACACTGTCAGTCTCAAATAGCCACTCTTAACCATCAAGCCAGACTTGGGTGGCCCTGTTAAAGGAGAGATTTTGGAATCAGTTACAATTTTAGCAAAGATTTTATTTAGGAGGAAAACAAATGATTACAGCAAGGAGTCAGGTACTCACAAGGACGTTATCATCTACTTGTTAAGTTCCTTCAATTCAGTTCTGACTCATAATGACCCTTTATAGAGTTTCCAAAGCTGTAAATCTTTGCAGGAGCAGAAAAGCTCATCTTTCTCGCAGTGGGTTCAAACTGCTGACCTTGTGGTTTAGAGTGTGTTGTTTACCCTACAGAGCCACGATGTACCCCATATATTGCTGTTAAGTGCTGTCAAGTTGGTTCCAACTCATAGCTATCCTATATTAGGATTCTGAGGATTTTGCAGGAGCAGAAAGCCTCCTTTTTCACCCGAGGAGTGGCTGGTGGATTTGAACTGCCAATCTTGTGGTTGGCAGTCCTGTGCTTATCGTACAGAGCTACCTCGTTCCCCAGATGTTGTTATACTGTTGTTGTTAAGTTGTTGTTCAGTGGCGTCAAGTCGGTTCTGACTCATAGCGACCCTGTATAGGGGTTCCAAGGAACGGCTGGTGAGTTTGAACCACTAACTTTGTGGTTCAAACCGACCTTATGGTCCAGTGCTTTATCCCACAGTGCCACACAACTGGATTCCAGATGTTGTTATTGGTGCCCTCAACTAGATCACGGTCTCATAGTGATCCCATTTGACAGAGTCGAAATGCTTCATAGGGTTCCCGAGGCTGTCATCTTTACATGAGAACATTGCTCAGTCTTTTCTCCCTTGGAGCCTCTGAGTGAATTCAAGCCACAGATCATTCCATTAGCTCAATGCTTAGCCACTGTGCCACCAGGGCTCCTCTTGCAAGCGATAGCAGTTTCCCTTTGCAAGAAGGTATGAGGAAGTTGGAGTTCTGGAGTGTTGGTGTAGAATAAGCTCTGGACCACTAACCACAAGGTCGGCAGTTCAAACCCACCAGCCACACATCAAAAACCCTATACAGAGTTGCTGTGAATTGAAACCAACACTCACCTATCAGTCTGTTGACTGTGGTGGCTTGTGTGTTGTTGGGATGCTGGAACCTGTGCCACTGGTATTTTAAATACCAGCAGGTTCACCCACGGTGGGCAGGTTTCAGATGAACTTCCAGACAAAGACAGGCTATAGGAGGAAAGAGAGACAGACTACTTCTGAATGTTTAGCCACTGAAGCCCTTATGAATAAATAGCAGTGGAACGCTGGTGGATATAGTGATGTGAGATGGAAACATTATGAATAGGGCCAGAATATTGTCAGATATAGAGCCAGAAGATGAGCCCCTCAGGTTAGAAAGTAATACAGATTCAACTGTTTAAGAGCTGCCTCCTCAAAGTAGAGTTGACAATAATGACACAAACAGAGAAAAGGCTTCGGGACCTTCATTTACTCATGGGACAAGACTCAAAGTGAGGAGAAACAGCTGCAAACATCCAATAATAATTGAAATGTGAAATGTATGAAGTATGAATCCAGGAGATTTGGAAGTTGTCAAAAACGAAATGGAACACATAAAAATTGATATCTCAGGCATTAGTGAGCTGGAATGGACTGGTATTGGCCATTTTGAATCAGACTATCATATGGTTGACTGTGTTGGGAACAATAAACTGAGAATAATGGCATCACATTCATCATGAAAAAGAACTTTTCAAGATCTGTCTTGAAGTGCAATGCTGTCTGTGATAGGATAATATCCATATGCCTATAAGGTACATCAGTTAATACCACGATTATTCAAATTTACACACCAACCACTAAAGTCAATGATAATAAAATTGAAACATTCTGTCAACTTCTTCAGTCTGAATTTGATCAAAATGCAGTCAAGATGTATTGATAATTACGGGTGATTGGAATGTGAAGACTGGAAACAAGGAGGAAGGATTAGTACTTTGAAAATTTGGCCTTGGTGATAGAAGTGATGCTAGAGATCGCATAATAAAATTTTGCAAGACTAATGATTTCTTCAGTGCCAGTATCTTTTGAAACACATGGACCTCACCTTATGGAATACACTGAAATTAAATTGACTGCATATGTGGAAAGAGATGGTGGAAAACTCCATATCATCAACCAAAACAAGGTCAGGGGCAAACTGTAAAAAAAGACCATCAATTGTTCATATGCAAGTTAATGCTGAAGCTGAATAAAATTAAAACAAGTCCATGAGAGCAGAAGTTTTAATTTGCACACACACTACCTGAATTTACAGACCATCTTAAGAACAGATTTGATGCATTAGACTCTAAAGACAGAAAGAAGACCAGAGGAACTGTGGGATGACATCAAGAACATCATACAGGAAGAAAGCAAAAGTTATTTAAAAGACAGGAAAGAAAGAAAAAGAGCAAAATGGATGTCAGAAGAGACTCTGAAATTTCCATACCAGTGAAAAGATGCTAGCGTGAATAGAAGAAATGAGGAAGTCATAGAGCTGAACAGAAAAATTCAAAGGCCAGCTTCAGAAGAAAAAGTCAAGTATTATAATGAAATGTGCAAAGACCTGGAGTTAGAAAACCAAAAAGAAAGAACACGCTCAACATTTCTCAAGCTGAAAGAACTGAAGAAAAATGAAAGGCTTGACTTGCAATGTTGAAGGATTCCACGGGCTGAATATTGAATAATGCAGAAAATAGCCAGAGTTCCTGGCTTTACTGTGATGAAGCACAAAGAGAATATGGGTTTATAAAGTAGAAGTAAGAGTTTTGAGTGAAAGAATCTCATTAACGCTCCTAACCTCTTTATGCACTGTTTTCATGCCACTTGCCACTTTTGCCATCACCATACCAGTACTCACCTAGTACTTTTAAGTGGACTCTATTTTAATTGAGATCTGTTCAAGTCAGTATCATTTGCCTTGGAAAGAAGGTAACTATAAATACGAGGGGGCTTCTGAGAGTTCCTAGGAAAACTGTATCTATTAATTCCCCAACCCTCTGAAGTTCCCTCTTACAATTAAGCACAAAACAGTGTTACTGAATTGTAACCAGATATCTAGGGGATCCCAAGTGTTGGTGTTATGCCCAGAATTCAGGGTCCCCAAAGACCACCCAGGAGCCGTGTACCGATGCAAATACATAAGGGTTGTTTAATCAAGCTCGAGCCAGGTCTCTAACCTTATCCGACATTTCGGAATAGGGAAAGAGCCCCGAAT
>NW_006408823.1:2652918-2654025 GCF_000296735.1 Chrysochloris asiatica
GCAGCAGATTTGCTGATGCAATATGTCGTTTGATTCCTTAACAGCTGCTTTCATGAGTGTTGATGATTGATTCAAGCAAAATGAAGTCTTTGACAACTTTAATCTTTTCTCCATTTATATAGTTGTTGTTAATTGGTACAGTATTGATTTTTGTTTTCTTTACATTGAGCTGCAACCCATTCCAAAAGCTGTGGTCTTTGATATTCATCAGTAAGTATTTTAAATCCTCCTTGCTTTCAAGAAGTAAGGATGCATCATCTGCATATCATGAGTTGTTAATGAGTCTTCCTCCAATCCTGAGGCCACATTTTTCTTCATATAATCCAGCTTCTCAGATTTTTTGCTCAGCATACATATTGAATAAATATAGTGAAAGAATACAATCCCAGCACACACCTTTCCTAATTTTAAACTATTTGGTGTTCCCCTTTGTTCAAACAACTGCCTCTTGGTCTATGCACAGGTTCCTCTTGAGCACAATAAAGCGTTCTGGAATATTAATTCTTCACAATGTTGTCCATAGTTATCGTGATCTATACAATTGAAAGTCTTCTGATATTCTCTGTTTTCAGCCAAGATCCATCTGACACCAGCCAATTATATAGATCATTCCACATCTTCTTCTGAATCTGGCTTGTATTTCTGGAAGTTCTCTGTCAATGTATGGTTGCCACCAATTTTTAATTATCTTTAGGAAAATTTTACTTGCATATGATATTAATTATATTGTCCAATGATTTCCACATTCTGTTGGGTCATCTGTCTTTGGAATGGGCACAAATATGTATGTCTTCCAAATTTTTTGGAATAGATGAGTGAGTGCCTCCAGTGTTGCATCAATTTGTTGAAAGATTACAATTTTTATTCCATCAATTCCTGGCACCTTGCTCTTTGCCAATGCCTTCAGTGAACCTTGGACTTCTTCCTTCAGTATTGTTGGCTCTTGATCATATGCTATCTCTTGAAATGGTTGAATATTTTGGTAGAATGACTGTGTTTTCCTTCAATCTTCTTTTTATTTATTTATTTAAATGTTTTATTGTGAATTATGTGATCGTTTACATGGGAGAACATTGGTTTTACATTCATTCTATCGTATATCGTCTC
>NW_006408823.1:2657885-2687427 GCF_000296735.1 Chrysochloris asiatica
GGCTATGTCACTGACTCTGGGCCCAAGAGTCCCCAAGTCTTGCCACACTGTTGGCCAACCAGGTCTCCACCTGGGTTCACAGGAGTCTATTGAATGTTGTAGGGCTTAGCTCACAGCTTCATTGCTGTTTTCCCTCACTTTCCCTTATCGATGACCATCGTGGTCACCAGTCAGAGCACATGTCTGCTCGTGTATTCCCATTGAGTCTTAGTCTTGGAAGGGGGTTTCCCTGAGGGGATCTGACCACTTGCCTTGATGACTCCTGGGTGAGCAACTTGCTTGTTGTTGTAGTAATCAGTTGGACTGCTGTTATTGTTTTGTATTTTTCCTGTCGGTCTTTCTTTCAAGAAGTATCTTCTGTTCTTCTAATCGCTTCAGGCTGGTCTGTTTGTCCTTTGAAGTGGAAATTTCCCACCTCAGAAGATTCTGGGTGAGGTTCAGGATTCAACCTATGGTCTTAAGGAATGCAGAGGCTCCACAGGAAGCCTCCTTCACTGGGCACATTGTAGTCCCATTTTAGGTATTCCAATCAGTTATAGGAAGAAGATGGACTTACACGCTTTCTATGGTGATATTTCTGGCTATTCCTTTCTCTCCCCCTCAAGTGTCTATTTTATAATGGCATTCCAGGGCAACCAAGATTCAAAAGACAGCCAAGCATCTTAACATCATTTCAAGTGTGGGTGTTCTTGTGCATATTCCCTCACTTCTTATCAGCTGGATGCTTCACTCTCCATTCCATTTCATTTTTGACAGTTTCCAATATTCCTACATTCATACTTTGTATATTTCATGTTCTGATTATTAATTAATATTTACAACTTTTACTCCTCATTTTGAGTTTTGCCCCAACAACCATTTAACATATCTTGGGTTTCATTGATGGGAAGCACTCTTCTGTTGGTACTATTTGCCTTTGCATTGATTCTGACTCATGGTGGCCCTGTGTATAATAGCCTGAGCTCTTGTTGAGTCTTGCCCCATCTTCATAGGCCTTGCCATGGCCTTGTCCATGACAACCTAGCGGACTCATCTTAATAAACTAAGTCAAGATGCTATTCCTTTGTGAGTCGTACATAGGGTTTGTGTCAATTTGGTTTCAGAAGTAGATGACCAAGTGTTTCTTCCTATTCTGTCTTAGTTTGGAAACTGCTGAAACCTGCCTACCATGGGTGTTTGAAATCCCAGTGGCTTTAGCTTCCAGCCTCACAGTAACATGCAAGTCACCACAGTACAAGAAACTTACAGATGGGTGCTCCTCATTTTGCTCTTGACTCTGGTGGCACTGTGGGTTAGACATGTTGTTGTTGTTGTTATCAGGTGCCATTGAGTCAGGATATGGGCTGCTAAATGCAAGGTCAAGGAGTTCTGGTAGCATAGTGGTTACGAATCGGGCTGCGAACCTTAAGGTCACCGGTTCGAAACTACCAGCCGCTCAGCGGGAGCAAGATGAGGCTTTCTACTCCCGTAAGGATTTACACCTTCAGAAACCCTGTACAGGGTTGCTATGGGTCGGAACCGACTTGACGGTACTTAACAACAAATGCAAGGTCAGTAGTTCATACATACCAGCCACTCTTTGGGAGAAAGATGAAGCTGTCTGCTCCTGTCAAGATTTAAAGTCTCAGAAACCAAAGCATATATAGTGTCGCAATATGTCAGAACCAAATCCATAGCAGTGGGTTCCATTTTTTTTTTTAATGTTATTATTAGATGTCAAGGAACGCTGGTGGTGCCTTGGTTACAAGCTTAGCTGACAACCTAAAGTTGTGGTTTAAACATACCAGTCCCTTGGAGAGAGAAAGATGAGGTGACCAGCTTCCACAAAACAGACAGTCTCTGAAGCCCTATGGTTCAGTTCTGCTCAGTCCTATAGAATTGTGAGTTGGAATCAACTTGAAGGCAGTGGGTTTTGGTTTAGATGCAGGCTGTCTGACTGAGGCACCAGAGCAGACACTGAACAATGGCCTGGTTGGCCACATTCCAGTGTGTGTCTGTCCTACCCTGCTTCAGAGGATCAAGCAGACCCCAGGTGCCCACTTGGCTGACCCCAGTGCCCACACCATGGACAGCCATTTTAATCCCACTGTGGTCTGGCCAGTCCCTTCCCACTAAGGCTTAGGAAGGTGAGAAATCTTTTGTTTTTCCTTCTTTTCAATTACAAAAGCCTGTTTGAACAGCCTCAGTGACAACCCTTGTTCAAACAAGCTTTTGTAATTGAAAACAGAACTTGCAATGTGGCCACAGGGACTCTAGCCTCTGAAGGGGGAGAGCAGACCATGCTGGGAGCTGGTCCCAGAGGCCACTTTCCAAGTGTTTAAAGCTTCATTCCAATTAAAAAAAAAAGAAAAGAAAAGGAGAGAGAGGAGGGAAAGAAAACTTGTTTAAACACACAATACAGACTGACTGTCATGGATGGTTGAAAATGGAGAATTTTAACAAGATGTTACTTTGGACTCAGGCACAGCTTTTGGGGTGGGGCCAGAGAGGGGTTTGCACCCCATCCTAAGGCTCCTCTGATCCCTATTTTAAAGGTAGAGGTCACAGTTCTTTTCCCCATACAGTTCAAGTTCAGAAGTATGCTCTCAATTCTTTATATATTGTCATAGATGGAATTCCCCCACCCCTTCAAAATATGGGTCAAATGGACTGGGTCGTGATCCTCCGTGGTTTGGCAGCCATGTGATGATGTCATGGTCCCTTGTAATGTGATAAACAAGTTGTTGTTGTTAGTGTTGTCGAGTCAGTTCTGACCCATAGCGACCCCGTATAGTTTCCCATGAGTGGCTGGTGAGCTTGAAGCACTGACTTTGTGGTTCAAACAACTTTGCAGTCCAGTGCATTAACCCAGGGTGCCACACCAGGACTCCGATAAACAAGTAAGTGGGTTAAAGGTAAACTGCAACCTTGATTGCAAGTAAAGGAGTTTCCCAGGGGTGTGGCCTGCAGCAGCTTTTCTCTCACAAAGATAAAAGGAGAGAGAAATGAATAGAGAAAGAGGGACCTACTAAGGCAAAGAGAAGAGCCAGGAATGGAGTGTGACCTTGGACCTGGGATCCCTGCTTTGTGAAGCTCTTAGATCCCAGGACTTGACTGATGCCAAGTCACATGGAGGTATCCAAGGAATGCTGGGTTTACAGATGCTGGAAGGAGACCAAGACCTTTCTCTACAACTGGTTCTCTGAATCAGACTTCTGTTCTCCTCAACTGTGAGACCCACCATCTGCTCCTTGGAAACCCTACATGTCACAACTAACACAATGACATGTAACAACAATGAACTATGAGAGAATGAATCTCTGTTTAAGTCATCCACTTAAACAAGCAGTGGTATTTCTGTCTTATCAGCAGGAGAGAAGCAAGTGGTAGTTACAGGAAGGAATTCTTAGCTTGCACGAGGGGTTCAGTCCTAGCCAGTGTACCTCATGCTTTCCTGCCATCTGTCTGTCAGTGGAGACTTGCTTGTTGCTGTCATGCTGAACAGATTTCAGCATAGCTTCCATACTAGGAATTCCAAAAAAAAGACCTTTTAATCCAGGACCGAAAATCAGCCAGTGAAGACCTTATGGACCCTAACGATCTGATCCCAAATTGATCTTGTGGGCAGTATTGTACACGGGGTTCCCTTGAATCAGGGGTCAATGCAACAGCTAATAACAACAACAACAGCATGTAGTGGATACAAGCAGTCGTTTGGAATGAGAACAATTGATAAGTTTCTTCCTTCAATCCCGATGCCTCATTCTTCTTTACATGATCCAGTTTCTTGTATTATATTGCTCAGCATACAGATTGAATGTCGTTGTTGTTAAGTGCCGTCGAGTCGGTTCCGACCCATAGCGACCCTGTACAGGGTTTCCGAGGGTGTAAATCCTTACGGGAGTAGAAAGCCTTATCTTTCTCCCGTGGAGCGGCTGGTAATTTCGAACCGCTGACCTTAAGGTTCGCAGCCCGATTCGTAACCACTACGCTACCAGAGCTCCTTAAGCATGGTGAAATGATACAACCCTGATGTATACCTTTTCTGATTTTAATCCAGTCAGTAGTCCCTTGTTCTGTTTAAATGCCTGTTTCCTGATCTATATATAAGTTCCTCTTGAGCTCATTTAAGTGTCCTAGAATACCCATTCTTTGTAACGTTATCCATAATTTGTTATGATCCACACAGTCAAATGTTTTTGCATAGTTAGTAATGTAGCCAAGATCCATTTGACGTCAGCAGTGATATCTCTGGTTCCAAGTTCTCTTCTGAATCTGGCTTGAATTTCTGGCAACTCCCTGCTCTTGTATTGCTGCAACCATTTTTTAATTACCTTCCGCAAAATTTTACTTGCCTGTAATACAAATGATATTGTCCAATGATTTCTGCATTACATTGGGTCATCTCTCTTTGGAATGGGCACAACTATGGATCTCTTCCAATCGGTTGGCCAAGTAGCTGTCTTTCAAGTTGCTTGGCATAGATGACTGTGTGCCTCCAGTGCTGCATCAGTTTGTTGAAAGATTTTAATTTGTATTCCATCAATCCTGGAGGCTTGTCTTTGCCATTGCTTTCAGTGTAACTTGGACTTAGCTTAATATCGACGGTTCTTGATCATATGGTACCTCTTGAACTGGCTTGGTTGATCACTGACCAATTCATTTGAGCACAGCGACTCCGTATTCCTATCTTCTTTTGATGCTTTCTGCATCACTCATTATTTTGCCCATAGAATCCTTCAGTACTGTAACTTGAGGCTTGAATTTGTTCTTCAGTTCTTTCAGCTTCAGAAGTGCTGAGTGTGTTCTTCTGTTTTGGTTTCTAACTCTAGATCTTTGCACATTTTATTACAATACTTCACTTTGTCTTCTCGAGCTGCCCTTTGAAATTTTCTCTTTTACTTCCATTGTTTCTTCTGTTCCTTTAGTTTCTCTAGGTTCAAAAGCAAGTTTTAGAGTCACTTCTGACATCCACTTTGGTCTTTTCTTTCTTTCCTGTCTCTTTAATGGTCTCTGGTCTTCAATCATTAGTGTGTAATGTATAAAATTTGTTCTTGAGTTGGTCTCTAAATTAAGGTGGGATATGCATAAGGTAATATTTTGACTCTTGTGAACTTGTTTTAATATTTTTCATCTTCAGCCTGAGCTTGCATATGAGCAATTGATGATCTATTCCACAGTCGGCTCCTGGTCTTGTTTTGATGGTATTTAACTTTTCCATCACCTCTTTCCACAGATGTAGTTGATTTGATTCATGTGTGTTCCATGTGACTAGGTTCATGTGTATAGTTGCCATGCATGTTGAAAAAAGGTATTCACAATGAATAAGTTATTGGTTTTGCAAAATTCTATCATGTGATCTTCAGAATAATTTTTTTCACAAAGGCCATAATTTTCAACTACTGATCCTTTCAACTTTCCCATTCCAATCACGAATAATTATCAATACATCTTGATTTCATGTTTGATCAATTTCAGATTGAAGACGTTTGTACAATTGTTCAATTTCCTCATCACTGGCTTTAGTGGTTGGTATGTAAATTTGAATAATATTGATATTAACTAGTCTTCTTTGTTATTAAGTGCTGTTGAATCAGTTCTGACCCATAGCAACCCTGTATAGGGTTTCCAAGGAGTGACTAGTGGGTTTGAACTGCTGGCTCTGTGGTTCAAACTAACCTTGCCGTCCAGTGCATTACCCTGCAGCACCACACCAGGACTCTGGTCTTCCTTGTAGGTGTAGGCATAACTTCTCAGCACCTTCATATTTGAAGTCAACTCTACTCTGAGGAGGCAGCTCTTCCCCAGTCATGTTGCGATTGCCTTCCAATCTGAGGGGCTTATCATCTGGCACTATATCTGAAATTTTCTGCAGCTATTTGTAAGTTTTCCAGTAGCTAACCTTTCATAAGTGGTACAGCACTCCTTCTTGCAGTCTAACTCAGTCTGGAAGCCCATCATGGTAGAGCATACTTACCAGATTACACCCCAGTGTCAACATGACTTTTGGATGAACTGACCTGCCTAGCATGCCTAGTGTCTGAAGACTGGGCTGGACCCCTTCCTCCTTCCTTTGTACAAGGCCAGATATTACACAGCTCAGCCTCCTGCCTACATCCCGTCACACCAGCAGCTGACTCTGGCCTTGGCAATGAGTTCATTTCTCCTTTCATCCACTGGAGTGATCTCCTTTCTCCCTGTAAAGCCTGGCATGGAACACGATTCCCTGAAATGCAGATTTACCATGGATGCTCCCACTCTGAGGCAGGTCCTTTAATTACTTCCTAAAGGAGCCTTCCCATGTTCTTCAGAGAGAGCCCTGATTGGAATTTTTAAAGAATCCTAATTTCCCACAGCACGCTGTCATTAAGATTCCATAAACCTCACTGTCAGTATCTTCATGTCCCTACTAGTCTGGACCCAGGCTGACACTTCTGGATGGCATCCCAGATGTGCTCCTTGGGACCTCCACCCCCACTTCTCCCTGACTTCATGACTTTCTGCCTGTCTCATGGTTATACTGGAGGGTCAGAAGAGAAGGTGTTGCTGGAATAACCTACTAAACTGTGTGTCCTCCATTAAGTTCAGTGAGGGACCATTTAGAGCAAACCCAGATTTAACAACAGGAGGAAACTGCTGCTCAGAATCCAGAGATGACTGGTCTAAGGTCACATGCCAAGTCTGATGATTGTCCTAGCATGTGCCTCATTCCAGTACTACATAATATCCCATTTCTCCCCAGTGATTCTAGATGACCGTAATCAGCGTAGGGAAAAGATGGGATCAAGCAAAGGCATTTAAATTTACTGAGCACATGTGATGTTTTGGTCCCTGTGATTCAATCATCCTATGATGAAATAGGCATCTGGCCCATTTTACAGATAAGAAAGCTGAGGCTCAGAGAGAATGAGTAGTCTGACTGTGGTCACACAGTGAGTTGAGTTCCTGGCTCTTGTGCACCTCTCTTTCAACCCAGAATAACTCCCCACCATGGAACAATGGCTCAGTACATCTGGTATCCCCAGATCTGTATGTTTGAGCAGAAGGAATCGACTTAAACCTTTGAATTCTCTGTGTAAGATTGTGTCCCTGAGTATGCTGGTCTTAAGGCATATGTACAATGTCTTCAACAAGCCTCCCTTCACAAGGCAGAGCCTAGTCCCCTCCCCTAGTCTGTCCTGGACTTATTGACACCCTTCTATCCAATCAATTATGGTGGAAGGGAGAGGGCGTGGCTTCCATGGCTATATCATAAACAACTTTCCCCTCGCCTACTTTTGTATGTTTGCTT
The DNA here is from genome assembly GCF_000296735.1 of Chrysochloris asiatica. NCBI lineage: Eukaryota > Metazoa > Chordata > Mammalia > Afrosoricida > Chrysochloridae > Chrysochloris > Chrysochloris asiatica. Next base: position 2,665,156 of record NW_006408823.1, read on the forward strand.
CTGTGTCGCATCCCTGGGCAAGATTAAGAAACTAATTGTGTCCCCTACAAGATATACTCAAGCCCTAATCCCCAGTATCTGTGAGTGTGACATTATTTGGAGACAGGTCTTTAAAGATGTTACTAGGTAAGTTTATATGAGCTAATGCTGGAGTGGTGTTCTATCCTAGTCCTATCTGAATGGGATTCTGATAAAGAAGAGACAAAGGGAAGACAAGCTTGTGAAGCTACATCTACAAGCCAAGAGATGCCTGGGGCTACCAAAAGTCATGGTATTTTCAATTATTTCATTTGCATGCAAAAGCTGAACTATGAATAAGGAAGACTGGAGAAGAATTGATGCATTTGACTCATGATGTTGGTGAAAAATACTGACTATACCACAGACTGCCAGAAAAGCAAATGAATTTGTCTTGGAAGAAGTACAAACAGAATACCCCTTAGAAGCAAGAATGGTGAAATTTCATTTCTCATACTTTGGAGATGCTGTCAGGAGTGACCAGTCCTTAGAGATGGACATCATGCTTGGCAAAGAGGAGAGTCACTAAAAAAGAGGAAGACTCCCTAAATGAGTTGAACCAACACAGTGGCTGTCACGATGGGTTCAAACACAGCAATGATTGTGAGGATGGCACAGGACTTGGTAGTGTTTCATTCTGTGTATATGGGGTTGCTATGAGTTGGAACTGATTCTGCAACACTTAACAACAACAGTGTGCTCAATGCGAGTGAAGCTGACAGAGTTCTGTTGTGACAAACTAGGGTTTTCTTGCCTGTAATCTTGTCCAGAAACAGATGGCCATGACTTTATTTCTGCAGTGTCACTGGGTGGGATTGAACCACCAACCTTTAGGTTAACAAACTGCTTGCACACTAGGACTCTTCTGATCCCAAGTAGCTTCTAGACATGGCTGAAAGATCAGGCTGAATTGATATAGCTGCCTGTGCTCTTGTACTCAAGTGTGCGGGCACGCTCACACACACACACACACACACACACACACACACACACACACACACACTCCCCCACTGGCCTCAATTTGCCTCAGGGACGCCAAACAGCAATTGCATTTAGTAATCAACTGACTCCCTTTGACTTGGTTTGGTGCCTTCTCTAAATAACAAGCGCCTGGCAACATCAGAACCCCACAACCATCTTTATTAATGAAGCTCTCGGCACCTTGTGGAGAAGATACAGGCAGCATATGCAAACGTGCTAAGGAAATTATTTCTATCAGCTCCAGCTATTTGAAAGCAATTGAAAAGTTTCCATTTGAAGAAAAAGTAATTTTCCTGATGTGAGTTTCAAGTGCTGTTTGTCAGCCCCCACCCAATGCCGCCCCAGCATCCCTGGCTCTGAGCTTTCTACATTTTATTAAACTGCAGCTAAGTGGCATCACGCTGCTAAAATATTGTGTAGCTTTTTAAAGTGATATCATTACCTAATAATTTTTGAGAGCCTTACTTCCCAACCACTCCCCCCCTCCACCCTTTGTAAGGAAATGAAATGGACCAAATAGCATAGCTATATCATAGCAATATGGAGGTGGGGAGTATGGGGTCTGAGGAGTGGGACCAGACTGTGGAGAACTGCCCCCCGGATGCCTCAAAGTAAGCGTGTATGTGAATCCGCTCCTCTCCTGTGTTTACAGAGAAATGGGGGAAGTCAGGAAATGCAGATAAACATGATGTTCCAGATTGAATTGTGTCCTCCCAAAATATATGTTGTAAATTCTGCTTTGCATATGTTATCAGGAGGTAGCAGTCCCTGGAGAAGGACATCATGCTTGGTAAAGTAGAAGGTTGGTAAGAAAGAGGAAGACTCCCAACAAAATGAATGGACACAGTGGCAGCAGCCATGGCTCACTCAGAAAAATGCTTCTGGGGATGGCATTGGACCAGGTCATGTTTCCTGCTGTTGTACATCAGGTCACTAGGAGTCAGGGTGGATTCGAATGTGCCTAAAAACAATAATGCCATTTGGGAATGGGTGTGTTTTGTGACATTAATGAGATAGCATTAGTGTAAAGGGTAGTTTAAGGCAATCTCTTTTGAGTTATGCGATATAAAAGCCAGGGAGTAGAGATGGAAAGACAATTGTTAGGCTACATGCAGATCACCAAGAAACCAGGAAGCAGAAGAGAAAGGAGACAAGCACCTTCCCCCAGAACCAACAAAGAGGGGAATCCTTCCTTTAGAGACCCATATCCCAAGTCCAAACCCAATGCCACCAAGTCGATTCTGACTTTTAGAGACCAAGTAGGATAGAGCAGAACTGCTCCTTTGGGTTTCCGAGACTATAAATCTTTCAGAAATAGACTGCTTCATCTTTCTCCTGTTTCTCTCGAGTAGGTGCCATGAATTCAGACTTCTAAACCTCCTGAATTCTGAGAAAATAAATTTCTGTTTGCTAATCCCCCCAATTGTGGAATTCTTGTTATAGCAGGGTGTTTAAAGCCATCCTGACCCCATAGGTAGATTTTCTTCAAAGCTAATGAAGCCTAAACTTCACAGTCCACACTTGTCAGAGACCCTACACCTAATTTTAACTTTATATTTCACTACTCATCTGTCAGCCCTCCTATGGTGACTGTGTGTTGCTGTGACGCTAGAAGCAATGCCACTGGTATTTCAAATTCCAGCAGGGTCACTCATGGTGGACAAGTTCTAGCACACGGACACAAAGTTAACTAGACATAGAGTTTGGCCACTGAGTGAACAAGACAGCCATGGATCACAGTCAATTGTGATGTAAAGCTGACTCCTGAAAGAAAGAAAAACATGCAGCGGGAATGTATAGCAGCCATTGCACAGATAGTGTGTATTTTCTAAGTGTGCTGTCAGTTGCTCATCTATAGGTATGAATGGATGGTTGTGAGGGTTACAACCCTTGGGGTTCTGAACAGATTTTCAGATTGCAAGACTGTCAGTAGAAGGAGAGATAGTAGCTGTGCAGGCATACCCATTGTGGTTAAGTCTATTTGGATTCATCATGATCTCATAGGACAGAATACAAATGCCTTACAGGATTTCCAAGGCTGTAAAGAAGCACTTCAATGTGTCAGATTGACACAGTGGCTGCAACAATGGGTTCAAACATAGTAATGATTGTGAGGAGGGTACAGAATCAGGCAGTGTTTTGTTCTGGTGTACATGGTGTTGAAATGAGTCTGAACTATCTCAATGACACTTAACAACATCAACAATAATCTTTATAGGGACATATCACCAGGTCTTCTCTCCCATGGAGTGACTGGTGGATTCAAGCTGTTGGTTAACAGCTGTGTGCTGATTACTGCTGTACCTACCAGGACTCTTTATGCAAACAGAGCCCCAGTGTGCAGACTCTTAAACTGTGCTCTTCACATTTCTGCCAGTACCCTTGGCATGATTGTAGAAGAACTGGCTGTAGACTGGTTTTTGAGGTGGTGGTGATATGAGGTGGTACTTGACATTTAATAGACTGATTAGCTCTCCTTAGGAAGGATTATGCTCCTTTCCTTCTAGTGCATTTCTGGACTTAGGGATGTCTGGATTCAAATCTTTACTTGATTCCTTTGGAGCTGCATCTCAGTTGCAACATGTATAAAGTCAGATGAAGGAAAAGAGAGGTCATCTTCTCTTCCCAACACTGCCCCATCATAGAGCCCTGGAGATGATGCTGTCCCCACCTCCCTCCCTCCATCAGATTCTGTTGGAAGGAGTCTCCAGTTGGATGTTCAAGTGCTATGGACTGAGCTGCCCCGAGGTTCCAGGGGAGCTGTCTGTGGTGCTGACTCAAGATGGTTTTACTTTGGGATTGACAAAGGAGTTCTAGAACCAAACCAGCTTCAGATGGTTCATCAGGACGTGAATGACTCAGATCAAAACACTCCCTGGCCCTTTGGGGGCCTTGCCTTGGCTCTCAGCCAGCAGAGATGAGGACCCAAATGTGACCTGATGTCATGTCTAGAATTATCATCTGTTGGGGCATCGGGGTTGTTCTAGAATGAAGATGATTCTGCTTGGGATGGCCATGTATTGTTGTAGGAATGAGATCCTGCCATGATTGACAGGACCACTGCTTCCCTCAGTAAACATAGCAATGATACTGTTCATTGAGCACCAGGTTTTGGGATAAGATCTTAGCCTGGCTTGCTTACTTTTAAATCCTACTACACTCTGAAATGGCTCCAGCTGTAATGCCCTCTGTCCAGTGGAGAAACTGAGGATCAGAGACATCAAACAACCCTGGGGCCACAAGGAGCCCCTGTGTGATGAGCCATAAGTACTAAAAGCAGGAATCAGCACAGTGTGTTCAAAAAGCAGAAGGAAGGCCACTGAGTGATGCAAGATCACAGTGGACAAGGAAGAGGGTGGTACAAGTTGAGGTCAGAAAACAGACCTCAAACAAAAGTGTGCTGAGCCTTGTGATTTCAGCATTTTTATTGTTTCTCTCACCACCTTTCTTCTGCATCACAATTTTTGCCATCATGACTGGGTAAGCAGGAACTGGGTTTCTATGCTCTTCTGCTCCATCCAGGAGTGTGTCCAAGGAGCTTCCTCCACCTGTCAACATGGGCCGCACCTGCTCCTTGCCTTCTCCACAAATGAAAAGGAAACCTAAGTTGCCTTTTAGATTTTCCAAAAGCACCTGTTGTAATTACCATGCCACCCTGAATGGGAGTCTCTATAATTATTAGATGGAACATCTCTGCTTGTTATGGTATGGGTTTTTAATTTGCAAATGCATCATCAGATTCCTGATTGGATTCCCTTTGACCGTGAAACTGAGGACATATGTTCATACATTTTCATGCTGGAAGATTTTGACATGATTTACTGCTGTTCAGAAGTGGCAGGTATCAACTGGGGTGGGTGCTGGTAGGCTGGGTGAGACTCACTTTTTAAATTGTTGTTGAAAATATTCACAGCAAGAGACTCAGTCATATGAAATGGACAGTTCAGTGACACTGATCAAATTCTTCAAGTGATTCAGTGATTCTTACCCTCCTGTTCTGAGTTGTTCCTCCCCTCTTGACATCAACTGTCTGCCGCCTGAAGTTCGTGTGTAATATTTTAAGTTGTTGTTGCCAATTTGATCCCATATTGATAGTTCTCTAAAAGAGCACAAGGGCTTAAGGCAGTCATTCTTTACTAATTAAGCTAATCTATTGTTTGGTTTCTTCCTCATTTATGAATGAATAAGGAAGACTGTAGAGGAATACATGCATTTGAATTATAGTGTTGGCAAAGAATATTGAAAAGTACCACAGACTGCCAGAAGAAACAACCAGTCTGTTTTGGAATAAGTAGAGCCAGAATGCTCTTTCAAAGCAAGGATGGCAAGACTTCATCTCTCATACTTTGGACATGTTTTCAAGGGGGATCAGTCCCTAGAGAAGTATATTATACATGGAAAAGTGAAGGGCCAGTGAAAAGAGGAACACCCCTCCCCCCAATGAGATGGATTGACAGAGTGGCAGCATCAGTGAACCCCAACATAGCAACAGTAGGAATGGCCTAGGACCAAGCAGTATTTCCTCCGGTTGTACACAGGGTCATTATGAGTTGGGGTCGACTTGACGACACCTAACAGCAACAACATTGCTGGAATTAACAAATCTCAGGAGATATTTTTTGATCTAAGGTTTAAAGATTATTTCATGGTAGTAGTTTTTGGAGATATAGTCAGTCTTTAATGACTCCAGAAAATCTGATGTCCATGAAAATGTGAAATTCTGTCCTTCATACCTCCCCCTTTTGATCAAGAGTATCCTATAGTGTCTTTGCTCAAAGGATTCTTTAATAGTAACTTGATACTATTCAGTTCTGATCTCATGGACTAGGAGACAATTGGTTATGGAAGCAATTAGCCATATGTGAGGTCCATGTTTTCAAGAAAGAATGGGACTCTGGGAAGATGGAATCCCCACCTTCCAATGCTGTTAAGACATGACCTCTATTTGGATCAGTGGGGAGAAAGGAGTCTCTCACATGCTGAGCCAGCTGAACTTTAGCTCTGAGGAAGGCTTAGGTAATGCTGTTGTGTCTCATGCCTGGCATTGCACCAAGAGAGAAAGGGCCCAGGTCTCGTGTAGGATGACCATCATTCTATAGATCATAAAAAATAAAGTGACTTACCCAAAGTTGCATGGACCATGGTCCAGCTGAGTATCCCGTTGAAGTGGAATTTACTGCCCATCAATTCATCTTCAGGTGTGGTCCTGGTAATACCTGTATAAACATCACTTGAGGTTCTTATTAGGAATCTGAATGGAGAAGGGGAAGGGCTGTGAACTCTTAAAATTATACACAGATTCCCCTATTACAGGCACACCTCAGAGCAATTGAAGACTTAGGTCCAGACCACTGCAGTAAAGCAGAATATCACAGCCAAGTTAGCCACATGAATTTAGTCATTTCCCAGTGCAGATAAAAATGATATTGACACTGTACTGTATAGTATGTTACATGTGCAGTGACATGCTGAAAATGTTTGAAATATTGTGAAAATGATCAACATGGGACACAGAGACTGAAGTGAACACAGGTGGATGTAAAAATGGGACCAATAGATTTGCTGGTGGCCACAGACCTTCCTTGTGTAAAAACAATGCAATATCTGCAAAGTACAATAAAGTTCAATAGAACGAGGTGTGCTTGTGTATGAAAATTATGCATGTACTCATAAACATACGCAAAGAGTCCTTGGTTAGGTGCCACAAGTAACATGCAAAATGCCCAGTTATATTCTAAGTCTAGGCAATGACAACTTTTCCAGTATATGAATTACACTGAAAATGTACTATCTATCTAAAATAAAAAGTTAATGAACTAGGGAAACTGAATTTTCATTTACAAAATCTGTCCACCCTACCACTTTCTTGGTGTCTATACCTTTGTTGCTGTTAATTGCTTTGAGTTGGCTGCTGATGTATCAGGCAACCCCATGTACAATAGAGTGAAACTCTGACTAGTCCTTCCCCAGTATCCCTTGCAGACGAGACCTTTGTGATTTATGGAGTGCTCACTCGCTGATTTCCATCAGTAGATCATCAGGTCTGTCTCCCTAGCCAGTCTTCCTGTGGAAATTCTGAAACCTATTCAGTATCACAGCAACACAGAAGCCTCCATGAGCAGACAGCTGGTGGATGTGCTGGAGATGCATTTCCTGGGAATTAAACCAAGTCTCCCACCAGCAGTTCTAGCCCACCAGCTATGCTATAGGAGAAAGATGAAGCTTTCTGCTCCTGCAAAGATTTAAAAAGCCTCAGAAACCCTATTCTGGGTTGCTATGAGTTGGAATCAACTCAATGGCAATAACTACTCCCACGTGGAAGGAAAGAATTCATTGACTGAATCACCTCTGCCTCATATTGCCATAGATAAAGGTTAGTTAAGGTTTTGTGTTCATGTTCATTTGTCAGTTTGTTGGACTTTGGTGGCTTGTGTGTTTCTGTAGTGCTGGAAGCTATGCCACCCATATTTTAAGAATCTGGCTCACCCATGGTTGTTATTGTTAAATACCATCCAATTCATAGCGAGCCTGTATAGGGTTTCCTAGGTGCACCCATGGTAGACAAGTTTAATCAGAGCTTCCAGACAACGATACATAAAAAATGAGGACTTAGCAATGTACTTCTGAAAAGACTGACCAGTTAAAGACCTTGGAACGTTGTCTGATATATGTCAGAAGATGAGCCTCTTACATTGGTGGTTCTTGCTGTTAAATACCCTAGAGTCAGTTCCAAATCATAGCAATCCTGTATAGGCTTTCTAAGGAGTGGTTGGTGAATTTGAACCACTGACCTTGTGGTCTGTGATCAGGTTATATCCATCAAGATATACACAACAAGAAAGATCGATTATATGACTATTCAGATAGAAGCACCAACAACTAATGTCAAAGATGAAGAAATGAAGGATTTTTACCAGTTGAAATTGAGCAAAGATACAATCAAGGTATATTGATCATTGTTGATGATTGTAATGGGAAAGTTAGAAACAAAGAAGATGGGTCAATAGTTTGATAATATGGTCTTGGTATGATGCCAGTAACTACATGATAGAATTTTGTATTTAAGGCAAATGCCTTTTGTTCAACAACATAAGCAGTTGCTATACCATCGACTTGGACAGATGGAATACACAGGAACCAAATCAACTATCTCTATGGAAAGAGAGGATAGAAAACCTCAATATCATCAGTCAAAACAAGATTGGGACCTACTATGGAATAGACCATCAGTTGCTCATATACAAGTTCAAATGGAAGCTAAAGGAAATTAAGACAAGTCCACAAGAGTCAGAGTACTAAGACCTTGAATATAGGCCACCTGAGTTTAGACATCATTTTGAGACTAGATTTGACACACCGAATACTAATGACTGGAGACCAGACATCAAGGACCTCATACACGAAGAAAGCAATAAGTCATTTAAAAGACTTGAAAGAAAGAAAAGATCAAAATGGATGTCAGAAAAGACTCTGAAACTTGCTTTGGAATGTAGAGAAGCTAAAGCAAATAGAAGAAATGATGAAGTGAAATTGCTGAACTGAAGGTTTCAAACGGCACCTCCAGAAGACAAGATAAAATATTATAATGAAATATGCAAAGATCTGGAGTTAGAAAACCAAAAGAGAATTTCATGCTCAACATTTCCCAAGCTAAAAATGGAAGAACTATTTCAAGCTTTGAGTTGCAATACTGAAGGACTGTATTGGCAAAATATTTGACACAGGAAGCATCAAAAGAAGATGGAAAGAATACACAGAGTCACTGTACCAAAAGGAACTGGTTAGTGTGCAACATTTCAGGAGGTGGCACATGGTCAAGAACCGTAGACGTAGAAAAACAAGCTGCAGTGAAGACACTGGTCAAAAACCCAGCTCTAGGAATTGATGGGATACTAATTGAGATGTTTTAACAAATGGAGGCAATGCTGGAAGCTCTCAGTAATCTATGCAAAGAAATTGGGAGCTAGCTACTTGGCCAGTCAATGGTAAGAGATCCATAATCATGCACATTTCAAAGAAAGGTGAGCCAAGAGACTGATCCAACAGCATTATCTAACAATATCATTAACATCACACTCACACACACACTCACACACACACACACACACACACACACACACACACTTAGGTAAAATTTCACTAAAGACATTTCAAAAAGAGCACAGCAGTGCATTGACAGGATCCTACCAGAAATTTAAGGCAGATTCAGAAGAGGGCATGGACTGAGGGAGATCATTGTTGATGTCCGATGAATCTTTACTGAAAGCAGAGAATACCAGACAGATGTCTGCTTGTGTTTTGGCTATTTGACACAAGCAGTCATATGGTCTGCTATTCTTGGAATGACACGTTGAAGAGGAATAGTGTCACATTCAGAGTCAAAAAGAGCATTCAAAAGTCTTTCCAAAGAGCTTGAGATTCACCATACATAAGCATTTTATTGTGTGGAGCTTAGAAAGTATGAATAACATTTCAAAAAATGGAAATCCAAGAATACTTAATTGTGTTCATTCAGATCTAATACATACAACCAGAGTCAGCTTGTGTAGAACAAAGGGATGTTGTTCCATCCTTAAATTCAGGAACAATATGCAACAGTAAGGGATGTATCTTTCCTCTAAATTTCCTCAATCTGTAGGCTGAGCAAATAATCCAAGAATCTGGACTGCATGAAGAAGAATGTGGCATCAGGATTGGAGGAAGGCTCACTAACAGCCTGTGATATGCAGATGGCACAACCTTGCTTGCTGAAAGCAAAGAGGACTTAAAGCATTTACTGATGAAGATCTAGAGTAAAGCCTTTAGTTTGGATTGCACCTCAATTATCATAAAGAAAACAAAAATCTTCACAACTGGACCAACAAGCAACATTACAATAAATAGAGAAAATGTTAAAGTTGTCAAGAATTTAATTTTACTTGGATCCACATTCAATGTACTTAGAGGCAGGAGTCAAGAAATCAAGCAACATATTGTATTGGGCAAATCTGTTGCAGATGATTTCTTTAAAGTGTTCAAAAGCAAAATGAGGACTAAGATGTGTCTGACCCAAGCCATGGTACCTCCAATTTCCTCATATGCATACAAAAGCTGGATAATGACTGAGGAAGACCAAAGAAGAATTGCTATTTTTGAATTGATGAAGAATATTGAATATACCATGGGCTGCCAGGAAAACAAATAAATCTGTCTTGTTCCTTAGAAGTGATCTTGGTGAGATTTTGTCTCATATAGTTTGGACATAGTATCAGGAGGGACCAGTCCTTGGAAATGGGCATGATACTTAGTAAAGGGTTAGCAAAAAAAGAGGAAGACCCTCAGTGAGATGTATTAGCACAGTGACTGTAACACTGGGCTGAAACACAGCAATGATTGTATGGCTGGTATATGACTGGGAAGTGTTTTGTTCTGTTGTATGTGAATTGGAACCAAGTTGATGGTACCTGACAACAACAACAACAACAACAAGGCTTTGTGATAAGCAGATCAGCATAGGTTGGAAAGGGATGTGTGTGTGTGAGAGAGAGAGACACTGAAATTGATAGATTGAATTAGTATCTTGATTTTTCTGAACTCAGAGAAGGTGTAGGTTTATTAGCTTTGCCGTTTTAGAGTTAATTTTAAAGCAGAAGAAGAGATGAGACTTTGATGGTTTTCCCCAAATTTGAGTCATTCAAATCATTTGGGTGGGAGCTGTGCATTGGCTGGGAGTCTAAGCCAGGTAACTCACCTGGAAGCCTAGAATTCTGCCGCTAAGCCAACACTGCTCGGTTATAGACCTTGTTGTTGTTGGCAGTGCTGTTGAGTTTGTGCACAACACAATGGAACACTGTCCGGTCCTCCGCCATCCGCACAATCTTTGCCACATTTGAGCCTAGTATTGCAGCCCTGTGTCCACACATGCCACTGAGGGTCTTCTTCTCTTTGACTGACCCTCTGCTTTACTGAACATGATGTCCTTTTTCAGGGACAGCTCTCTCCTGACATCATGACAACCTTGTTGTTGTTGTTAAGTGCTGTCGAGTCGGTTCCAACTCATAACGGCCTTGTATAGGATTTTCCAAGGAGCAGCTGGTGGCTTTGAACTGCTGACATGGTGGTTCACAGACCAGTGATGATCCTACAGTGCCACACCAGAAGTTTGAAGTATATACCTTAGGACTCTGTCTAATGAAGTCAACACCTCCGTGTGAGAACAGTTTTCCACACCTAGCTGGCCCTGAGGGGTCTAAAGGAAGGAAGAAGCCACCTGGGGACAGGTGGAACCTGATGGACCATCCAGTGCTGTGACTCAGGTCACAGGAGGAGGGCAGGTGGGGTACCAGTTGCTCCATCACCACGGCACCGGTCACTGCTGGGAAAGGAACATTTAACTCAGCAGAAAATGATCTCAGGGAGATTTTTCATCCTAATTCCAGAGATGCCCACAGTGCCCTTGCGGGGCATCCTGAGTCCTCTATTATTAAAGCTGTTCTTAATTAAAATGGTTTATGACCTTCAAAGAGGCCAGGCCAGCAAGGGCATTGTTTTGTGGTTCTAAACAGCACTTTTTCGGCTCAGAGAAAACATAATGAGGAATATAAGTCAACCGAGCGGTCAGTAATCACCCCTTACCGCTCAGCAAGTACCATGAGCTATTATTTAAACTCTGCAACCCGGAGCTCAGCCAGGATGCTGTGGCCATGTGTGAAACACTTCCTTCACCCACCCACAGCCTCCTCTTTGCCTCCTGGCCACGGTTTCCAGAAAGGCATGGAGGAAGACAGCAGTAAGAGGGAGGTAGAGTGGAGCGGGGAAAGTCAGTTTAGGGCAGGATTTAGCCGTTTCTAAAGAAAGGATCTCCATTTGGCCAGCGGGCTCATGAAGAATGAGCAAATGCTTTATGAAGTATCAGAAAATCAATCTTTCTTCAGTGTCGGAGAGCTAACTTTTCTCTCTCAGATATTTCTACTCCAGCAACTGAAAAATAGCCTTCTGTGAATAACAACAGTGATAAAAAGAACAGTACCAAAAGGTTACTGTGTGCTTATGGCCACCTCATGTATGCCAGAGGAGAACTGTGTGCTGGAGGCGTCCTAGTGTCTGAGTGTTGTGGAAATAGATAGCCAGGACTTTCTTCTGAGGTCCCTCTGGGCAAACTTGAACCTTGAACTTTTCAGTTAGCAGCGGCTAACTTAACGTTTTGCACCACCTGGGGAATGCTTTTGGAAAGAAGAGTGTTTTTCTGTTATGATAATGAGGTCATATGACAATTTGTTGTTAAGTGCCGCCGTCGAGTCGGTTCCGACCCATAGTGACCCTGTATAGGGTTTCCAAGGAGCGACTGGTGAGCTTGAACCACCGACCTTGTAGTTCAAATGGCTTTGCAGTCTGGTGCAGTAATGCACAGCACCATACCAGGACTTCATATGACAATAGAGTGGTCCTAAACCGAAACAAAAGAGCAGGCTAGACATAGAGACCCACACGGGCGAAAGACAGACCCTGTGTAAATCTGTAAACAAAGAAACATCAAGTGTTGCCAGCTGATTCCACAAACTAGGAAGGAGGCTTGCAAAAGGAATTGGCATGGCCAACACCCTTTCCTGGACCGTCAACATCCTTCTGTTCTTGATAGTCAGCCATGGTTGACACCAGGACACCTAGGCTCTGAACTGGTTCAGCATCAGATGGAACTTCTGTGCCTTGTCCCTCATGGATGGAGCTCTTTGGGACCTCACCTCTATTTCCCCCAGACTCCAAAGTCTGTGCTTGTGCCCCCAGCCCATGACTTAATTTCAAGTTCGATTCGTCAGCCCAAGCCTTAATTTTTTCTGGAGCTATGTCCCCAGACTCGAAAGTCAAAGCTATTGACATTTTAAATTAGCTCCTCATTCTAGTAATATGGGCTCATTCCTCTTCAGGGGTGTTTTCTTGGAGAAACATTTTGAGTTGTTATTGTTAGCTGCCTCTGACCCCTGGTGACTCCAAACACAACACAACACAACACAGTGCTGCCCTGTCTTGTATCCTTACCATGATCGCTTATGGATGAGACCCATGGTGACCCCATGCACAATATAGCACATTACTGCTCCTCTGGCTGACACCCTCTCTGAGACCCATTATGGATGGGACCTGTGGAGACCCCATGCACAACACAACACCGCACCATTCTACACCCTCCCAGTGATCAGACCCATGGTGATCTACAAGGTTTCAGTGGCTGGTTTGCGGGACTAGATTTCCAGGCCTTCCTACCTACTCTGTCTTTGCCTAGAAGCGCCAGTGAAGCCTGTTTAGCATCATCAGCATGCAAGCCCCTCTGACAGATGGGTGGTTGCACACAAAGTGCCTTTTCCAGGACTCGAACCCTAGTCTCTGGTGTGGAAGGAGAGACTTCTTCCATTGAACACCAAGCTCAATGCTATTAAGATTCCAACTCATAGTGGCCCTGTGCTATCTAAGTCCAAACCAACATTTCTTCATTCAAGCTTTTAGTAAAGGGGGAAAAAAAAGCAAAATTACAGAGTGAACCTGAAGCAAAGTACAGTTGTGGCTGGGTGAGTGTTGAGGCTTGAGAAGCCGTGAGGCATGGGAACATTCACTAGGAAACTGTACAGGCTGATGCAGAGCCCCAGGAAGTTTTGGGGGGCGGGGGTCTCATCTGCCTGTCACTATCCAGGTCCCTCAGAGCATCAACACTTCTTGAAGAATAAGCATGGCCCAACATTCACCTGATTATTCCTTCTAATTAGTACCACAACACAACTTGCAGTAAGAAAGTGAGGGCTAGAGAAATTGTCATGAACATTGGGAGTGTGCAAGACAGTCTGTCTCAGCTCTATTGGATCTCCTATAACTATTAACCCCATGCCTCTCCCAAATGCCAGTCACCATCTTTAAAAAAAACAAGCAAAAACAAAACCAAACAGAAACCAAATATCATTATATCAAAACAGCAAATGTGAAGCTATGACCAACAGTCCCCAAATGTAGCTATAAATACACTTTACTTGCAATTAAGCTATATGCACTTCCGCCTCCTTTTCTCTTGCCTTTTTTTTTTAGTGTTAATCAAAGATTTATGACTTTCATAGAGCAGTCAGATCTCGGAACCTTCCAATTCCGCAGAAAGTGCTTGGGGAGTTAAGAAGTTGTCTGGTTTCCCTGAAGGAGTTTTCAAATCTGCCGAGCTCCGCCCCCACCTCCTCCATCATTCTGTCACTGTTTATCAGCACCAGGAGCATGCTGAAAAGCCCAACACCCCTTTGACTTAATTGGAGCCTTTTATGCAGAAATGAAGCCAAGAGTGTCTCCTTCCCAACAGCGCAATTGTTTCCTGGAACGGGATGATCAATGGTGTTGAAATACTGTTGACAAAGTGTTTCCCATTAGCCCATTAAACAGAATATGAAATGGACATTGAGGTCAAAGGCCCCATCCCAAGGTGGCCGGAATCCAAAGGACTGAGGAAGCCACATTCTCTGGTTCTTTGACAGCAGCAGAGGGGGGCGGGTGTTCCCCCCAATAGTGGTCAAGGGAGCTTGAGAAGTGAGATTTCCAGGACTCTTGTCTAACCTCTCCAAACGCTTTGACAAAAATGTTCTTCATTCCTTTCTCACTCCTCTCCCCTCTCCACACATCTTGAGTCTCCTTCTCACTGGCCACACTTCATGTTGTCCTTACATTTTTTTTTTTTTAAAGAATTGTGCATTAGGTGAAAGTCTATAGAAGAGAAACAGTTTTCTGTTCAACAATCCGTACAGCTTTTGTTCTGTGTCATTGATTACAATCCTTACAATGTATCATTGTTTACCCCACTTCCTCCCTGTGTGTTCTGTTTCCATTCCTCCTTTCTTCCTAACCTTTCTGAATTTTGTCCACAAGGAAATGTTGCCTTTTTGATCACGCATTTTATGTCTGTCTTCCATATTTGTTGGTACTGATAGTTGCTTCCAACTCATGCAGACCCCGTGGAAACAGAACAGAATGTTGCTAGGTTGTACAACATCTTCAAGATTATGGGCATGCCCACCTGCCTGTGGCAGCCACTGAGGTGGTAGAGGTAGTGTTTTTAACGTTTTAGTGTGTTTTAGATTAAATTTTTCATAGCAAATCAATTTTCCCAATCAATACTTGAATCATCTTGGTCCATGACATGGATTGCAAATTCCGTGTATGTGCCAGCACTCTTCCTGTTTCCTCTGTGGATTGATTCTTTGTTTCCATTCATCCAGTTTCCCTGCCCATTCCTGCGGTCTCATCTTTGGTTTTGAGTAAATGTTGCCCAGTTGATTGATCTTGTATAGTTGATTGTTCTGAGGAGCACATTCTTCACATTGTTGGATAATCCTGTCTATTATTTGGCTAGAAAAGTATCTTCAGTTTCAAGTTAGAAGGTTTTTTCTGGGTGATAGTCCTAGGGGTTCCTCTAGCCTCTTTGCAACCAGTAAGTCTGGTCTCCTCTTTTTAAACTTTGTTCTAATTCTCCCATTCTAACTGGGACCTTCTACTGTGATCCTGAGAAGCCAGTAGTGGTAGCTGGGCACCATCTAGTTCTTCTGGTCTCAGGTTAGAGGAAGCTATGACTCACGTGAACCATTTTCCCTTGGACTAATTGCTTTACTGAGTTTCAATTTTCTTCATTCTCTCATGCAGCAGGTTAGAAGAGACCAGTAGTTGCTTTTTGCTGTTGTTATTTTTAGGTGCCTTCAACTTGGTTCCAACTCATAATGACCCTATGCACTGCCTAGACCTGTGCCATCCTCACAAATGCTGTTATGTTTGAACCATTGCTGCTGACACTGTGCCGATATATCTCATTGGTGTCTCCTTTTTCGCTGACCCTCCACATTTCCAAGAACGATGTACTTCTCCAGGGACTGGTCCCTCCTGATAATATGTTCAAAGTGCAAGAGATGACATCTTGCCAGCCTTGCTTCTAGGGAACATTCTGGCTGAATTTCCTCCAAGACAATTTGTTTGTTCTTTTGGCAGTCCATGGTACCTTCAATATTCTTTGCCAACAGCATAATTGAAATGCATTGATTCTTCTATATAATTCAAATGAATCAGTCTTCCTTATTAATTGTTTAACTTTCACATGCATATGAGGCAATTGAAAATACCTTGACTTGGGTCAGGCCCACCTTAGTCCTCAAAGTGGTATCTTTGCTCTTGAACATTTTAAAAGAGATCTTTTGCAGCTGATTTGCCTAATGTAGTATGTCACTTTGATTTCTTGACTATTTCTTACATGTGAATTGATAGTGGATCCAAACAAAATAAAGTCTGTGACAATCTCATTTTTTGTTTCATTTATCGTGGTGTTACTTATTGGTCTAGTTGCTAGGATGATTCTTTTCTCTACATTGAGGTAGAATCCATACTGAAGACTGTGGTCTTTGATCTTCATCATTAAGTTTATCAAGTCCTCTTTGCTTCCAGCAAGCAAGGTTGTGTCATCTGCGCATCTCAGGTTGTTAATGAATGTTCTTCCAATTCTGATGCCACGTTCTTCTTCATGTAACCCTGCTTCTCGGATTACTTTGTCAACATACAGATTGAATAAATGTGGTAAAAGGATACAACCTGGTGCACACCTTTTCTTATTTTAAACCATTCAGTATGCTTTTGTCCTATATGATTGCCTGCCTCTTGGTCTGTGTACAAGTTCCTCACGAGCACAGTGAAGTTTCCTGGGGTGTCTGTTCTTTGCAATGCCATCCATAGTTGTTGTGATCTATGCAGTCAGTGTCTTTGCATAGTCCATAAAGCACAAGTAAACATCTTTCTGGTATTCTCTGCTTTCAGTTGCTTCTTTGATGGCTGGAGTCCTGGTGTGGCACTGTGGGATAATGTGCTGGACTGCAAAATCAGCTTGAACCACAAGGTTGGTGGCTCTTGCTCACCAGCAGCTCCTTGTAAACCATTTACAGGGTTGCTATGGGTTGGAATCAACTTGCTAGCACTTAACAACAACAACAATCAAGCTTTTAAGATACCAGATGCTGCTTACTAGACTAGGATGTAGAACGTTATCTTTATGAACTGTGCTTTGCCAATTGGTCTAGATGTCCCCTGGAGCTATGGTCCTTAGCCTTCAAGTCCAGTGATTCACTCTTGATGTTTAAGCATTTTCTATAACTGTGTTCCTTACATGTTATGTTAATCTGTGAATATACACATACGTGGGTATTTGCAAATATGTATAGAGAAATACCTACCATAGTACCTTCCCAGAGGTATGATCTTCTTCACCTATGAGCATGTGTATTTGCCTTTGTTTCTACTCGTAAGTTATTGTCTGTTATACTGTCGTTGCTGTGTGGTACGTTATAGCAGTCACCATTGTTGACCTTTATTCTTGTGTAACCCTCATTGTCTTCCTTTACGTTGGTCACATTGTGCTGACTTCCCTCAAACTCTAATGCCTCTCCCTTCACCATAATTAACACATGTCAATTGCAAAAGCCATTTGAATTGCTAGGTTGGCGGTTCAAGCTCACCAGCTACTCCTTGGAAATCCTATACAGGGTTGCTATGGGTTGGAATCGACTCAATGGCACTTAACAACAACAACAACAACAATCTATTTAGTGGTATTCCCTCCTTCCTCCTTCCATCCTGTCCCTAGTAACCATGTGTCTTTCTGTGTATGAGCCTATTCTCGACTTTTCATGACAGTGTCCCCGTGTAGCATTGCTCTTTGTGATTGTCGAGGTAAGTTTTCAAAGCTATCAAGTGTCAGAGCCAGGAACTAAACTCAAGTGGAGTGAAATGCTTCACTCTGTACTCAAGATTCATTTAATTGCTTTATGGTCTCCCCATGCTCTTGAATCTTCTCCATCAGGTCAGACTAGGTTCAGTGCCTTCTAACAGAATTTCTAGTTAACAGGAACTTAAGTAGGTTAATAGTTTATTTGTATTTCTGATGTTAAAGGATTCCGAAAGAAAGCAATCATTGGTTAATAGAGCAGCTCCATAAATGTATGAGGAGCTCTGGTAGCATAGTCGTTATGAATCGGGCTGCTAACCTCAAGGTCAGCAGTTCAAAACTACTAGCGGTTCTGAGGCAGAAAGATGAGGCATTCTGCTCCCATAAAGATTTACAGCCTCAGAAATCCTGTGCAGGGTCACTATGAGTTGGAACCAACTCCACGGTACTTAACAACAACAACAAAATACGTGTATTGGGCACCCAACTCTTTCTGAATGCCTCGTGTGTGTGTGTGTGTGTGTGTGTGTGTGTGTGTGTGTGTGTGTGTCCTCATGGTGCAAAAAAGCTTCTGGAGACCCAGCTATCACGTCTGTGTTCCAGGTAGTGAAATTAATGAAAGGGCAAAGGAGGATACACTTATTCTCAGTGGTACCACATCACATTTTCATTCATGAAACACTGGCAGAGAATTAGCCATGTGTTTGTAGTCTTTTAACTAGACACAAGCATACTAAATAAAAATAAAAAAAAAAACAAAAAAATCCCACCATGATTCTCTTGCTAGTAAGGGAAGGGAAATGCATTTGGGGTTAGGCAGATAGCAGTCTCTGCCTCAGCTCTATCTCTCTGTACCCCGTCTCTGTGAACCCGTTTACATCTTCAGCAGGGCTCATGTTCCATCAACAACTACCTATTATCACAGCCCCACAGCACACACCTGTCTCCCTGACTGCGGTCCCTTTCTACTCTGATTATTATTATTATGAGATATCACTTGTTTTATTCTGGTAAGGCAGTGCCATGCCAGTTCCCTAACGAGAGAACTTCCATGGGTCCCATTTATCTGTAAGGTCAAGTCTAAATTCCATTTTCTATCAAAAATGTGTTCTTGGCATTTCATTATGTGGCATGTGTATCCCCCCTCCTTCTGTGTTTCACCTCATGCCCTTTGACTAGGATGCCTGTATCCTTCTGTCTCCTTTGGTCTGAACTCCATGTTTCCTTAATACCATTCTCAAATTGTACCTCATTCCACCATTCTTTCATTCACTCAAAATAAAACAAACAAAGAAAGAAAACCTCACTGCTGCTAAGTTGATGCCAACTCACGGTGATCCCTTGAGTTAGAGTCCAACTTCTCCATTTTCTCGACTGTAATCTGTATGGCAGAAAACTGCCTGCCCTTTGTTATGCAGTACCACTGTTTAGATTCGAACCACCAATCTTCAATAGGTGTGTACCTTTGTTGTTATTGCTAAATGCCATCGAGTCTGTTCTGACACATACAGACCCTCTATAGGGTTTCTGAGGAGTGGCTGGTGAGTTCAAACCACCAACCTTGCAGTTCAAACCAACCTTGTGGTCTAGTGCTTTTCTTAACATGTCATACCAGGACTCCAAGTATGCACATGTTGTTGTTGTTAAGTGCCGTCGAGTCGGTTCTGACCCATAGCGACCCTGTACAGGGTTTCCAAGGAGCCACTGATGAGCTTGAACCACGGACCTTGCAGTTCAAACAGCTTTGTAGTCTGGCGCATTAACCCATAGCGCCACACCAGGACTCCAAGTATGAACATTGTTGTTGTTGTTGTTGTTAAGTGCCTTCGAGTCGGTTCCGACCCATAGCGACCCTGTACAGGGTTTCCGAGGGTGTAAATCCTTACGGGAGTAGAAAGCCTCATCTTTACATAGTGGGGACAAAAACACAAGTGAGATACACACACCACAGGATGGTCATCAAGATAAAAAGGTCCGCATTTACCCAAAGACAAAATAAGAAGAAGGGGAAATGAAGGAAGAATGGAAACAAGAAACAAGGCAGGAAGTGTAGCAATTGTTGATCCATGGAGGGGATTACAATCATTGAGATGAAACAAAGTGTATGATTGCTTGAATATAAAGCTGATGATCCGCTCTGTAAACCTTTGATTAATTAACAACAATTTTTCTTTTTTTCAGAGTGGCAAACCACCACCATTTCTGTTAGTTGTTGTTGTTAAGTGCCATTGAGTCAGTTCTGAGGAGTGAATAACTGTTGGGTTTGAACCTCTGATCTTGTGGTTAGCAGACCAGTGTTTATTCTACAGCACATACCAGGACTCATCAAATACCTAGAGTATAGTATGACTATGCAGTGTGTATATATAATGTTGTTGTTGTTGAGTGCAGTTGAATCATTTCTGACTCAGCTACCCTGTAATGGTTTCCTGAAGAGCAGCTGGTGGGTTTGAACCACTGACCTTGCCATTAGCAGTCCAGTGCTTATCCTACAGCACCACACAAGGAGTCATAGTGTATACTGTTGTTGTTAAGTGTTGCTGAGTCAATTCTGACTCTTAGTGACCCTGTACAGGGTTTCCAAGAAGCAGCTAGTAGGTTTGAACCCACAACCTTGACAGTGTACCTAGTGTATATATGTATATACAGTGTGTATAATGTTGTTAAGTGCATAAATATCATTTCCAACTCAGCAACCCATTACAGGCTTTCTGAAGAGCGGCTGGTGGATTTGAACCACTGACATTGCAGTTAGTAGTCCAGGGCCTATCCTACAGTGCCACACCAGAACCATAGTATATCTAGTATATAGTGTTTATATAATGATGTTAAGTTACATCCAGTGGCTTCTGACTCATAGTGACCCTGTATAGGATTTCCAAACAGTGGCTGGTGTCTTTGAACCACCGACCTTGCGGTTAGCAGCCCAGTGCTTATCCTACAGTGTCTCACCAGGACTTATAGTATTCTTGGTCTATGTATATATTGTGTATACACAGTGTGTATACTGTTGTTGTTATTAAGTGCCATCGAGTCAGTTGCAACTCATATTGAACCTGTATAGGGTTTCCAAGGAGTGGGCTGATGGGTTTGAACCCCTGAGCTTATAGCTAGCAGTCTAGTGCTTATCTCATAGTGCCACATGTAATCCATGGAGGGGATTACAACCATTGAGATGAAACAAAGTGTATGATTGGGTGAATGTAAAGCTGATGATCTCCTCTGTAAACCTCTCAATTAACAATAAAGTGTTTTCTTTTTGTAAAAGTGACGAACCACCAACATCTCTGTTACTGTTGTTGTTAAGTGCTATCGAGTCAGTTCCAAGGACTCCATTTCTGTTAGTCTTTGAGTACAAAACATTTACATTACCCAGTAGCATTCACATTTGTGGGCCCAGCATTATTCCTGTACATGAAACACTCCAAATAGTGGCCAGCATCAGGGGTGCTGGTATTATTAGGGGCCCTGGAGTCAATTTTAACTCATTGCAACCCTAAGTGACTGTGGAAAACTGCCTCACACAATTCTCTTGACTATAATTTTAATGGAAGCAGATCACTAGGTCTTTCTCCTGCAGAGCTCCTACATGGGTTTGAACCACCAACGTTTCAGTCAGCAGCCAAATGCTTGGCTGTTATATGCTAGGACTCCTTCACAGATAGTGACGGTGGCTACAGCAATTAGTGGGACAGATAATAAAGGTGGTAACTGAGTGTGGCCTGTCTCTAGGTCGCTGATGCAGAAATGGTATCCTTCTTGTCCCGGTAGCCTGGTTTCCAAGTGAGGGCTTTCACTGGCAGTGATAATGGTGCCTTTGAAAAGAAAGAAACTCCTTTTATCTAATCAAGCTTATGTATGGGACTCCAGTCAGGGAAGGAAGCTCAATATGGCCTTCTAATGTTTAGGAAGTAATTACTTCCACTCTGGTTCTGAATTGAGAAAGTATTAGCTTGATAAGAAAGAATGAGTTTCCATTCATTTGCAGTCACATTATGAATGACTAATTGTAATATATAGCACTTGGCATGTGGTGGTGTCTTTTTACATGTATGAGATAGAGCAAAGATTTAAAAAGATACTCTCTCTAGAACCTAGATCCTCTTTTAGTCCATGATTTACAATGTATCCCAGTTAGGACAAACCACATTTATGACCATCTTTTTTCTTTTTAAATGTTTTATTGTGAATTATATGATAGTTTACATGAGAGAACTTTAGTTTTACATTCATTCCATCGTATATCATTTCATTGCCATGGTTTCAATCCCTTCCGTGCATCATCAACCAACCAAAGGGTATATCCTAGAAACCTGTCCTCTACACTTCCCCCTCTTCCCCACCCCCACCCCCAGTCTTCTGCCTACAGTCCCTCTCCCTCTCTGGATCCAAAGGCCCCAGCCACTTCATCCCTCCATGTCATTGTCTCTGTCTCCATCTCAGGCATCCCTGCTTCTCTGGGTAGGGTCCCGCTCTCGGCTCTTCTCCGTTGGTGGTCCCAGAGACCTCCACTGGAGAAATAATCACTCCCTTCCTTGCTACAAAACGTCTACCTTTGCATTTCCAACCCTCAC
>NW_006408823.1:2690772-2703506 GCF_000296735.1 Chrysochloris asiatica
AACACAAACCCAATACAAGAAGGAAAGCAGAAGTTCTGGGATTGTGTTCCAAGTGGCATTGTCATGTGTGGTAATCTCAGGTTGTTGTCTGCTGTTGTTGGTTCTCAGTCTAAAGAACACCTTCAACATTTTTTTTTTTATATATAAAGTTCTGGTTTAAAAAAAAATCCCTTTAGTTTCTGTTTATCTGAAAATGTCTTAATTTCACCATCATATTTGAGAGACAGCTTAACTGGGTATTATTTTTCTTTCAGGGTTTTGTATGTGTCATCCTATTGCCTTCTTGCCTACATGGTTTCTGCTGAGAAATCAGCGCTTAGCCTTAATTGTTCTCCTTGTAGGAAATTTCTAGTTTTTGTCAAGCTGCTCTCAGGAGTCTTTCCTTGTCTTTGGTTTTGAAAAGTTTGATGATGATACATCTTGGTGGTTTTCTTTCGGGATCTATCATATTTGGAGTTCATTCAGCATCTTGTATGCTAATCTTCTCATCTTTCATGATATTAGGGAAGTTTTCTTGCACTACCTCTGTGCTTTTCATTGTTGTTGTTGTTAAGTGCCGTCGAGTCAGTTCTGACCCATAGCGACCCTGTATAGGGTTTCCGAGGGTGTAAATCTTTATGGGAGTAGAAAGCCTCATCTTTCTCCCGCGGAGCGGCTGGTAGTTTCGAACCTCTGACCTTAAGGTTCGCAGCCCGATTCGTAACCGCTACGCTACCAGAGTTCCTCTTCATGGTGTCCCACATAACTGTTGGACGTCTTTGGATTTTTTTCATTCTTTTTTCTAATTTTTCTTCTAGGATACTAGCATTGAGAGATTCATCTTCATGCTCACGAATTCAAGCTTCCATAGCTTCACATCTACTATGTTGGTCTTTCAGTGTGTTGTCCATTTCTGAGATCTTAGTATTAATCTTCTGGATTTCTAATTGTAGCTTTTGTTTTGTTCTAAAATTTGCATTTATTTTGTCTGTTTGTTCTTGTAGCATTTTCCTTAATTCTTCTAAAGGTTTTCTGTGTTTTCCTTGATCGTTTTGTCAATCCTTTGAAGGTGCCTAAATAGAATTCTTTTTCAGTTAGTTCCAGTACCTTTTCTTTCTCAGAAATGTTTTCTGACTCAACATCTCACTTATTTGTTTGAGCCATGCTCTCTTTTTAATGTTGTTTCAGGGATGTTATGGTGTTGTGTTTGTATTTAATTGATGATTGTATGTTGATGTGTTTCTATGGTCTCAACAACTGTCTGTGCTGTGGGTGTAGTATGTACCCCATTATCTGTTCACCGTTCATGTACCTCAGTTTAGGGTGAGTTTGGCTGGTGTTGACTATTAACTATCTATCATTGGAGCTGGTATTGGGTCTTGTCCATTGGTTGGCGCTTCAGAGGGTACGGTTGTGTTTGGACTGTGTGCGCACAGTTGCTGTCTCCTGTCATGTGGGAAAGAGGAGAGCTCCTCTGTCCCCTACCCCACCTCAAACAAACAAGAAAACAAAATAGAATGAATAAAAAACCAACAATGGAAAGGGAAATTAAGAAAGGAAAGAAATGAAATGAAAACAGCAAACAGGAAAAAAAAAAAATAACGTAACAACTGAAACGAGTACAGGGCTTCTGCTAGACCAACGTGGGCAGGACAGGGGGCTCTGCGGGTTCTGTAGGTCTGGAGCTGAGTCTGCCTGAAGCCAGGCACCAAGGCCAAGAAGCCAGCCCCTGCCTCTGACTGACAAGTCTCCCAACCACGGTGTTCTGAACTCCCAGAGAACAGGGCTGTGCTGGGTGTGCATGACAGTGGGAACTGGCCACACCTCTAGTCACCAGGAAGAAGTAGGAATCACACCTTTCACATCACCTGTGCAAATCTGCTCTGCCAGGTCACCTTCTGTCGCGAAAGCTGCTCACAGAAGTTCAGGATTGTCTGGTTGGCCATGCACCAGCCAGTCTCTCTCTCTCTCTCCATCCCTGTTCAGCTTCTCCTCCCAACAATAACTCAATCCCTTCCTCTAACTTTTCCTCTGAAGTTCAGAGTTCCAGAATTTTCATTTGTGCCTGTTTCTTTTGGTCTCTCATATCTTTGTTTTCTTAGTAAGTCTTACTATGATTTTGATTTTCATTCTACATTATTTTCCCTCCCATTCTGTCTCATATAGTCTATTGTCATCCTAATCAGAGTGGTTGGTAGTGGTTGTTGCTGCTGTTGTGAAGTCCTGTCGAGTCGATTCCGACTTATAGTGATGCTGTGTAAAGTTTTTGAGGAGTGGTTGCTGTGGTTATCGTACAGCACCACATCTGGACTCTGGTCAGTAGTGGTAACTGAACATAACACTGGTAGTCTCTGAATCCTTCCTGTTACCCTATGGGATAACATTTCCTAGGCTTATATTACACGTTTCTTGCCCTAGTGGTGGAATTTGTCATTTCTCCCAGAAGTTCTACTTTCTTTTAGTGAGAATGGTATTTCATGACCACAATCTGAGATTTAGACAACTCTTTGGTAACTCAGTAATTCCTAGGCTTTTACAACAGATACAAATAAAAACACAGACATCCAACTTAAATGGATAAAATGCCTCTTGGGTCGCATGGATACTTCTCAATGGAATTTTCTACAAGTGTGTTGTTCTCAGGTGCTACTGAGTCAGTTCTGATTCATAACGACCTTATGTACAACAGAACAAAGACTGTCCAATCCTCCACCACCCTCACAATCATTGTTACGTTACAGCCACTGTGTCAGTCCATCTTGCTGAGGGTCTTTTTTCCGCCAGCCCTCTACTTTACCAAGCATGAAGCTTTTCTCCAGGGACTCGTCCTTTCTGATAACAGGACTAAAATATGTGATATGAAGTCTCACCATCCTCATTTCTAAGAAACATTCCGGCTGTATTTCTTCCAAGACAGATTTGTCCCTTCTTCTGAAAGTCCATGGTATATTTAATGTTCTTCACCAACACCACAATTCAAACACATTGATTCTTCTATGATCTTCCTTATTCATGCTCCAGCTTTCATATACACGCGAGGTGATTGAAAATACCGTAGTTTGGATCAGATGCACCTTAGTCCTGAAAGTGATTCTCTTTGTTTTTAAATACTTTAATGAGGTCTTTTGCAATGGATTTGCTCATTGCAATCTGCTTTTGATTTCTTGATTCCTGCCTCCAAGGATGTTGCTTATGGATCCAAGTAAAATGAAGTTTTTGCCATTTATTATGATGTTGTTTGTTGGTCCAGTTGTGAGGATTTTTGTTTTCTTTATGTTGAGGTGAATCTACACTGAAGACTGTAATCTTTGTCAGTAAATGCTTCATGTTCTCTTCACTCTCAGCAGACAAGGTTGTGTCATCTATATATCACAGGTTGTTAACAAGTCTGTATCCAATTCTGTGTTTCTTGTATCATCCAGCTTCACAAATTATTTGTTCAACAAACAGACTGGATAAGTTTGGAGAAAGGATACCACATTTACGCACACCTTTCTAAATTTTAAACCACGCAGTATCACCTTATTCTGTTCAAACAACTGCCTCTTGTTCTATGCACAGATTCTGCATGAGCACATTGGGGTTTTGTTTGTTTTTAAAGTTTTTATTGTGAATTGAGTGAGAGAACACTTATCGTTTTATTGTAATGATTACAATTTCTTCCATGCATCATCATTCAACAGTATTTGCTGCCATTCTCTCTGTTTTTTGTTTGTTTGTTTTGGGGTTGTTGTCTTTTTTGTTTTGTTTTGAGGGGGGGATTACACAAAACTGTCAGGAATATATAATCATTTAAACAACCAAAAGGCACATTCTGCAAGCCTGCCTCCTGGCTGCCAGCACTCAGTCCCTCTCTTTCCATGAGTCTAGAGTCCTGAGCTGCTCCCTCTCTCTATGTCCTTATCTCTGTCTCCATGTCTGGTGTTGCTGCTTCTCTGGGTAGGGTCCCTCATTCCGCTTGTGCTCTTCTCCCTTGATGGTCCTACAGTCACGAGCCCATTGTTTTTGAAACTCCCATTCTTCACAAAGTTATCCATAATTTGTTATGATCCACTCAGTTGAATGCCTTTGCATAGTCAATAAAGCACAAGTAGACATCTTTCTGGTATTCCTTGCTTTCAGCAAAGATCCATACGATATCAACAATGATATCACTCATTCAACATACTCTTTGGAATCTGATTTTAATTTCTGACAGTTACCTGTTGATATATTGTTGCAAACATTTAAAAATTATCTTCAGCGATATTTTATTTGTGTACCCTATTAATCATATTATTAATTTCTACATTCTGTTGGATCACCTTGCTTTGGAATGGGCATAAATATGGATCTTTATCCGTAGGTTGGCCAGCTGTCACGTCTTAAGTTTCCTGCCTTAGACAAGTGAGAACCTCCATTGCTGTATCAGTTTGTTGAAACATTTCAATTTATATTCCATCAATTCCTGGAGGCTTGTGTTCCACCAATGCCTTCAGTGCAGCTTGGACTTCTTTCCGTATCATTATCTCTTGATCATATGCTTCTTCCTGAAATGGTTTCTTTTTGGTACAATGATTCTGTATTCCTTCCATCTTCTTTTGATGCTTCCTGCATCATTCAATATTTTACCCATAAAATCCTTCTGTATTACAACTTGAGGCTTGAAGTTTTGATCCCTTTCATATTATACCTGCCTCTGTTTTCTTCCATGCCCAGAATCCTGGTGCTAAAGGACCCAGGGTATGCTAGAATGAAGATTTTCCAAAATAACCCATTGGCTTTTTCCAACGTTATACACATGACACCGCTTGAATTCATCACTTTTATTATCACTAGACTGCTGAGTGGATTCTAACAGAATAACAATTACTTTCAGAGGCCTTAGCTGGAAAACACAGTGTAGCTGACCATCCTGAAGCTGTGATCTGAACACTGATGGATCCTTTGTTCTGGAACTGTCTCTTACTTTCTGTGCTATACCCTAGACCCCAGCACTCATACCACCAAGTATTCCAGAGTACCTCCTTAAAATGAGATCTCAGGGAGGTCTCGTTTTGTTGCACTTTTCCTTCTTGTGCTTCACAGCTATTGCAGTATTATTGTTTTACAAATTGAAGGTTTGTGACAACCCTCTGTCAAGCACAACCATTGGTACCATTTTCTTCAGCAGCATGTGGTCATTCCTGTCTCTCTGTGTCTCTGTTTTGGGGATCCTCATACCATTTCAGACTTTCTCATCATGCAGGTACATACTTCCAAGATGACAGTCTAGTGTCAATATCACTTTGATATGCATTCAAAAATCAAAGCATCCATGGGATATTCTTGAGCGTGGTGGAACCGAATCCACAGTACCACCACCATCTGCCTGTATTTCTGGGAAAGTAGAAAGACTTTGACGCTGGGGCTGAGCCTTTAGCTAGGATCACCTCTGTTGTAGCAGAGCAAGATGGGAGAGGGCATACAGAAGTAACAACTCCAGGGAATGAGACAAGGGACCAGTTGGGTGGTTGGTCTGGAGGTGGGAAGATGGTGTCTTCATCATCGGGCCTTTAGTTGGACTGACCAGAGGGATGGCTCTAGACTGGTCTTCTGGCCTTCTTGGTGCCCTCCTCACACTGGGCTGTACATTTTCCTCTTGGGAAGCTCTGTGATGCTTATCACACTCCTGGGTACCATTTGCTCTTGGCTGTTTGGATACCCAAGCATCAGGAGAGATAGCCCAGTCCTTGAGAACAGCTCTGAATGACTAAAGACGTTTATGAAACACAATCTGCAAATGCTCCTGCGTGTACAGAGACCAATGCAAAGCTCTGGATGAGCTCTTATTCCCACTGAGTCCTGAATGGCTGCAGAAATCATGAGGATGGGGGAGCACGTCTTCCTGGAAGAGTTGCCAGCAGATTGTGCCAGCACATCAGCTATCCTGAGATGCACACAGCATATTTGGTAGCAAACCACAGGATCAATTCACTGGTCTCTGTAAAGAGACAATTTGAAGAATGTTTTCTCTTTAATGGTGTTGAAAACATACAACTTATATTCAGGAGTGGTAGAGAGAACATGAATCATATTTATAAATTTTTTTTTTGTTATTGTGCGCACTGAGTTGGATCCTACTCCCAGTGACCTCACATAGCATAGTAGAACTGCCCCATGGGTTATTTTGTTTTTGTTTTTTGGCTGTAAACGTTGTAGGAATAGATCATCAGGTATTTCTTTTGTGGTACTGCCTTGGTGGGCTGGAACTACCAGCCTTCCAGTTAGCAGCAGAGCACTTAAACTGTGGCACCACCAAACTCCTTTGTAAATATCAAGTGCGTACACAAAAGGGAGGTGGGGGTATTGGAGACAGACCTCACAAGTCTGCAGTAGTTAAGGACAATGAGTGTTAGATGCCAGCTCAATTCAGTCTCCCTTGTCTTCTGCCTCTAACCTGCTATTTTTAATTAAGAAATCATTTCCTTTAACAATCAGCAGTTGTACAGTGTATATGTCTGTTGATTCTTTCACTCATTTGGAGTGAGGTTGAGGAATCTGTCTCTTATGCCATGAACACAGGCTCATTGGCCTTAATCATCACTACTTTCTGTGTGCCTTGTACTTACTAAGGCACAATAAGTATTTATTGGATGGATGGATGGACAGTGGATGGATGGATGGATTGATGGATGGAGAGATGGTGAATGGGTAAATGGATGGGTATGTAGATGGAGAAAGAGAAGGATGGGCAGATGAGTGGATGAGTAGACAAATGGAAAGAGAAATTGATGGTTGCGTGGATGGAAAGATCTAGAGATGGAGGAATGAATGAATGATGGATGCATAGATGAAGAAAATATACTCTGGATCCATGCAGTCCTGTATTTTATTCTTTAACGCAACCACTAGTTGTTAAAATAGTTAGACATTGTGTTAAATTAGTTTTAATCTCACTAATCCATAATTTCATCATTTGTAAAATGGGGAGATAAGAGTTATCATGCAGATGAAATGAGGTACTGGTATAGGGTTTCTGAGGAGTGACTGGTGAGCTTGAACCACCAACCTTGCAGTTCAAACTAACTTTGCGGTTGAGTATTTATCCTACGGCACCACACCAGTCCTGTTTTGCTCTCAGCAATTTCCGCTCTTGCTGCTGCAAGAAGAACTGTAAGAAGGGGGAAAGAGACCCATGAGTAGTTGGGTAGGGCCCTTTCCACCTTTACCAAGGGAAGCACAGCCATGTAAAAGTGATTAGCCCCATCCACATCTTACCTTAACTTAAGGATTTCATTTTTTATAAGTACTTATGCAGAGGAACTTCATTTATTACTGAAAACGAAAAACTAAGGGAAAAAGTTATGATCTTTTCTTTTTAATAAGTTAAGCCAACATAACAACAAAAAAGTGCCTTTGATGTCTTTGTTGTTTACACTTAATAAATCATGGCACATAATTATGCTGATAAATTCCAGCGGCTGAGCTGACTTCTTTTTCCTTATGCAGCTTGGGATGCCACTGATAAATCAATCTCGACTTCCTAGTGGCTTTCCTATCCTGCAGAGAATCTGCTTTGCTCTTCCATGGCAGCTCCTTGGGCCAATACATCACCCAGGCCCTTCATCCTTCTTCCATATCATTAGAACAACAGCTGGTTCTGATAATGCATTAATGTAATACATCATGGAGCTGGATGCCTGGCTGCTACATTACTCAAAAGTTAATGTGATAGGGAAAGGAGAAAAACCCAATGTTCTGATAACTCGCAAAGTTGAGGTTTTGTTGTATAGTTTTGTTTTCCTGTGATATGACACTTGAAACTGCACGCTCCAGGTTCCCAGCTTTGTAATCTTCAAAATTCCTCCTTCCTGAACTAAATCCGCTCTTCTTTTCTGGACTCTTGCAAGCTGCTTTATCTGGAAACCGTTCGAGTCGACGCCCTTGAGTTAGGGCTTCTGTCCTTGCTGATGTTCAAATAGCTACTGACATAACTTAATCCTTTCATGACCCATGGGACATATATCACCCACCAGCATTTTCAGCCTCTCAGATTTCTTAAGGAGCTGTTGCCCCGACTGCAGTCCATGATGCTGCCTGGCGGGATCTCAAATAACTTCACGCATCTAAAGATTCATCCCATCAATCGTACCACCAGAGTTCAATTGGAATATATGCAGAGGTTTCAAAATGCTTGCTGATAAATTACATTATACTTGAGTTCCATTCTGCCAATAACTTTTCGCAGCACCCTTATATGTATCATAAGGAACCCTGGTGTGGCACTATGGGCAAAGTACTGGGTTGCTAACGGCAAGGTCAGTGGTTCAAACCCACCAGCTGCTACGAGGGAGGCAGATGAGCCTCTCGTAAGGATTTACAGCCTGGAAAACTCTAAGCAACAATTCTTCTCTGTCATATGTAGGGTCATTATAGGTCAGGTTGTGCTCAGTGGCATTGGGGCTTGGGGGCTGATGTATCACACATAATTGTAAGGAAAAAAATCCATATTTTTTGCAACAAATACCTCCTTGATTTCAGCATGCTTCAATTAATGAAAACACAGGTAATCAGTTAAAAAAAAAACAGCAGAATAACTCAGTCAGGAAAGGGTTAAGGCCAACAAGAGCATGCTTCTTTGAAATCCATTTTCTCAACTTAGTCATTGTGTTAATTTGGCAGAGCAGCTGTAGGATTCAGTGGGATCATGTACATATGCCAAGAACTTGACACATAGTAATAACTCAACCCAAATTAACTATTAATATTTATCATGATTTTCAAGCTCGACATTTACCAAGCTAGGAATCTCAGGAAAATGTTAATGACAAATGTTGTTGTTGGGTGCCGTGAAATCTACTGTGACTCATAGTGACCCCATGTGATAGTGTATAACTGCCCAACAGGGCTTTCTTGGCTGTGATATTTACAGAAGTTATCCCCAGAACTTTCTTCCGAGGACCTGAGGGTTGGGCCCAAACTGACTTTTGGTTTGCAGCTGAGCACTTTTTTTTTTTCTTTTGCTGACCCTTCACTTTACCAAGCATGATCTCCTTCTCCAGGCACTGGACTCTCCTGATAACATGTCCAAAGCACTCTGTTGTTAAAGTGCAGTCGAGTTGGTTCCCACTCACTGTGACCCTGTGTGTGGTTTCCTAGGAGCAGCTGGTGAGTTTAAACCACTGACCTTTCAGTTCAAGCCGACCTTGTGGTCAAGTGCTTATTCTACAGCACCACACCAGGTATGGCTTATTACCGATAAAATCAACACTGCGTCCCAAATGATTTGATTTTAGAACTCTTTAGGATGGCAGGGCCAGGGGCTAATGTTCCTTATAATGTTGTTGTTGTGTGCTGGTGAGTGGATTCTTCCTGTCATCACAGATATGACTCTATACGACACAGTAGAACTTCTCCATAGGGTTATCTAGGCTGTAATCTGGTAGCATAGTGGGTTACAAGTCAGACTCTTCCACAGGAGAAAGATGAGGCTCCCTGCTCCCGTAAAGAGTCGGGGCACTACAAGGTCGGTGGTTCAAGCTCACCAGCTGCTCCTCGGAAACCCTATACACGGTTGCTATGACTCAGACGTGACTCGATGTCAGTTAATGGCAACAACATATACATTTATAGATATAGTTAGATGTATGTGTACATGTATGAATACATATACATGTATGTGCATATCCACAACATGTGCTTTTTCTTTCATGTTCAAACCATCCTTTCTCTTCAAATCAATTGCTGCTAAGCACTGTCAAGTCCCTTCTGACTCATAGCGACTCTGTATAGGGTTTCCAAGGCTTTCAGTCTTCATGGGAGATGACTCATCTTTCTCCTGCTGAGCTGCTGGTGGGCTCAAACTGTGGACATTGTGGTTCACAGTCAAGGGCTTATCGTATGGCTCCATCACACTCTGTATATATATATGTCTATATGTTTATATGGAGTCCTGGTGTGGTGCTGTGGGCTAATGCGCTGGACTGCAAGGTCGCTTGAGACACAAGGTTGATGGTTCAAGCGCACCAGCTGCTCCTACAGAGTCATTTCCTACAGAAATGACTCAACAGCACTTAACAACAACAACAACAACAACAACATGTGTGTATATGAAGTTCTGGTGTGGTGTTGCAGGATAATGCAAAGGTTGGCAGTTCAAACTCACCAGCCATTCCTCAGAAACTCTATACAAGGTTGATATGTGTCTGAACTGACGTGAAATCTCTTAACAACAACATTTTTTGAAAGAGCAGATCACCAGGTCTTTCTTCCCTGGAATCCCTGGTTGAGTTCTAACCTCCAACCTTCCAGTTAGCAGCCAAGCATTTAACCCTTCAGTCCCAGGGCTCCCTATTCCTGTGGATAAAACTCAGATCAAATCCATCAACTTGATCCCTAATCATAGAACCTCTCCATAGATGTTCTGAGACTGTAAATAAGGAAGCAGGTGGCCTCATCTTTCTCCCCCAGGAAATCTGGTGCCGTCAATTTCCCCCTTACAGCTGTGGAGGTCTTGGTCAAAGTCAGAGGACTATTTAAACCCAGAATCGGGCTAGAACTCAGACCCTCTAGGACTCGAGTTGTTCTCATCTCCCTCCTTCCTGTCCCTGTGGTTCTTGAAGAGCAACCTGTGCCCAGCCTGTATCAGATTCACTTATGGGGTCAGGGGGCACTGGTTCATCTTGCAGACTCCTCCAGCCAATGCCAGACCTACTGGCTGAGAATCCCTGAAGCCAGGGCCCAGGAATCTGCATGTGTACATGCCTGTTGTAGACGCTTCTGTTGGACACTGATGTCCGGAGTCATGTGGAACACACCATGCTTCTTTGTAGCCATGCCGTGTGGGCTGAGTTGCTAACTACCACATCCTCTGAAAACTCCAAGGACTTTGGGAAATGGCCCATGGTTATCCTCTCCACCCTGCACCCTGTCCTCCCAGCCCCTCTGTAGGCGCTTCTGAGGTTGGAGAAGGTCTGGATCCTAGGAGGATCCTGGAGGCGGCTGTTTCCCTTGCAGATGCTTCTAGAAAGAACCCTCCCTGCCAGCGGTGGTCCAGACAAGAGCCTCGGCTCTGTGATCCCTGCTAATGCTCCTCTGGGAGACAGACGTGTCGGGCGGGGGGGAGATGAGTTTTAAATGGAGAGGCACGTACACCGGGACCCTGTCAAGTCACTCTGGAGAGAGCATCACAATGCTGCGGTTTCCATGGAGACCAGGTGACTGGAAGCTCACCTTTGGCCCTGGAACCAGCCTCCAGCTTCTGGGAACAACCACAGACTGCTGCTTCTGATGGGAGTGTGTATGGTGGGGGTTGGGAGTAGGGGCTGGTGGCAATTCTGCAGGAGGCTCAGCCACCTGTGCTGACCTGCTGGGAACTTCGGAAAGAATCCAGAGCAACAAGCAACCTGCAGCAGGGAGGGGTGGAGGAAGGGGAGCTACCCCACCTTCCTGCCCCACTAGGGGCCACTGCCATCCAGAGCACTCCCTCCCCCTAATTTTTGGCTCTTTTAAACTAAGCAAGAAACCCTGGTGGCATAGCAGTTAAGCGCTTAGCTGCTAATTGAAGAGTCAGCAGTTTGAACCCACCAGCTGTTCCGCTGGAGACAGATGTGGCCTCTTGCTTCTATGAAAATGATGACCTTGGAAGCCTGTTGGAGTAGCTCTACTCTGCCCTACACAGGGCTTCAAACCAGTTGATTCCAGTTTCACCCACTGCTGAGAATTTGCCTTTCCACCCAGATACACTGAATCAGGGAGTCCTGGTGTGGCGCTGTGGGATAAAGCACTGGACCGCAAGGTCATTTTCAACCACAAGCGGTTCAAACTCATGAGCTGCTGCTAGGAAATCCTACACAAGGTTGCTATGAGTCATAACTGTCTTCACGGCACTTAACAACAACAATATTGTGAATCAGAGTCCCCCTTTTAGCGAGACCCCCAGGTGATTCTTATAGATTCTTAGAGCTCTTGTAGATTCCTAGAGATTGTGCACATATAAGAGCCACCTGGATATCTTGTTATCTGGGGTAGAAAGGCGAATTCTTACCAGGGAGTCAAACCGGTCTAGCTCTGGTCCTATAGGGTCTGTTGTTGTTGTTAACTGCTGTTGAGTCAGTTCCAACCCATAGCGACCCTGTATAGGGTTTCCGAGGAACAGCTGGTGAGCTTGAACCGCCGACGTTGCAGTTCAAACAGCTTTGCAGTCTCGCACCTCACCAGAACTCCCCTATAGGGTCTATATGAGTTAAAACTGACAGGACAGCAATGGGTTTATTTTTTAATTTTAAAGAGCAGTGGGGAAGATAGGCCTGGATGTCCCAGACTCATTCATTGGTGTTCAGGCTGCTCCTTTCTTCTGTCATGAAAACTTGCAATTCCACAATATCCAGGTGTGGTGATGCTGGCCCCATCTCCTTCCTGTGATCATTTTTCTGCTTTCTTGTATGTAAGTAGCCGTGGACTGGGGCCCCCTCTGCAGGATAATTATCCCCTCTGGGGATAATTTTACACTTTGGAGACAAGTTGTCAAATGAGTTCAGAAAGTTCCTGTATAACCTTCTCCCAACTTCCTGCCTCGTTAATATCTAACATTAAGTAGATGGATGGATGGATGGATGGATGGATGGATGGGTGGATGGGTGGGTGGGTGGATGGGTGGATGGGTGGATGGATGGATGGGTGGATGGATGGATGGATGGATGGATGGATGGATGGATGGATGGATGGATGGGTGGGTGGGTGGATGGATGGATGGATGGATGGATGGATGGATGGATGGATGGATGGATGGATGG
>NW_006408823.1:2703706-2742970 GCF_000296735.1 Chrysochloris asiatica
ATGGATGGATGGGTGGGTGGATGGGTGAATGGGTGGGTGGCTGGGTAGATGGATGGATGGGTAAGTAGATGATTGATTACATGGATATATGGATGATTGAATGGGGGAGCTGCTGTTGAGTCATCTCTGACTCATGGAGGCTTTAACTACAACATATCCAGGCAGTGCCCAGTCCTCCATCCTCACAGTCACCAGCATGTGTCCTTCTTCAGCCATTCATCTCTCCTGATTACATGTCTGAATCAAGTGATCCCAGCAGTATTCTGTTGCAATCTACAAGTATAAGGTTTCCATTGGCTGATGTTCAGAAATGATCACCAGATGTTTTTCAGGTAAGGACACTTTGTAGGTATCGTCTCATTTAATCCTCAGAAATCTTTCAGCTAAGTTTCATTAACGATGTAATCAAAGGTTAGGGAGGCTAATGGGACTGAGGTTTTCTCACACATGGACACACACACGTGCACGTGTGCATGCACAGAGTAAATAGAGGAGCTGGGATTTGAATCCAGATACCACAGCTCATGTCGTTGTTCTCAGGCAATGTTAAGTTGATTTTCAACTCATAGGGACCCCACATGACAGAGTAGAACTGCCCCAGAGGGTTTCATGGTTGTCATCTTTACAGAGCAGATCTCCGGGTCTTACTTCTGCAGAGCCAGCCACTGGGTGGATTTGAACCACCAGCTTTCTGGTTAGCAGCTAAGCACTTAACAGCAGTGTCACCAGACCTCCCTCAACAGCACATACTCTTGCCTACAATGGATTTTGGTCAAGGGGGTCCTGAAAAATGCACCAGCCAGCCACACCCATGTACTTCTTTCTAGGAACTTTGGCATCTTTCTTCCAATGGTCACTCCTCCTTCTCTTAAAACTGGGAAACTACCATCTCCGTCAAGCAAGCTGTTGATTTAACTGGGGACATATGGATCACTTGTGAAAATGCTCTGCTGTCTCCTTTCATGGTCTTCATCTCCCTTGGCTAAGTGGTTGCCATTGGGAAATTGACTTCTTCCCTTGGACGAGATCTTGGGTCCCTGGATGGCTTGCAGAGAGAGAGTGAGAGCCTGCAGATAGGAAGTGCAGTCATTATGCCCAGCCAGATGGGATCCAGCCCAAATGAAACCTGCTGAAAGTACAGATCTTGTCCATGGGGAGGGAATGCTGGCTGGAGGTCACATCCAGCTATAGGTGCTTCTAAAGAAAGACCTGCTGACCCTACGTACTTTGAAAATAATTAGCCACTGAAAACCACATGGAGCACAGTTCTTCTCTGGCAAACGTGCAATCACGTGAGTCAGAATCAACTTGATAGCAGCTGGTGTCAATAGTCAGCGTGGCTCAGGATGGCAAGGAGGCCAAGTACTCACAGATTCGCCAGGATACTTCACAGGGCACTCGAGCCTTATGGGGTTTATCAGCTGCAGGTGGGGAATGCACGCTGAACCCCAGCTCTTACCCAGGAAGCCTTGGACTAGGCCAGCTTCTCCCAGTGCCTGAGTGGCTGGCCAAGGGATTGGAGAAACCAAGTGCCATCCTTTCAGATGGGACCCAGACCCAGCCATCACCTCTGGTTACCATGGAGTCGATTTTGACCATGGCCACTCTGTCTCAGAGTAGAGCTGAGCTCCAGCCAGTGAGAACTGGATTTTTTTGGAATTGGATCATCAGGCACTTATTCGGAGGGACCTCTTGTTCTGGAGGGGGCAGGGACTCTCTTCAAACCTTTTGGTAAGCAGTCAAATGCACTCATGTTTCTGCACCCAGGGACTGGAGACCCAGTATGAAATAACCTTTAGTGATAGGATTTGAAGGAGCTCTGGTAGTGTAGTGGTTATGAGTTGGGCTGCTAATCTCAAGGTTAGCAGTTCAAAACTACCAGCTGTTCCACAGGAGAAAGATGAGGCTTTCTGCTCCCATAAAGATTACAGCCTCGGAAATGCTATACAGGGTTATTATGAGTCAGAACCTACTCCATGACACAGAACCACCACCACCACCACCACCAATAGGATTTGAACAGTTGAATCCCTGTTCAGTTCCCCTGCTGGCCTGAAGGAGGTGATGCAGTTAGATCCCAGCATGTCTTTAATGCCTGGTTCTGTAAGATAAGCACTGGATTACTAACCTCAAGGCTGACAGTTCAAACCCACCAGCCACTCCATGGGAGAAAGATGATACTTTTCTGCTCCCATAGAGATTGGCCACCTCAGGAACCTTATAGAGGATTGTTAGGAGCTGCAGTCAACTTGATGATACTGAGAGTTTTAAATGGGGCACTGTGGGTTAATGCGCTGGACTGCAAGGTCAGTTTGAGCCATAAGGTCGGTGGTTCAGGCTCACCAGCTGCTTCTCAGAAACCCTACTCAGGGTCACTATGAGTTGAAGCCAACTTGACAGCAGTTAACAACAACAACAAACACCCTGGTAGTGTAGTAGATTACAAGCTGGGTTGGTAACCACAAGGTCAGCAGCTTGAGTTTACCAGCTGCTCTGCAGTTGCTGTCATGGATTTGATTGACCTTGAGCTCTTTTAGGACTCCTAGTGTGGCACTGTAGGATCAGCACTGGACTGAGAACAACAAGGTCAGCAGTTCAAACCTACCAGCTGCCCCTTGAAAACCCTATACAGGGTTGCTATGAGTCAGAGTCGACTCAATGACACTTAACAACAACAAAACAAGATCTCTCTATACAACATAGATCTTATTATCTAGTTAAGCTAAACTATCATTTGCTTCTTTTGGAGTCCTGGTGTGGCACTGTAGGGTTAGCACTGGACTGCTAACCACCAGCTGCTCCTCAGAAACCCTTTATAGAGTCGCTATGAATCGGAACTGACTCAATAGCACACAATAGTGTTTGGTTTTAATAAGACTTCAGAGGATAGTTTTAGCTTAAAGTTTAAATATCATCTCAGGGCAATGTGTCAGGGGCTTCTCCAGCCTTTGTGGATCCATGATGTCTGGATTCCATGAAAATTTGCCCTGAAGGCCTTTCTGATCACCTTGTCTCACAAGATGCTCTTCCTTTCAGCCTTTCCTCCTCAGTCTATTCTGTTTTATAGATCGTGCCTCTAGAATCAACGGTTACTCCCTGGGTCCCTCTACTGGGCTGTAGGAACATCGATGTGAGCACTTTGCTGGTGTTCATGGATGTATATCAGGTGACAGTATCTGATGTAACAATAGTCTCTCAGTGTTTCAGACAGTGGTGGCTTGCATTTTGCTATGTGATTGAGCTCAGTACTAGCAGTATTTCAGATACCCACAGGGTCCTGCACAGAATTCAGAAGAACTCTCAGACTAAGACAAGGAATAATGGCCTGGCAACCTATTTCCAAACATTAGCCCATGGAAACCTTATGGATCACAACAGAAGCTTGTCTGATAGACACGATTCTAGAAGATAAGTAATTATGAAGTTGATCGAGGACCTGGAAGCATTTTGTTCTGTTTATACACAAGCTCACCATGAGCTGGAGCTGACTTCATGGTGATGTGGTGGCTCTATAGGCTAAACACTGGAATTGCCAACCACAAGGTTAGTTCAAGTTTCCCAGCTGCTGCTCAGGAGAAAGATGAGGCTTTCTGCTCCTGCAAAGATTTACAGCCTTGGAAACTCTATACAGGGTCGTCTTGCTATGAGTCAGAACCAACTTGCCAGCAGTGAGCAACAACAACAACGAACAGTGTCTGGCAACGGAAGCTTTTCACAACTGTGAGTGCAGGCATCCATCAGTGAATACCAGGATTCCAGTCCCAGACGGGCCTAGGTCCAGCCCCTCTCCCTCCCTGCCTCCATTTCTTCCTCAGCAGGTGAGAGAATCACAGATTCCAAGGTCCCTCCTAAGTAATGTCCACAGAGCAAGTACACTTCACTTCTTATCTGTATCTGTCTACTTCCCTGTCGTCCCCCCACACTTAAACACACGACTTCCTCAGATGTCTCCTGTCAGGGTTAGCAGGCCTCAGGGAATTAGGGGTGTCAAGAAACCTCAGAAAGTGGCAGATCCATTGTGTGCACCAGTGAATTGGGTAATTAGGGAGGGTGGTGGGTGGGGAGAAGGAGCAGACCCTGACAGCTACTACATATCAGTTAGACTAGGGGATGTGGGTCTTTAATGCCTCTTACATGCTTGCTAGCTCTGAATGAGGCTGGGGGCCAGGTGGCTCTATAGGAGTGTGGGGAGAAAGAGAGGTAAGGGTTGTGGGTCCTTAGTTGTCTTGGGGACTCTTTGAGTGCAGAGAGGAGGGTGGGTAGGGAAGGAGGCAGGGAACCCTTTTGGACCAGGGTTTGGATAACCACTGTGTAGTGGATACCCAACCACAAGCTCAGGTGTTTGGGAATTATCTCCTACTTTAGCCCTTACAACCAACTTCATTTCTGACCGTGAACTCACTCACTGCTGGAGCTGCTTGGGGTCTCCCAAACCCCCAAGGGGATTATGAAATTCAGAAACACAAGCAGGGTCACTGTTTTGTTCTAACCCGTGAGCTGGCTGCACAAGGATGTGTTCTTCCATTCTGTCCAGCCTCCGGACATGTCCTTCTCATAAGGAGGAGAATGAACTTTGCAGTCTCTTCCAGCTTCCGCATACTCACATTGGGGTCCGTGCTTTTAGGGACAAAAGACAGATCAGGAAGCATTTGCTGTAAGTCCAACTTCCCTGAATCAGTGAGCTGCGTGGAAGGAGGAGAAGGAAACAGGGAACTCCAGGGAAAGATGAGAGGTGTAAATTAATTTCTGAAATTCTTCTCCCACTGTGGTGAAGACAGTTAACACTCCTCTATAGACAGAACATTTGCACTATAGCAGCCACTGTGTTCAAAGCTTCGCACACATCACTTATTTAACCTTTTAAACAACTTGGTTGTTGTCGTTAGCTGCCATCAAGTCTCCCTGGACTCATGGTGTTCCCGTGCATTGCAGAATAGATGGAACTACTCCTTAGAGTTTTCTCAACTGTAACTGAGAAAACCCAATGGAGAAGTTTGCCAGGCCTTTGTTCCAAGGCGTCACTGGGTGGATTCAGACTGCCAATCTTTTATTTAGCAGTCAGGTATGTAATCAGTAGGGTGCTTAATCAATTATGCCACTCCACTCGGGGACTTCCAGGATACATATTCATTCATTTAATTCTCTCCGTAATCCTGTCAGATAGCTGACCTGTCATTGGGATTCTCATTGCACAGATTAGGACTGAGGACCAGAGGAATTCATCCATGGCCAAGTCCATGCAGGCCGGAAGGGAGCAGAGCTGAAGTTTAAACCCAGCCAGCCTGGGCCTGCTCTGGGCCCACAGCAGAGCACAGCACAGTATAGCTGTCCTTCCACAGGCTCTGCTGCCTGTGATTTTCCTGTAGTGCTTCTTCTCCCCTCACCCCGACCCTCTGTCTTTCAAGCTGCTGGGAACTGTTTAAATTTCTCAGGCAGGTGCGTACACCTGGCACCTAGGAACAAGCTGGTCTCAAAGCAAGAATCCAATGCATCGTCAGTTACCTGGGAGGCCTGGATGGGGAAAATTAATCAGTTGGCTGTCTCCAGGGGGTGAGGAGATTACCAGAAGGCCACACGTTCCATGGTGCCAGTTAGGATGACCCAGGAGGGAAGAATGTGGTCAAGGCAAATCTGTGCTGATAGTTGATTTAGAATTACGAACTAATTAGTATGTATGGGCATTCAATTATGGAGTCCTGCTGAGGTGCTTCAGGATAAGCACTGGACTACTAACCACAAGGCTGGCAGTTCAAAGTCACCACCCACTCCTCAGAAATCCTATAGAAGATCGCTATGAGTCAGAACCAACTTAACAAAAACATGCAATCTTTGGAAACGTCTCTCACTCTCTTTATTGCGGTAAAATACACAATGTGTTTTAAACATTCTGAAGTGTACATTTCAGTGGCATTCAAGTCCAACCACAGTATTATAAAACCATCACCCCTCTCTTGTTCCACAATATTTTCATCATCCCAAAGAGGAACAGTATGTATCATTGACTCTTGATCATATGCTACCACTTGAAATGATAGAACATCAACCATGTTCTTTTAGTACAGTGATTCTGTGTATTCCTTCTTTTGATGCTTTCTGCATCATTCAATAATTTACCCAGAGAATCCTTCAATAACGAAAGTTGAGGCTTAATTTTTTTCTTCAGTTTCCCCAGCTTGAGAAATACTGAGCATGTTCTTCCCTTTTGGTTTTCTGACTCCAGATCTTTGCAGATTTCATTGTAATATTTGACTTTGTCTTCTTGAACTGACCTTTGAAATTTTCTGTTCAACTCTTGTACCTCCTCATTTCTTCCATTTGTTTAGCATCTCTACACTAGAGAGCAAGTTTCAGTGTCTCTTCTGACATCCATTTTGACCTTTTCCTTCTTTCTTGTATTCTTAATGACTTTTTGCTTTCTTCCTGTATGATGTTCTTGATGTCATCCCACAGCTCTTCTGGTCTTGGGTCTTTAGTGTTTAATATATCAAATCTGTACTTCAGATGATATCTAAATTCACGTGGGATATTTTGGCTCTTGTGGACCTGTTTTAATTTTATTCAGCATTGGTCTAAATTTGCATATGAGCAATTGATGGTCTGTTCCACAATCTGCCCCTGGCCTTGTTTGGGCTGATGATATGGAACTTTCCCAAGGTACATTGAAGGAATTAGCAAAGAACAAGGCACCAAGAATTCATGGAATAAAAATTTAAAACTTTCAAGAAAGTGAGGTGGCATTGGAGGCACTCACTCATCTATGCCAAGAAATTTGGAAGACAACTATCTGGCCAACTGATTGGAAGAGATCCATATTTCTACCCATTCCAAAGACAGGTGACCCAACGGATTGGGATTCCCATTGCACAGATTAGGACTGAGGCCCAGGTGAGTTCACCAGACAATATCTTTGATATTTCATGGGAGTAAAGTTTTACTAAAGGTGATACAGAAATGGCTACAAGTATACATTGACAGAGAACTTCCAGAGGTTCAAGCCAGATTCAGAAGAGGCCATGGAATGAGGGATATCATTGCTGATGTCTGATGGATCTTGGCTGAAATCAGAGAATATCAGAAAGATGTTTACCTGTGCTTTATTGACTACACAAAGGCTTTCGATTGTATGGATCATGACAAGCTATGAACAACATTACAAAGTATGAGTATGCTGGAACACTTAATTGTGCTCATGAAGAATCTGTACCTGGACCAAGAGGCAGTTGTTCAGACAGAACATGGGAACACTGAATGTTTTAAATTTAAGAAAGGTGTGCAACAGGGTTGTATTCTTTCACCATTCTTATTAAACCTGTATGCTGAGCAAATAATCTGAGAAGCTGGGTTCTATGAAGACAAATGTGGCACCAGGATTGGAGGAAGACTAATTAACAACCTGCAATAAGCAGATGCATGCTGAAAGTGAAAAGGACTTAAAACACTTACTAATAAAGATCAAAGAGCACAGCCTTCGGTATGGATTGCATCTCAATGTAGAGAAAACAAAAATTATCACAACTGGACCAATAAACAACATTCTTACCAATGGACAAAAGAGTGAAGTTGTCAAAGACTTCATTCTTCTTGGATCAACCATCAACACCCTTGGAAGCAGCAATCAAGAAATCAAACAACATATTCCATTGGGCAAATCTGCTGCACAAGACAATTTTAAAGTGAAGAGCAAAGATGTCAGCTTGAGGACTAAGATGCACCTGACCCATGGTATTTTCAGTAACCTTATATGCATGCGAAAGCTGGACAGTAAATAAGGAAGACCATAGAAAAATTGATGCTTTTGAGTTATGGTGTTGGAGGAGAATGTTGAAAGTACCATGGGCTGCCAAAAGAACCAACAGATCTGTGTTAAAAGAGCCAGAGTGCTCCTTGGAGGCCAGGATGGCCAAACTTTGACTGTCGTACCTTGGATATATTGTCAGGAGGGACCAGTCACTAGAGAAGGATATCATGTTTCATAAGGTGGAGGGCCAGAGAAAAAGAGGAAGACTCCCAGTGAGATGGTTTGACAAAGTGGCAGCATCAATGGGCTGAAGTGTGGTAACAATTGTGAGGTTGGTCCTGGACCGGGCGGTGTTTCATTCTGTTGTGCATAGGGTCACTATGAGTCAGTACTGAATCGATGGCACTGAACAACAACAGAGAGGAACGCCATTCCCATAAACTGTCACTCCTCATACTGCCTACCCCCCATCCCCTGACAATCCCTAATCACCCTTTTATTGCTGTAGGTTTGCCTATTCTGGACATGGTATACAAACAAGCATATAATACATGGGTTTTTCTATGTGCCGTCTTTCAGGTAGCATGTTTCCAGGTCGACCCATGTTATGGCATGTGTCATAACTCTGCTCCTGTTTATGACTTTAGTACAGATGCCTAGTGTGGTGCTGTAGGATCAACACTGGACTGTAAACCACAAGGTCGGTAGTTCAAACCCACCAGCTGCTCCTTGGAAATCCTCTATAAGAACCGACTCAACGGCACTTAACAACAATACCTCATGTTATCATGCTTGACTTTATCGCTTTTTCTTTTAGAAATCAAAGGTTTGTGGCATCCCTGTGTCAAGCCAGTGCACGGATGTCTTTTGGTTAACAGCCTGTGCTCACTTCGTATCTTTGTGTCACATCTTGGAAATTCTACCGTATTTCAAACTTCTTCAAAATGCTTCTGCATGTTCCAGAGACTACAGTCGAGCACCAGCATCGCTTTTATATGGGCTGGTGTGCTGTAGTGCATTCTCTAAGGTAAGGTCTCATCTAGCCATGG
Organism: Chrysochloris asiatica; assembly: GCF_000296735.1. Classification (NCBI taxonomy): domain Eukaryota; kingdom Metazoa; phylum Chordata; class Mammalia; order Afrosoricida; family Chrysochloridae; genus Chrysochloris; species Chrysochloris asiatica. The sequence goes on from NW_006408823.1 coordinate 2,712,494, forward strand.
TCTGTAACTCCCATCCAACGTTTCTGCCTTACTGGGTCTGCATCAAAGATGGTGGGAGAAGCCATCAATAGCATGATAGAATTCAGCTGTGGATGTTAGCAGAGTGAGTTGTCATTTAAAAAACTTGGAACTCTAGTATGGGTATAGACTGAAACCATCTCAGAAACTGAAAGTGGGGGTCTCACTACCATCAGAGAAAAAAGAAACAAAAGTGGAACGTGTCCTTTGGACCCTGACATCCGTGTGCATTGAACCTCCTCATCCCAGGGACTGTGATACCAGAAGAGTGGAAGAGGAGCCGCAACAGAACCAACAGAACCAAGAACCAAACGACAGAGCAGTGGACTTCCCACCCCACGGGGCAAGTGAAACTGATTAACTTTGAGCAGGAAGCGTGTTTGTAGAGTGGGCTGCCTCCAGACGCTGATGTGGGGAGCGAAAGCCCAGTGCCTTCAGGCTGAGGCTTTGGCAGAGTTATGTGTCCTGTGGACATCTAGCAGCTGACTGGAACAACTGTGCCCTCGCATGTTTCTGGGGCTGCATTGTAACCTGTTAACGTCCTTAATAAACCCCATAACTCTTAGTATGGTGCCTGAGTTCTGCATGTCCGTTATAATGGATTATCAAATCCAGCTGAGTAGAGAGGGTTGTGGGAGGAATGGTTGTTACCACATTGTTTCCAGCTGGAAAACCAAAAAATTCACGTGAGTAGCTTTACTCGATACTGACTTTATTGTGGATGTCTGGAATCAAACTGTCAGTTTATCACCAAGGTTGTTGTTGTTACGTGCTGTTGAGTTGGTTCCTGTATAGGAGTTCAGAAGAGCGGCTGGTGAATTTGAACCACGATTACTGCTGTTAGCATCCAGCACTTTTATACAACAGCGCCACACCAGGATCCTATCCCCAAGGTATGCCTATAATTTTCCAATGTATGAATATACCAGAGTTAGTTTATTCGTGCATCTATTGATGGATGTTTGAACTAGTATCTTTTTTAACACTATCTTGATTTTTTCATCAGAGGCCTTTCCTCTTTTACAATTGAAAATGCTGTTGACGTAATTGTAGATTCAGTGTTATTGAGAAGAAATGATACATTGTACTGTGTATACTTTACCCAGTCCTTCCAATGATAACATTTTGCAAGAGTATCACAGCCAGGAAATTGACATGTATGCAGTCCTCAGATGGTACTCAGATACCTTCAGTCTGACTTGCACTTGTTTATATGTATGTATGTGTGTGTGTGTTTAGTTCTATGTAACTTGGTTTTTTTACTCTCAGTTAGTAGTATTGACCTCTACTCACTTTTTTTCCCTCCCCACCAACCCCACCCACCCTGTAACCATCATAGAACATTTCATTTAGCATGAAAGCTTTTTACAATGGTCTCATGCACTATTTGTCCTTTTGTGGTGGATTAATTTCCCTCAGCATAATGTCCCCCAGGTTCATCCATATTGTGAGGTGTTTAGCGGATTCTTCTGTTTTCTTCAGCTTTGAATCATATTTCACTGTGTGTAGGTTACCAAAGTTTGTTTTCTATGTAAATTTCTTACATGTACAGGTTTGCAAAAGAGCCTCGTGGGTCAGTAGTTAAATAATTAAATGTCCAATCGTTAACCAAAAGGTGGGAGGTTCAAACGTACCCAGGAGCTCTATGGGAAAAAAAAAAAGTGATAATCCACTCCTGCAAAGTTTACAGCCTAGAAAACCCTACAGGGCATTTCTTCTGTCACATAGGGTCCCTATGAATGGGAATTGACATGATTGCACCTAACAACATCATTGGTTTGTGTATTTACCACAGGAATTAAAATACTCTATAGTTCAGTTACCACAAGATTCCCTTCATATAACCACAATCGCCTTCCCCTTCCAACCTTGCCCCATCACCCCTGACAACCACTAATCTTTCTCCACGTGTAAAATGTTATTTAAACTCCATTAGCATATACTATGCAATCTTTTAGGACAGGCTTTTTTTTTTTTAAATCCCTATTTACCTCTGTCCCATTTAACCCATGCAAACCTTCCTACACATTCCCCTATCTTCCTTGTTTTTCCATCTCCCTCCCCCTTCTTGTGTATTGTCTTTCCCTTCCTCATCCAGGCTATGATGTTATTTTCCTCAAGCTAAAACAGGCTTTTTTTTTTTTTTTTTAAATTGCCATGATTCCCTGGAGATATCATCCAAGTGTGTCAACTTGGGAGGCTCTAGTTGTTGTAAATGGCTGGTGCATTCATTTGCTAAGTGAAAGTTGGCATCTACACAAAGCTGCCTCCTAAGAAAGTCCTGGAGATCTACTTCTGAAAATGTACCCATTGAAAACTAGGGAGCACAGTTGTACTCTTGCAAACACGGGGTTTCTGGGTGTGTATGTGTGTGTCGCAACTGTTGTATAGTATTCCATGATGGGAATACACCAGTTTGTTTAATCATTCATTCTTTGAGGCACATCTGGGATGATGTTTTTAACTATTATGATAGAGCTGCTATGAACATTCATGTGCATATTTAAGTGTTTATTTCTCTGGGATGAATGCCCAAGACTGCAATTGCTGGATCGTATGGTAATCTCATGTTTATAAGAAATAGCCAAACTTTTCCTGAACAGCTGGGCCATTTTACATTCCTGTTAGATCCAGTTTCTCTTCCTCCTTGCTATCACTGAGTGCTGTCATTATCATGATGATTAATGTTTAGTTCTTTTGATAGGTTATAGCTATGTCTCTTTGTGATTTTACTTTCCAATTCCCTGATAGGCAGAGATTTTGGACATCTTTTCTTGTGTGTGTGTGTTTCCTTAAAGTGTATGGGATTTGGGTAAAAAAAAGTTCAAAAAGCAAAGTAATTTTCCACTCGTCAGTCCATACAGAGTTTGACTGGAGACATTGATTTCAATCCCCACAATGCTACAGCATGTACCACACTTACTCTCTGCGTTTACTGTTTGCATTACTCCTTTTTTTTTAAATGTGCTTTTTTGCTAATTCTCTGTATCTTCTTTTGTGCCTTTTGCTCATTGTCTAATTTGATTTTTTTGTTTGTTTAATTTTGAGAGTTCTTTATATATTCTAGATACTATTCCTTTCTTGGATATGTGGTCTGCAAATATATTTTTCTGTCTGTAGCTTGTCTTATCCTCTTGGTACCATCTCGTACTGAACAAAGGTTTTGTTTTGTTCAATTTTGATGAATTCCCATGTATCTTTGTTTCTTTTACGGGTCAGACTTAAAGTATTAAGTCTATATACTCTTTACCTCATCCTAGATCTCAGCTCTTCACCTATAGTTTTTTGAACATTTTACAATTTTACGTTTTCAAGTAATGTCTATGGTGCAATTTTAATAACTTTGGGGAAAAGGTGTGATGTTCAGGTTGCAGTGCATATGTTTTGCCCATGGATGCCCACATCCTTTGGCAACATTCAATGCAAAGAATGGTTTTTGATCCTGTACTGTGTGCCTGGTGCTGGGCTAAGCACTTGAGTGGGTATGTTAATTGTTACTGAAAATATCCCCAGTAAAGCATATACCAATTCAACAATTGCTACATGCACACTTGAGCAGATGGATGAGATTCTTCAAATAGGTTAGTCTTTCTCACCCTCTTGTTCTGAGTTACCCCTCCCCTACTGACATTAAGTCACTCACCCTAGTTTCCTGTCTAAGCTTTCAAGTTACTGTTAACAATGTGATCCTTATGATAAGTTCTTTATAAGAGCGCAATGACCAACATACTCTCTATGAGCTCAGCTAGACTGTTGCTTGGTTTAGGGAAGGAATCAGGGGATGTATTTAGTTTATGGTCTCAAGGCTGTAGTTTGAGGGTTTCATCCAGCCTCCATGATTCCAAAAAGTTTTAATTTCATAATACTTTATATTCTGTTCTGCATTTTACCTCCTTTTGACCATAATGCTTCTCTTAGTAACTGGACACCATCCAGTTCTGGTCTCAAAGTAAAGGAGGTGGTTGTTCATGGCAGCAGCCCACCACACATTGCATTTCCTCTTTTAATTTTTTTAAAATGTTTTATTGTGAATTGTGTGATAGTTTACATGGGAGGACATCAGCTTCACATTCATTCCGTTGTATATCATTTCCTTGCCATGGTTACAATCCCCTCCATGCATCATCCACCAACCAAAGGGTATTCCCCACAAGCCTGTCCCCTGTCTTCCGCACACCACCGCTCTCTCTCTCCAGGTCCAAAGTCCCCAGCCACTCCATCCCCCATGTCATCGTCTCTGCCTCCATCCTTGGCATCCCTGCTTCTCTGGGTAGGATTCCGTTCTCTGCTCTTCTCGTTTGATGGTCCCAGGCACCTCTGCTCCTAGACTGTAAGGTTAATCACTCTGGATTTATGCCTCCTCTTCTTCTGTTGTTCCAGGTGAATAGAGATCAATTGTACTTTGGATGGGCATGAACTAAGCATTTGTTGAACATTATTTTATATATCACCTCTGCAATTATGCTGCAAATTAGGGAACTATCATTACTCCAGGTTTTGTGGATGAAGAGACTAAGCTTCAGACAGTTTCCTTCCTGTAGCTGAGGTCACATGACTGCAGCCAGACCTCACATCCCTGCCTGACACCACCACCTCCAGTTTGATTTGCAAGCCACTGTTCCCACCTGCATGCCAGCTCCCCACACCTTCACAGACCATTAAGATGAATTTTGAATTGGTGTCTATCTTGGAACCACTCTGGGCAGTAGCTAAATTGAATTTTCAGGGAGGTTCACGTGTAATATAATATGGAGTATCTGTTCATCATTTAACTCAGGAAAGTCTTTTCCTCCTCACTAATATCCATGATAAAGCATATGCAAATGCCTATAATTGAACATAATTAAAATAATGAGAGTTGAAAGAATGCGATATTCAAAATAAATGAAATAAGGAGTTGGACACAGCCATTATCCTAATTCAAAGTGATTACTTTATGATTACATTATCAAGGCCTCTAATATTTCTGTCTTTAATATAATTTTATTTACTTTGGGGAGGCAGGTGCTTTTTGATTGGGACAGATCCGTGTCTGGGACCTGTTTCATGTTAGCAGACACTCCACTTTCCTCTGAACATAGATGCCTCTGATTCAGGCCACACACCCTTGTCTGCCTCTCTGCCACCTGTCTAAACATAGACCTGCACTGAGGTCGCTGAGAGTGTGCAGTGTTATGAGACAGATTGGCATCCTTGTGTTGTTATTAGGTGCCGTCCAGTTGGCTCCAACTCATAGTGACCTTAATGCACAACAGAATGAAACACTGCCTGGTCCTGAATCAATGTCACAATCAAGCACCCCCAAACCTGTTTGAGAATAAGCTGGAGGGAGCACAGCTCAAAACCCAGGGTGTGCCTGGCCTGACCCCAAGTTCATGGAGATGCCCACCGGTTCGGTTCAGAGAGATTGCCTTGTTCTGCCCTCTCTCACATATTTCATACCAACTCGGTGTCTGTGTGTACATAATGTCATTGTCATCATTAACATATTATAATACATTGGTGTTTAGTCATTTAGATAGATGACAGTCATAGCTCCTTGTCTATTTACTTTGTACCCTGTTGTTGGTATTAGCTCTGTGAAATCAGTCCCCAAATTTCAGTGGCCTGGTTCACAAGAAAACAAAATGCACCCCCAAGTCCTGCACCACACCTGTGGTTAGTTGTGGAGTGTACCTTGTGATTCGTAGGATTGTCTTTGACTGATAATTAGAAAGATATCACCAGGCCTATCTTCCTAGTTCAACTTAGTCAGAAAGCTCCATTGAAATCTGTTTATCCAATCAACATGCAAGGAAGCTTCCAACTATCAGTCAAATCCTGTGGATCACAAGGTACAATCCACAGCTAACTATAGGTGTGGTATAGGATTTGGGGTGCATTTTGTTTTCTTGTGAACCAGGCCACTGAAATTTGGGGACTGATTTGACAGACAGGTCGGGGCTGTGCGTGGAGTGGAACTTGAACCCTGGTCTCATGTCACCACACAAGTAAGCTTCCACTGACGGACAAGTCAGGGCCGTGCATGAAGTGCCTGGATGGAGGATTGAACCCTGTTCTCCCATGTGGAAATCATTCTACTGCTGAGCTACCATTGCCCCATATGGACTTCTTATTGTTAAGTGCCATTGGGTCATAGCAACCCTGTGTAGGAGCAGCTGGTAGGTTGGAACCACCAACCTTGTGGTTAGCAGTCCAATGCTTATTCTACAGCACCACATCAGGATGTTCAGACTATCTAATGCAGTTCTTTGGTGGGTAGTAGGATATAGTGTAGTTGAAAACACATTCCTTTGACTTAGGATGACCATGGATCCTGGTGTGGCACTGTGGGCTAATGCATCAGACTGCAAAGTCATTTAAACCGCAAGGTCGGTGGTTCAAGCTCACCAGCTGCTCCTTGGAAATCCTATACAGGGTCGCCATGGGTCGGAATCGGCTTGACGGCACTTAACAAAAACAAAGGATGACCATGGTCAAATCTCACCTCAGTCTTGAACTAGCTGTGTGACTTTGTGACTCGGGGGTGGGGTGGGATGTTACTTAACCTCTCGTCAGCTTTACTTATCTTTAAATGGGGAGATTAAAAACAAACAAACAAAAAACACTAAAAAAAAACTTACCTCACATTTTTTTTTTTAAATGTCCATGAAATGAGAGCATATGGATGAAGAACTATACGTAAAGCTGTGCTTTGTAAATGCTGGATGTTGCATGTCACTAGAATGGACACTCTTCTAAATGTTTCACTCAACATCACACTGCTAGGGATGGGATTCTTGGACAAGAAGGTGAGACTGTCCAGTCCTCTTACAACTCTTATCCATTGACTTTGGGTGGAGGAGCAGAAGACTTTTCTCATGCTTTTCTGCCCCTTTCCATCTCTAAACCCTAGAACCCAGAGATGAATTTCAGTTACTCTGGGGTTGGAGGAAGTCACCCCCTCCCCCACCCCCCAGCCATGCCTCTTCCTGCTCTTTTGTGTATGCTGGTCATGCGAATGACCCCATATTCATCATGTAGCTGGAGGTTGGTGTCCATGGAAAGCTTTGTGAGAAAGAGACTAGCAACCCCCACATCCAACACTCTTGCTTAGATGAAATGGAACCACCTAGAATGGGCCAGGGGCTAAACCTAGAGAAGATAAATGGGATTTGGTGGGTCTTTCTCAGTCTGTGTTCTCAGTCCAACTAATACAGAGGTTTATGTATATATATGTATGTCGTTCTGGTGTGGTGCTGCAGGTTAATGCACTGGACTGTAAGGTCAATTTGAACAGCAAGGTTGGCCATTGGAGCTCACCAGCTGCTCCTTGGAAACCGTGTACTGGGTCAGTATGAGTCAGAAGTGACTTGATGGCACTTAACAACATGCTGATTGAATAAGTATGGTGAAGAGATAATGGCGCTGAATTACACACTGAAAAAAAGTTGTTGTTGTTGTTGTTAAGAGCCGTCGAGTCGGTTCCGACCCATAGCGACCCTGTACAGGGTTTCCGAGGGTGTAAATCCTTACGGGAGTAGAAAGCCTCATCTTTCTCCCGCGGAGCGGCTGGTAGTTTCGAACCGCTGACCTTAAGGTTCGCAGCCCGATTCGTAACCACTACGCAAAGTTAAGAGGGTTAATTTTATGTTATATTTTATCACTATTTTTTCAAGCAAGAATTAGTATTTTCAGTTATGCCTCTCCATCTAGATTCTTATGAAGCAAAGAGACCTGAGTTTGCTTTGCGTGCCTGAGTTCTTTTTACCCCCTTTGTTTTGTGTGTTGTTGTTTTTTCCTATTACAGAACCTGGGTCACTTGGGATTTACGTGTAGGGTTACAGTGCATTGTTTTGTATTGACCCTTCCAGTGACGTTACGAAGTTGATTTTAGTATATCAGTCTACAGAGGAACACCAAGCCTCTTAGCCGGGATAACACAGTCAGGAGGTGGCTGGTCTGGTTCTACACATTCCCGTGCCCTCTGTGAGTTGCAGTTGACATGGGCAGAGCAGAGTGTCCGGGGCTGTGAGAGTGCAGAAACAGAATTAAGGGGAAATCATCTTTACATCTCTGCGCTGGGACATGGCAATTAGCCTCTGGTTTGTTCAGACTAATATCTCAGGAGACCTGTGCTGAAGTCTTGTTTATTGATAAGAAACTTAGGCGTTCTGCCCTCGTGTTCTTGATGGGAAGCTCTATGTGACTTGGCTTGTGTTCTGAGCACCACAGAGATGTTGGTGTTTGTTCTGGGACATTCCTATGGGGAGTATGGTATACTGGCTTGAGCTTGCTTTTAGAGGCGGACCCACCCCAAACCAAATCCACTGCCATTGAGTTGATTCTGACTCATAGCTAACTTGTAGGACTGGGTAGAACTGCCCTATAGGGTTTCTAAGTTGTAAATATGTTCTGAAGTTACCTGCTTCCTCTTGCTCCCTTGGATTCGAACTGCTAAACTTTAGTTCACAGCTTAGTACTTTAATCCACTGTACCACTGTGAGGTAGTGAACTATCTGATGTTTCTTCTAGGCCTAGTTGACAACTCTCACCCAACAATGTTTCTGCCCTGCTGGGTCTGGGAAAGAGAAGGTGGGAGAAGATTCTGATAGGATGGCATGATTCTGCATGTCATGATAGCAGAGTTCATTGGAACTGTGAAAACTTGAAACTCTGTTGTGGATATAAAAGGAGCCATCTCAGCAGCAGGAGGGGTCTAACACTGTCATTCAAGAAGAAGAGCAAGGAGTGGAGCGTGTGCTTTAGACCCAGAGATCCCTTCACGTTAAACCTCCTCTACCCCGGGACAGAAAGCTGTGACAAGGAGGAGTAACAGAACCAAGAATAAGAGCAAGAGACAGAACAGTGAGCATCCCAGCCTACAGAGCAAGTAAAGCTGAATGGCTTTGGGCAGGAAGCTTACTTGTAGAGTGGGGTACTGCCAAGCACTTAAGTGGGGGAACTAGGTTTGCTGACCCATGAAATTAGAGCCCAGTGCCTTCAGGCTGAGGCTTCTGGTGCAGTGGTGTGTCCTGTGGGCATTTATCAGCAGCTGATCCTGTATTGTAGCCTGTTAATGTCCCTAATAAACCCTATAATTGTGAGTGTGGTGTCTGCTTTGTGTGTGGCCATTGCAATAGATAATGGAACCCCATAGAGAAGCAGAGAGTGTTGGAGCATTGTGGGAGGGATGGTTGGTGCGTCATTTTTTGTAGCAACTGAGAACAAATCCAAACCCTGCTGATATTAAACCATGTGGACATGGGTAGATATGGCTCTTAACCCCTTGCAGTCAAACTAACTGTTACGGATTGGGATGTGTTCACCCCCCACCCCACCGCAATTCCCACCTCACTGCAAAACAAATGTTGATTTTCTTAACCATGCTGCATGCGATAGGACCTTGGTTGGACATAGTCTTTGAAATGATGTCAGTTAGGATAGCATGAGATCGCACTGGAGGAGTTGGGTCTTCCTACCGCCTGAGTCTTGTCCCAACAGAAGGCAGAATAGACACAGAGACACAGGAGGAAGAGGCATTTCCACAATGTCAGGGCCTGACAGATGTTGGGAGAGAGGCAGGAAACTGTTTCCCTCTCTGAGCCATCATGCAGAATCAGCATAGCCGAACTCCTGATATAGATGTGTATTTTCCAGAACTGTAAGAACGTAAATTCCAGGTCCTTAATGCTATTACTTTGTGATGTCTCATCACAGAAGTCTTAGGAAATGGAGACAGTAACAATCTAGAAACATTGTTGGGGATATTTGACATGATGTATACAAAACCCCAACAGCTCAGCTGAGGCACATGCTGGAAAGCAACAGTTGATATCATTTTTTTGAAATGTAAATAATGTTCAGATGAATTTAGGATGTTTCAGGAAGTAGGAGAATATTATCTGAAACTAAATTTGTAAAAGGTTAGAGATGAATTATCTACTAAGCAGATACGCTATGCACCAAGAGTTAAAGAGCTGAGCGTCACTCTATGGAGAGATTATCATGTAACAATCCACCACTAAATCGTGGCCTTTTGGAAGGAGACCCGCTGAATTTACCTCGACACAAAGCATTTAAAACCCTTAAAGAAGAGGAGAAAAAGAAATGGAGAGAATCACTTCCTTCTTCAAAGAACAAAGCATGCTCAAGTTCTTTAGATGGCTCGGTTTATAGAACAGGATGCAGCTGCTGTGGACTATGATGTTGGGAAAAAAGGGTAACATTGCTTATGCAACTGTGCTCAACAATTAGAGCCACCGCTGTAATCGACTCAGTGTGCTGTGGAAAGATGGGTAACAAATCTCTTTGAATAGCTGATCAGTTACCATCAACTGACTCGGACTCATAGTAACCCCACATGGGTCAGAGAAGACGGCTCACCATAGTGTTTTCAATGACGGATTATTCACAAGTAGATTGCCTGGGCTTTCTTCCAAAGTGACTCTGGGTATATGTGACCCTCAAACGTTTAAGTGAGTTGCCAACGGTATTAACCATTTATGCCACACAAGGATCTCCTTTCAACAGTTGCCCCCAATTTAGACCTTGCCTTACAGCCTTTTAGATGAGCTCACTGTATTGAAAATGAATCTCTTGTCTTTCCCTAGGTGTGCATGTGAGTGTGTGTGAATTTGTGTGAATATGTGCATGTGTGTCCATGCATATTTGTGTATGCATACCTGTATATGTATTTTGTGTGTGTGAATGCATGTTTATGCATGCATGTACATGGCTCCTGGTGTGAGGCTGTAGGATAAGTCCTGGACTGCAGTTGAAACCCACCAGTTGCTCCTCAGAAATCCTATACAGGGTCATAATGAGTCAGAACTGACTCGATGGCACTTAACAACATAAATGTGAATGTGTGAAAGCACGTAGGTAATTTGTGTATGTGTGCATGCATGCATGTGTATTTAAGTATGCATGTGTGTGTGTGCACATATATATGTATATGTGTAAGTATGTAAATGTGTGTATAGATGCATGTACAGCATATTCTGTGTATTTGTGTGCATGTGTGTGCAGGCATACATGCGTGTGCGCAAGTGCATGTGTTTGTGCACAGCACACGTACACGTATGTGCATGTGTGCAGCACATGTGTGCACATCCGCCACATGCATGTGGAACTATGTGTGTTTATGTGTGCACACACATATCACATATGTGTATGTGTGTACATGTGTGCATTTGTACCATGTGTGTGTGTGTGTGCATGTGTGCATTTGTACTGTGTGTGTGTTCATGTGTGTATGTGTGTGCAAGTCTCAGTTTTCACTGTTGTTTCCATAGAAACCCAATGAGAAACTAGAACTCACTGACAGGAGACACTGTGGACTCACAAGATTGAACAGACATCCGCCAACCTGAGGCAGTGAGGGTCTCGGTCTGTCACTTCCTTTTCTCCAACTTCTGGTGACCCCAAGGCCCTCTCAGATCCACAAGGACCATCCTTTCCACACTGAAATGAACACTGTACATGCCTTGCCCACAAGGTAGAAAGAAGTGGCTCTGTCTTCTGGTCTCCTTCTTCTGTCCACTTCGGCATGATGGATCAGCAGAAGGATGTGGAGTCAGGGACAGTGTTGCCCACTAGGCTCTGAGCCATAGAAACCCACCCATTCTCCTCTTTGTAGCATGGAAGTGAACACTGCAAGAGAGAAAATACCTGCCTGCCTTTCTGAAAATGGTGTCTGGGGGAAGGTGGGAGAGAGAAGAGAAGGAGATAGGAAAGAGAAAGGTGTGAGTAGGAAGAGAGGAGAGAGAGGGAGAAAGGGAGTAGAAAGAGATAAACAGGAAAGCAAAGGTATAAGGAACAGATAGAGGAAGAAAAAGACACAAAAGACAAATCCACGGGGTAAAGGATACAGAAAGCACACCATGCCTGTAGATGCTGCCTTCTGACCAGCAAGTATGAGACTGTGTTCACTGAAATATTGGCCATTACTCTATTTGACTTCTCTGATGTTCTCAGGTTGATCTGTTCAAGATTAATGATGCATTAGTTCACAATCAAGGAACCATAATCAAGAATAGCCATTTAGCTGCAGCGAATTGTGTCGCTGCCTTAATTAATATCATTTGACCTTTGTGTTTTGGGTGGGATGATGTATCGCTGCATTTTCCTGAGCCATGCCATAAAATTGATCACTCATATATCGCCTCTTGTATGGCCGAGTGGTTCATTTAAGTTAAATGCTGTGCTTATAATTAATATCAGATAGGTATGTCTGAGCAGACGCATTCTTATTTAGTGAAGCAGGTCCTGCTGAGCTGGGGCTTTTTCTGTGAATGCATTGCATCATTGAGACACTTTGCTGCTGAGAACTCTGGTACGCACCAGAACATTCTGAAGAGACAGTGGGAGGAGCCTCATAACTCAGAGATCATGTCTACACAAATACTTGTTGTTGGTAGCTGTCTTTGTGTCAGCCTCACCTCCTGGTAACTCTGTATACAATGAAACAAAATGGTGCTTGGTCCTGAGCCATCCCCACGAATGGTTGTGTATCACACTGTTGTGATCTGTAGGGGTTTCATTGTCTGATTTTCAATGTTAGATTGCCAGGTCTTTCTTCCTAGTCTGCCTCAGTCTGGAAGCTCCACTGAAACCTGTGTAGCATCCTAGCAACAAGTAAACCTCCGCTGACAGCTGGGTGGTGATTGCATATGAGGCGCATCAGCCAGGGAGTGAACCCAGGTGTCCTGCATGGGAGCTAAGAGTTCTACCACAGGGCTGTCACAGCCCCCCAAACACAAATGTTGATATCATAGAAAGTAAAAATGGGACTCTGGAGGCAGATTTGACCTTCTAGACAATGATTTTCTTCAACTGGCATGCGTAGCATCTTCAACTGTAGGCTCCCCTTCGTTGGTCTCTGCTGGACTGAGATTGTGGTGTGTCTAGCAAGCTTGCAGGTGATGCTGATGTTGCTGGTCCCTGGACCATACTTCTAGTCACTACACACCAAGAGTAGGCTCACTGTTTCTGTAAAGGGCCAAAGAGTACATATTTTTGAGAGAGAGTGAGGGAAGGAGACAGGAAAGACAAAGGTATGAGGAATAAAAAAGAGAGAGAGAATGAGAGAGAAACAGAAGGGAGCAGATGGTGATAATGTGTCTCTTTCCCTCTCCTCCAACCCCACCCCACCCCATTGATGGGGTCACCTCCATGCCTCCTTTGCTGTATCCTAAATGCACTGAGGCTGAATTTGTAGTGGCCTTTCTCTTTACATGAGAGCTTGGCCAAAACACAAAACTGTCACTAATGAAGGTGCGCACAGTGGCATTTGTTCCAATACTCTTTGTCATCTACCAGGCCCTTTTGGGGCAACGACACTGAATGTGTTACTCTGCATGGAAACCCACCCACATATTACAATCAGACCATTTCACTCATTCATGTTGACATCCCCTTGAGTTCATCAGGATGTTTATGAAGACCTTATCTATGAAACCTCTCTCTTTGGGGGATGCTGTCACATCTGTATGTCCTAGTGCCCAGAGTCTATGTGAGCAACCTCTTATCGAAAGCATTGACCCTGCATCATCTTTACTCTCTATTAATCACAGTCTGCCCTAGACCTCTGCTCAGCAGGCATGACAGTACTCCTAAGCAAGGGAAGAAGGAGGCTCGGGAACATTGACCATTTATCTGTTAGTTGTGCCCTCTTGAGTGGCTCTCTTTTGTCTTCTCTCACTGGAGTTTTTGTTCTAGCCTTCTGCTAATGATGCCCTTCCATGATTTTACTCACCTCTTCTTTTGCCTGTGTTGTTTCTGCTACAGGGCTTTTGTGCATACTTTCCCAACTCCCCAGACTTGCTTCTTCCCCCAAACTAAGTAACCTTGACGCTTCTTTTGTATCTGTTCAGATATCACTTCTGCAAATAAAGCCTTCCCTCATTCCCCAGACTAGGTCAAGCTCTTCCTAGCCGAAGGCCTTCCTAGTAGCTTGTAAATATTTACTTACTTACATAGTTACTTGATTCTTTTATTTCTTAACCTCATGTTCTCTGTGAAATTGAGCATGAGACAAAATTTATATGTGAAGGCTTTCAAGAGAGGTGTGCCACACTAGGGCAGAAAGAATGAAGGAAGGAGCCAAGTGGGACAGGAAAGGAGGGGCAGGATATACAAGATGGTTCATCACCAAATTAATCATCACTTTATAAGAAATATCAGGGAGCTGCTCAGTGACTTGGGATGTCTATCAAGCAAGGTATGTGGAACCACAATACTTGGGATCATTTGTTGAGGGAGAAAATGGAGAAATGGGTGTCTGTCAATTTCTCCCATCTCCTATTGTCTTACTGGTCAAGTTTACTCCTGAAAAACTAACTTCCCTGCATTTCTAGGATTTATTATCTTATCCTTAGGTATAGCTTCTGGGAGGGTCAAATTCACTCCTGAGAAACTAACTTCCATTCATTTCTAGGATTTATTATCTGATCCTTAGGTATAGCTCCTGGTAGTGGGGGCACCAAGAGTCAGATCTCAGTCTCCATGGTGAATGAACTGGGAATTGCTGGGAGGAACTATAGCTTCCATGGATCTGGTTGAGTTGGACTTGGTACACAGCCCCTGCCACTATACTTATATGAAGGCTCTGCTAAGTCCTCACCTAGGGGAGACTATAACATGGGAGATGCTGGGAGATGAGACACTGTGAGACTGTCCGGCTTGAATGTGTGCAGAGTCAAGTCCCAGGGGACAGGTGGAGATGAACAAGTCTGGGAATGAACACTCCAGATCCTGTGCAATGCTTCACTTGCATCTTTCACTGTCTTGTAAGATACGGAGTGTAAGAGATTCGTTTGCTTCATTTTATTTACATCCAGCCTTTAGAACCATGACTGGCAATAGAGTTGCTCAAATGTATGATGAATGAATGGATGGGTGGGTGGATAGATGAATAGATAGGTGAGTTGGTGGGTGGGTGGATGGATGCATGGATGGATGCATGGATGGATGGATGGATGCATGGATGGATGGATGGATGCATGGATGGATGGATGGATGGGTGAATAAATGGATGGGTGCATCAGTGGATGGGTGAATGGGAGGATGGATGAGTGAAAGGATGGATGGGTGGGTGAATGAAGAAATGGATGGATGCAAGGATGGACAGATGAGTATGTTGGGTTGGATGGTGGAAGGATACATGGGTGGGTATGTCAGTGGGTGACTGCATGGTAAATGGATGAATGGGTGGGTATACAGGTGGATGGAAGAGTGGAAGGGTAGAGAGTGAGTGGGTAAGAAGATAGCTAGGCAGAGGGTGGAAAGATGGATGTAGGGATTATGGATGAATGGGTGCATGGATGGGTGAGTGGGTGGCTAGATAGGTAGGTAGAGGGGTAGATGGATTGATGGATGTGTGGGTGGGTGAAGGGGTAGAGGAGTGAATGATTGATGGATGCAGAGGTAGATGGATGAGTTAGTGGGTGGATAAATGAGTGGGTGGTAGATGCATGGGTAGATAAGTGGATGAGTGGATAAGGGGTACAGGATTGGATGGATAGATGGAGTAGATGGTTGGATGACTACAAGGATAGCGGATGGTTGGGTGAATGGATGAATGGATAAATATTTCAACAATAATTGAATTCTCCTAGCTTCATTCCTTCTTAGAAATTGCAGGCACATTCTCGATAGCTAGTGGTAGCAATGTTTAGCCCAATGGAGAACATCTTTGCATATCATGGAACCCTGGTGCTTTGTTACTTGGAAGTCTGAAGCTCTCCAGCTGCTGAACAGATCCTGGAATTATGAGAACCCTCAATCAGTTGATTTTTTTCTCCTCTATATCATAACTTTCCTCTCAGAATCTGGAGGATATAATATTGATACATAGATTTTAGAACCTAGGTAATATGGTTCACAAAGTTCTGGAAGGCAGCCTACCATATGTATTAGTTTCCCACAAACCATGTGTAGTGCTAAGTGGTCTCTGTATGGATTGTGTCATTAAATCCTTGGCACAAGTGAAGTGGAATCCAGTGCACTGGCATGACTGAGCAGCAGAATTGGAGCTTGACTCCAGAGCCCATGCTCCAAGTCCCTCCTGTGGTACTTCAGTTCTCCAGATAGTGATGACGAGTACACAAGTTGAGTTTAAGGTACCCGTACTATGCAGAGAAGATGATTAACATAGTGCTTATGTGCTTAATTACATATTAGAACATTACTAGTCTTCAGTTTATGATACTGATGTGTTTTTACTGTAAGTTTATTTAAATACAGACTTTGATTAATTGTAAGGATAATACTAAATCTACACAGAGCTCTGATGGCACTGTAGGATAGGGTACCAGGCTGCTCACTGCAAGGTTGGCAGTTCAAACCCTTCTGCAGGAGGAAGATGAGACTTTCTAAAATTGCTGTTGTTTGGTGCCATCCAGTCAGTTACTGCTCATAGTAACTTACACACAACAGAATGAAACACTACTCAAACATTACGTTTGAGCCCACTGCTGCCGCCACTGGACCAATCCATCTCGTGGGGGGGGGATATCACTCTTTTTCACTAACTCTCCTCTTTACCTAGGACTGGTCCCTCCTGATAACATGTTTGAAGTATGAGAGACAAAGTCTTCCTACCCTGCTTTCTAAGGAGTCTTCTGGCTGTACTCCTTCCCACACAGATCTGAAACTGCAGTGGGTACAAATAGGTGGTGAGTGTCCTGTGTGTGATCCTGTAGGATGCAAGTTTGAGAAGCACCGTTGTTAAGTGATGTCGACTTGATTCCAACCCATAGTGACCCTGCATAGGGTTTCCAAGGAGCAGCTGGTGAGCTTGAACCGTTGACCTTGCAATTCAAATGGCTTTGCAGTGTGGTTCATTAACCCACAGCACCATGCCAGGACTCCTTGAGAAGCACTGTTGTTGTTGTTAAGTACTGTGGAGTTGGTTCTGACTCAGTGACCCTGCACAGGGTGTCTGAGGCTGTAAATCTTTACGGGAGCAGAACGCCTCATCTTTCTCCTGCGGAACCGCTGCTAGTTTCGAACTGCTGACCTTGAGGTTAGCAGCCCATTTCGTAACCACTACACTACCACAGTGGAGCTACCAGAGCTCCACTGTGCCAAATTACCTATCCAAAGGGTTTCAGAACACCCAGTTCTTCTCTAAACCACCTCCCTAATTCTTAGGTCCCCATGTCTACTGTCACCAGTTGTAGAGATGACCCCATGTGTGTCGTGTAGAGCTGTGTGTGTTGCACAGGGTTTTAATGGTGGATTTTTTTTTTTTTTTTAAATCAGGTCACCAGGACTTTCTTCTGAAGCACCTTTGGGTCAACTGAAATTTCCAAACTTGTGGTTAGCACTTGAGTTTGGCTCTAAACCAAGGCTTTGCCGACTACTAGCTGGGTAGCCTTGAATACTTGATATAGCTTCTCTGAGCCTCAGTTTTCCCTTCTCTGTAAAATGGGGATGAGACCATACCCATTTCAGAGGGTTATAACCAAGACTAAACAGTGTAACATTTGTAAAGATGTAGAAGAATGTTTGGTGCATGAAAAATCCCTACCTGCATGTGTGTTATCTATGTATGAACAGAGAAATGCAATATGCATGAATTGTGTTTGGCCTATTGGAGAATTTCCATACATGGCAGCTTAAATAAATGAATGCCCAGAAGGTTTTAACCATGGGAATTTAAATACAAATTTCTCTGGCTCTGTAGGTGCTATTAAGTTAACATGAACTCTTGAAATAATGGAAGCTTTCTACTTCATTTCTCCCCTCCGGAGTGGTCTATTTAATGCCACTTGCCTTCAGATAGTATCTGGCTCCGGAACGTCTCATCAGAGTATATTGATACTCAGCCTTAAGAAGGTTCTAATAAGCTTTATTGACTCGGTGAACCTTGGAGTACTTTTTATTGACATGCGGTGTGAATCATTCCATCTGACATTTGAATGTCCTTTCTGAGACGCGTGTTAGCCTGGCTGAGCCACTGGTGAGGTGCTGCTACCCCCAGTCAGGCATGCAGTGGCTCAGATGAAGATATCAAAGGCACGCAGCCTTGCTTAAATGAAAACAGGATGGAGAAAAGGAGCCATGGAATTTTGTTTTGTTGGAAACAGTTTTTTTTTTTTTTGGTTGTTGTTATATATTTTTTTAGAAGTCATGGGAGGGGCTTGTGCTTTAATGGGGTTATAGTTATTCCCTCTGTGTGTGTTCATGTCGCCAACTTTTGTGGTGATTGCGGTGACCCCATGCTGCCTAGCCCTATGCCAGCCCCACACCAGTGGCACATTGGACCCCTGGAACCTCCAGAGGATTTCCATTGGCCAATTTTTGGAAGTAGATTGACAGACATTTCTTCCTAGTGTGCCTTAGCCAAAAAACTCTGATGAAACCTATTCAACATCCCAACAACACACAGGCTTTCATTGACAGGGAAGGTGGTTTAACATGAGGTACACTGGCCGGAAATTGAACCCAGGTATCTTGCACAGGAGGCAGAAATTCTACCAGTGATCCCTATTGCTCCTTATGCCATTGTTTAGAAGTGATTAAAACACACACACACACACACACACCAACAAACCACTTCTCAATAATCAAGTCATAAGAGAAGTATCTATAGTAATAGACAGGCTTACCATGCATAGAGAGTCATGTGACTTTGAATTCAGAAACTTTTTTGTTTGAATTTATTCTTGGAAAGGGGAAAAAAAATAAAAAGAGAGAGACACACACAGCCTGCAGCTGAGATTTTCTAATACAATAACCATTTAAGGAGGCATCGTGCCTTCCAGGAATTCAGTTCCTTGGATAATGTTTCCTAAGCCCATCTGGACCCTCATTCACTTATTCCGGGATTCTGCCAATGTTTGCTGAGCACCCTGCTCAGTGGAGTGTAGAGCCCATGCTCACTAAAGCAGAAGGTCAGCTGAAGAGGAAGACCCCCAACAAGATGGGTGGACACCGTGGCTGCAACAATGGCCTCACACAGAACAATTGTGAGGACGGCGCAGGACTGGACAGTGTTTTGTTCTGCTGTACATGGGATCTTTGTGAATCGGAACTGACTCAGCAGCACCTAACGGTTTCATGCTTTGGACATTTAGCGACATTCATGGCCTTTTCCCAAGGAGCTCTGGTAATGTAGTGGTTATGAATAGGGCTGCAAACCTCAAGGTCAGCAGTTCAAAATTACTAGCCACTCCATGCTTTCTGCTCCCATAAAGATTTAGAGCCTTGGAAACCCTATGTAAGGTCACTGTGAGTTGGAACTGACTCCACGACATACCCCCACCACCAGCATTGCCTCTTTCTGACAGATGCCAGACCCAAACATATCTCCAGACATTGCCAAATATCCACTTTTTTTTGTTAAGTGTTGTCGAGTCGGTTCTGACTCATAGCGACCCTGCATAGGGTTTCCAGGGAGCACAGGCGGGTGTGAATGCTAACTTTTTGATTAGCAGTCTAGTGCTTATCCTACAGTGCCACCCCAGGACTCCAAAAGGGTATCATTGAGAAGCATGGTTAATAAAGAGATGTACACACTTCCTTAGGAAAGAAGCAGGAGCCAGGAGAAGCTGGGTGCTTTTCAGAAAGATGTCAGCATTTCAGCTGGGTTTTGAAGCATGATTAATGATTGAACAGGAGGTGAAGAGGAAGTTCAGTACTCCAGGCAAAAGACAGACACAGATGACCTTGAAGATGCCCACTGTGCAGGGCCAGGGAATGTTTTATTCTGGTAGTCATCAGGTTGCTGTGATTCAGAGCTGATATGACAACAATCAACAACACTAACAACAACTGTTTTCAAAACACCTGGTGCTGGAGATAGATGCAAGCCAGCTGTGTCCTTTAGGCTGGGGGAGAATTGAAATTGAGGAAGAGTGAAGGGTGGAGGGTGGAAAGAGGACGGTTTGGGAGTTTGGAGGCCATAGCAGGGAAGGTATTAACTGATGAAGGAAGATTCTGAAGATGAAGAGAAAAGACTGTGTAAATGTGCATGCAAAGAAGGTTTAGCCTTGGATATGTGTGTTCAGATCGTACTTACATTTTGGTTCAACATCTGCCCTGAACTGTTCTGTATTGTCTGTCAAGGACTCCAGAAAAATGTGGTTTGCTTTCTATTCACAAGTTGCTTAATTGTCTGGAAGAATAATGGCACGCAAGCTTGTCTTGGAGTTTTTGAACACACATGCATCAAAGCAAGGAGAGATACAGAAACCAAACAAACTGATGGCCACTTCATTGACAGTCCCTCCGGTGGACTGCCCCCATTCTCTTGCCAGGCTACAGACCATTATTGACATCTGTGAAATACTGAAAACGAAAAACAAAGAGTGAGAGATGTAAGAACGTTTTCCCTCCTATCAGGAAGCATTTCGCTGTGCTTTGCTCGACTCTACCCATCCTTTTGACCATTCTAAAATAACTTCTGGGGCAAATGCCAGTCTGCATTTGACAGTGACTTGAGGATTACTGCCACTTTATACACTCTAAAAAAGACCTCTCAAGACAAGACTGTGGGACCTCACTCACTTGTCTGCCACCTGGAGCTGCCAGTGCGTTATCACTTGGTTTCACTTTATCCTTACACCTGTGAGCCAAGTAGGACTTGGATGGGAAGAAACTGGTTCAGGCAGGCCTACAACACTTGCCTGGGACCAGAATTTGGGTCTCCTGAAGCCAATTTGTTTATTGTTTCTCATACACAATATCAGTGCTTCTTTGCCACTGTGATGACACCAGAGACTCCTCAGCGGCACTCCCCGTGGATATCCAGAGAGCATCACTGCAAAGTTTAAATTAAATTACATTTTAAATTATTACATTATTAAATTTAAAATTAAATTACAATGTATTACATCTGCAGTGGTGTTCCAGTCCATTCATTCAATGGCCACCTCCTTTCTGTGAGCATGAGAAAACAGCAAGAGATTCTGGTTTTCAAAAAGAGGGCCGGGCTACAAAGGCAAGAAGTGACTGGCGTCCAAGCTTTCAAGAGGGAACCTAGATCCAGAGAGCATAGAGGAAGGTAGAATCTCCTCTGAGTAGTATCCAATCTATCTGGGCAGGGATGATGAAAGAAAATGGGGATAGCACTCATGTGGTACAATAGTGAATAATTGCTATCAGGACTGACTGTGAGAGTTGGAAATATAAAGGTAGACATTTTGTAGCAAAAGGAGGGAGTGGCTGACTTTGCAAGCCAGGAGCGAAGGTCCTGGGGACCATCAAGGGAGAAGAGCAGAGAGCGGGACCCTACCCAGAGAAGCAGTGATACCAGAGATGGAGGCAGAGATGATGATGTGGAGAGATGGAGCAGCTGGGGACTTTAGACCCAGAGAGGGAGAGGGTCTGTGTGCTGATGACTCGGGGTGGGGGGGGGTGCGTGGGCAGGCTTGCAGGGTATAGCCTTTGGTTGGCTGATGATGCATGGAGGGGAGTGTAACCATGGCAATGAAACGATATACGATAGGATGAATGTAAAGCTAATGTTCTCCCATGTAAACTATCACATAATTCACAATAAAACATTAAAAAAAAAAAAAAGAGGGCCAACATCCACACACATGCACAAGCCTGTCAGATCTTGAACAGTGCTCAACTCCATCATCAAGTCATTGCACTATTAAACACAGTGGGGTCCAACACCAGATCCTTGGAAGTCTTGGACAGGAGCCCCTGGTTTATCCTTGTGTGTGTGTTGGAGGGACATTTCCAAAGTCAGGGTCCCAGAACTCCATGCTGCCCCTGACTCCTTGTATAATAATCTCCAGTATGGACCCCAAGCACCTGAATGTTGACAAGCAACTCGCATCATTCTTATGTTCACCAGAGTTTGAGAACCACAGGACATTTGAACGTTCAGTCAGCAGAGCATCAGCAGTGAAGATGGTTATAGGAGCTTTTCATTTCTGCTAGGCACCTTCCTGACCACTCCTGAAAAGTCACAATTGTCCCTTAGGTCCTCATGGGGGCATCAAAAACATAGGAGATGCTGGCATTGCCATCCTGTTCCCATATGCCTAGGCGTCTGCCATCAACCTGCAGCAGTTTGAACCTCCAAATGCCAGTGCCTGGAGCTCATTGTTTGAGGGTATTGTTCAGTCATTGGGGCACCCACTCTGCCTATACTCATGCTGGAAATGGCACCAAATTAATGCCCACCTCCACCAGTAACCTCAACCAATGATGAAGGGAGTAGGTTAGGTATCGACACACTCCAGTACCCTTGCCCTTTGTTTGAGATAAACATGGGGGCCGTGGTCTACACAGGCTCCCAGAATTCCTTGATGGAGTGGTCCCCAGTTTTCCAAAGTGAGAACTGAATTGTGAGCAGGCTCTTAATTGATGTCCTTCCCTTCCCTGCCTCATTTCCCTCATTCCCTGTCAAAATCTCTTAGTTTCACTACCTTCCTCTCCTAAAACACTGAGTTTACTGGTCAGAAAGAGACTGGAGGAACCTGAGATGATGGCCCTCAACCACCTTTTAGGTCTGGAAAGGAACTCATCCTCATGGCTCAATTTTCAGCCAGTAAGTAGACAGGTCTCTAAAGGGTACAGCGGAAGGAGCAATAACATAAGTAAGGTCTGCTAACCATGGAGTGGTCACTCATCCAAAATCAAAAGGACAATTTTTTCCTAATGGCAAAGTTGAGAAGGGATGGGAAGGTAGATGGAATGGAGATAGAAACCACAGGAAGGAAGCAGAACACCTGTTGTTGCTTGGAGGGGATTGCAATCGTTGACATGAAAAAAAAAGTATATGATTTGTTGAATGTAAAACTGATGATCTTGTCTGTAAACCTTCACTCAATTCACACTAAAAAGTTTCAAAACAGAGTACTACTTGCACTCATCAACACTCATGGAAGCGGCAGTCAAGAAATCAAACTATGTATTGTATTATGCAAATCTACTGCACAAGACCTGTACAAAGTGTTGAAGAATAAGGATGTCCGTTTGAGGACTAAAGTGCTCCTTACTCAAAACATGGTCTTTGCAATAGCCTTATATGCACATGCAATTTGGGCAATTAATAAGGATGACTATCGAAGAATCGATGCATTTGAGTTGTGGTGTTAGAGGAAAATATTGAAAATTCCATGGACTTCCAGAAGAATAAACAAATCTGTGTTGTAAGAAGTACAGCCAGAATGCTTGTTCATAGCTCAGAGGGCCAGACATCATCTCTCATACTTAGGACATATTATCAGGAGGGACCAGTCCCTGGAGAAGGACATCGTGCTTGGTAAAGTGAAGGGTTAAAAAAAAAGAGGGAGACCCCCAACGAGATGGATTGGCACAGTGGCAGCAGCAGTAGGCTTAAGTGTAGCAGCAATCAATCGTGAGGCTGGCACAGGACTGGGCGGTGTTCCATTCTGGTGTGCATAGGGTTTCTATGTGTTGGAACTGACTCAATAGTCCCTAACCATAATAGCAACTTGCGCTCAACTTTGGGTCTCAAGGTTTCCTTCGGGCGCCCAGAAGAGTCTCAGTAGATTCATGCAGTAGAAAATTTTGAGCAAAACTTCATCTAACACAGTGGAGTAACCCTAGCAGACAAGGCTGGAGTGAATGAGCAAAGGTGGTACAGAAGAAAGTTTACTTTTGTGAAATCAAAGAACACGTTGTATTACGATGTTGAGATGATGTTGTTGTTGAGACCATACACAGGAGAAATACACCCACTCAGCAATTTCTTTATGGAAAATTCTGTGATAGTCATTACGTTTTTGGAGTTGTACTAATGTTTGCACCTCCTTTCCAAGTTGTCCCCCCCCCTATTAACATAAACCTGCTGCCCCCCTAAAGCACCTATCTTGTGTTTCCCATTGCTGATGTCCATCTGATCCCTTCTTGGGAGTCCTGGTGTGGTGCTGCAGGCTAATACGCTGGACTGCAAGGTCAGTTTGAACCACAAGGTTGGCAGTTCGATCTCACCAGCCACTCCTCAGAAACCTTATACAACAACAACAACAATAGGTAGATGTCTAAAGAGTAAAACGCTCAAGGCAGGTGATCTTTAGTTATGAAGCTAAACTGTTGACTTCAGGCAATGATTGTTTTAAGGTTTAAAGCTTATCTCAGAGCCTATTTGGGGGTCCCCCAGAGAGTTCACCCTAAACCACATGCCACACTGGGCATGCTTGCTGTGTTTCGATTCCATTTCTAGAAGTAAAACTGATTTTTAGCTGTTTACTTGTATTTTCTCATGTTAATGATGACCCAAGGAATGTAACACTGCCCAGGTGTACGCCATCCTCAAGACTAGCTGTGGATCAGACCATTATGATTTATAGTTTTTTAAAATATTGTTATTTAGAGGTTTGAGCTGCTTTCATTGAAGTAAAAGGAATAAATAGAAATTATAAGTGTATAAATAGAGAGCTTAGTAATGATCCTGTGACCATGATTTACAGATATTTGGCTGCTCAGAGAAGTATAGCCTACCCATAACCACTGCAGTTACATATTTTTCATCTTAAAGTTGCAAATTTCATCCTAAATGGATTAAGTATCTCTACTTACCCATTTGAAATAAAATGACTAGGTCTTAAAGGAAACCAAGTACATTTAAAATAAATCGATGGTCAATAGTGTGTGTGCTGTTAATACTCAGAACATTTTTTCCCCTTGAGGTGTTAGTACATTAAGGCAAAACTATTTATGTTCTGATTATAAATTCATTAACTATTTACACCTCATTGACTTAAAAAGTTTTTTTTTTTTTGTCCTGAAGAAGCTTCATTTCAATCTACATGGTTGCTTGTGGTTGGAGGTTTTCAAAGCAGTGTTAATGAATGACAGTTTAGAAAATGCTTTGAGAATACTCATACATTTATTTAGTTTCATTTGTCATTTTGTTATTGTAGTTACTGTCGATGTTTACCTTTGTATTGTGGTAAGTACATATGTAACAAAACATTTGACCTACTGATGATCTTCACATGTATTTAGTGACGTTATTTATATTCATATTGTTGTTTTGGGAAAAAGATAGAGTTAATGGCTTCCATTTGCTATGTGGCGTAGTCTGCAATGGCCCTGAAATCCAACTGCCAAGAATTCAGACTTTGCTGAGGTTATATGCACATATACCCTCTATGTCTTTTGACCAAACACTAAACAATACACACGGACTTATTAGTACCTTACTTCTTGTTTTTACCTGATATCCAGTCAGCCCCAACTCATGACAACCCCAAGCACCAAGGAATGTAACACTGCCCAGGTGTACGCCATCCTCAAGACTAGCTGTGGATCAGACCATTATGATTTATAGCATTTCATTGCTGATATTTCTAAACATATTACCAGGCTTTTCTTCCTTGTCTACCTTACTCTGGAAGCTCTTCTGAAACCTATTAAGCATTCCAGCAACACCCAAGTCTCCCCAGACAGACAGGTGGTGGCCACCCATGAAGTGCATTGGGCAGGATGTCAAAACCCCAAAGCATCTTTTCCTTTACGATCTCACCTAGCAGGGGAATCAAACTGGCATGGATTCCCCATATGCCTTTCAGTAACAAGGGAGCAAAATTGGTACAAGCTTTCTGCCAATGACCTTTCATCTCAGGACTCACTCTTGTTTCCAAAGCTGGAGAAGGAAGATTTGCAATCAGCCTAGCACAAGCTGTCTTGATGGGTCATGACAGAAGATGACTTTGCAATGGTGGGTGGCCCTGTCTGACATTGGCTGGTACACTCATGTAGCCCAGTATGTGGCACGCAGAGGCATGAACTCAAAGATGCTGACACCCGGAAAGCAGTGGAGTCCCCAAGACTGGCTCTGTGAGTGAGCCTGAAATGATCTTCCGTGGCAGTCACCACTGGGCATCTTCTCCTCGGTCTCCTTGTCCAGGATTGTCCTATGTGAGAAGACTCAGCTGGGCTTGAATCCTAGCTCATCTGCTTACTAGTTTGGCGACTGGGAAGATTTCATTTCTCTGAACTTCTATTTCCACATCTGTAGGGAAATGTGGCATCTGTTATAACTGGAAAGGAATGCTTCTGACATACAGTAGATCGAGGCCAGAGATGTTGCTAAACATCCTACAGAACACAGGACAACCCATCCCCATAACACATACACAGCCAAGAATCATCCAACCCCAAACATGAATGGTGCCTACTTTTAGAAATCCTGTTGTAGGCCACTTGAACTATGGTGTTGGTGAAGAAAAATGAAATTACCATGGATTTACAGAAGAATACATCTGTGTTGGAAGAGGTGCAGCCAGAATGTTCTTTGGAAGCAAGTATGATGAGACTTTGTCTCACGTGTTTTGGTTGTATTTTTTGAGGAACCAGTCCCTGGAGAAAGAGATCATACTTAATAAAGTAGACGGTCAGAAAACAGGAGAAAGACCCTAAGGAGATGGATTACCAGAATGGCAGCAACGGTGGGCTCAAACATAACAATTGTGAGGTTGGCACAGGACAAGGTAGTGTTGTGTTCTGTTACACATCGGGTCGACAGCACCTAACAACAACAATGATCATCTTAAACCAATTGCCCCCAGTCCACTCACAGGGAGATGGGATGTTGGTGATGTTTTTTCAAAAACAATCTTGCTTAGTTCTCATAGCAGTCTGTGGTAGATACAGGCATGCCTTAGAGATACTGCGAGTTATGTTCCAGACCACCGCAATAAAACGATTATTGCAATAAAGTGATTTACATGATTTACTCTGATTTCCCAGTGTATCTAAAAGTTATTTTGACACTATACTGTAGTCTTTTAAATAGGCAATGTGACGCAAAGAGCATAGTTTATTAGAAAAATGGTGCCAATAGACTTGCTCAATGCAGGGTTGCTTTAAACCAACAATTTGTAAAACAACAACAACAACAACAACAACAACAACAACAACAAAAGAACACCATATTGCGAAGCACGATGGAGTGAGGTATGCCTGTTTAGAATATATAAGCAGACTGTGTTACTCTAGTATTTTTATTTACAGTGTTATTCAGCCTCCCCCAAACCAAGATTCAACTTGCTGTTACTGTCACTTTTAGTGCCACGGAGTCAGTTTAGACTCATCGTGATATTGCTTCCGAAGAGCAGCTGGTGGGTTTGAACTGCCTGGCTTGCCTGTTAGCCATCCAGTGCTTATTGTATAGCTTGGTGTCATTAGTTGCTATTGAATTGGATCTGACTCATAGCTACTTTATATAGGATTTCCAAGGACTGACCGGTGGGTTTGAACAGCTGAATGGCTGACCCTGCCATTAGTGTGTACTATGGCACCACAACAGGACGCTAGGATACAGCTTGTTGTTGTTGTTAAGTGTCATTGAGTCTGCTTATTTGAGAACCCTTGTTTACTTGTTTCTGACCCAACATACAAAAAAAACTTTTTTCCAGAAATGCTTTTTATTTATGCAGGCACTCTGGATAGACCCAGGAAAACAAACCCAGGAATTTTCTTTTAATTTCTTCTTCCATGACATGCGAACTAAGAAACCCTACTTTCATGATTAAGAATCATTTACAGGATTATTATTTTCCTGACATGGAATGAAGGCCCACCCTAGTGAACAGAAAGATAGGGTACATCATGATTTGTGCCCCAGGATTCCAACCTGATACAACACAGACTTTTTTTGGGTCCTCATGTAACCACTTTCCAATTCTTCAGACTTGGCCAACTCACTGGACCTCTTCCTTTGTTTACACTTTTATTTTCTTCTCCAGGAAAAGGAAGTCACAACAGCATTTGTGCTGATAATGCATCTAGAGAGCTTACAATGTAGCAAGCATGTAGTAAATGCCACATGCTTGCTACATTGTAACTCTTGTTCTCATCCCCAAGGTTCTAGTTGTTATATTTTTTGCTGTCAGTGTCGTCTTTATTGCTGCTTTGAGGGACATTGTCAGGGACAGACACAGGATAAGCTTTAGAAGCAAAGAAACTATTCTCTGTACTATTTGAAGACATAAAAAAAAAAAAAGAGCATGAAATTTTGTCTTTTCAGAAAAAAAAAAAAAAAAGGAATCCATCCTTCATCCCTGGACATTATGGATAGCTCATTCTCAGTATGAAATGTCTTGGTTAATTCAAAACTCTGAATTACATGACAGATGGTGAGTTAGTCCAACCAATCAATAACTATCTATTGAGTACCTGCCATGTGCTGTGGGACGACAGGAGGATAGAGGGTAAGAGGTGCAGTTAATCCCCTTGTGGCCCTTGGACTGTTTTAATTAGTCCATTACTTTAACCCAGACTGTGACAAAGCTTTCAGAGCAACCTTGATCCCACCATGAAGACTGGGAACTCAAGAGCAAGGCAGGTGTCCTAATACATTGGGAATGTACAAAGAATTGTATCGAATCCTGAGCCATTTATAAATAAGTGTCAGTACAGCCACTGCTTTTCAGTGGTCACTCTTAAAAGAACCTGTGGGCGGTGTGAAGGAAAAACACTTGCCTATTCTGATGTTCTTTTAGCTTGTCTTTTTCCTTTCTTCTCTTACCTTGCCTTGTACATCACCATCCACCCACCAGCCTCCTAAAGCACATCAGAACTGAACTGGATGTTTGCTGCAACCATGGGACAGAGTTCTTAAAAGCATATGAACTGGTCATTAGAAACATCAGCGAAGACAGAGAGCAATGTCCAGGGCAATGGCAGTGGGAATTACAGGCGTGCAGAGTCTTGGCAAACCTCAGTGTCATCCAGTCAGGCTTCCTACTGCCTTATCATTGAATCAATATGGCTGATAATTCAGTTCAAAGCTCTTTATGAGCCTTCCCAGTCTCTCTCCAGCTCCATCTTTCATTGTGTTGCCTCCCAGCCAGCACGACTCTGTTTCTATTGAACAGCTTTGTTGTTCCTTGAAGGAACTATATAACTCTCTATTTTGTACCATTCTCATAAGCATCATTCTTCTCCAGGAATACCCTCCACCCAAGTCTTTGAGTCTCTCCTGCCTATCTCCCTCTGTGTATACATACTGTCCTCTAGAAAACCTTGCCTGATCTCTCACTAACCTTCATATCTGGTTACGTGCCTGACCTACCCAATATTGGCTAAATTCTGCCAAAATTCTTTTGCCATCGCTAACTTACATGCCAGTTGTCCCAGTGAACTCTAAGTTCTTGAGTTCAGAGTCTGTCTAGTGTATGTACTAATGGTTTAACATGAAGGATGGGCCTAGAGTAACATACATGCTTGACAGCTGGGAGAATGAAAGACTAGATAAGTGGATGGTTAGCTTCATCTGTTAGCCCATTTGGATACCAATCTATAGAAGGAAGGTTCAGAAAACATGTATTGAACTTATTACACAGCTGTCCATATACACACTGAAGAACAAGTAATAGTTTCTAAGCATCTCAAATAGGTCAGACATCCGATAAGAAGTTACGAGAAGCTTATAGAAAGTCCATTAGATTGTCCCTATCTGTGTTGGGGGAGGCAGAGAGAATGTGATGTTTTAATGAGAACTAGAAGGCAGATAGAAATTATGCAAGACAAGAGAGTCTGTAAAGGGATTCTAAGTTGGAGGACCCGTATATGCAAAGGGTGGGAGATGAACAAGAGAAGGGAGTTGTCCTGTGCTATAAGGTTAACATGTGAATTTAAATTCAGACAGTCCATGCTGAGGACAGTGGGAATCTAGAGGAATGTCTATGTCGATAGTAAGATGGTACAATGGACAATGTTAGATAGATCAAGACTTGGGGTTGAGTTGACTTAGTGTGCCATCACTCAGTCATGATTCCACCAGCCATGTTTTATCACCAGCTTTATGGAAGACACCTTTTTTTTTTTTTTTTTTTTTTTACATCTGTGCCCTGGGTAGCACTGTGGGATAAGCATTGGGCTGCTAACTGCTAGGTTGGTGGTTCAAATCCACCAGCTGATCTGAGGGAGAAAGATGACACTATCTGCTCCTGCACAGATGTGCAGCCTTAGAAATCCTATATACGGTCGCTCTGGGTGGGAGATCGACTCATTGTCAGTGGGTTTGGTTTTGGGTGTTTTTGGTGTTTTTTTTTTAATCACAAAGTGCAAAATATTTTTCATGTCCAGTAGGAGGAGCCAAAGTATCCAGGTTTTTTACAACCATAGCTGGGCCTTTTCTTAGCCTTGTTTTGGGCTGGGAGCTGTCCACTTCAGCACCTCTCTTTACCTCAAAGTGGCTTTAAAATGTAAACATGACAGAAAAACTCTTATCTGAAATGGGAAAGGTCACTGTGAACAAGAAACTAGTACTTTCCAGATGAATAGCATAATAGGCTGCTATATTGATCTTGACTCTAATTTTCTCTTAAATTGTAATGAATGTCTCCCTCAACCATACTAAGCTCTCTCAAGCCATGTAGGGATACAGGTGTCAGTGAGTCATATCTGCAACTAATTGCTAACATATCTAAATTTGCTGTAACTGCAAAACAAATAAACAAGTCAGAGAAACTCTGCTTGACCTTGATTTCGCAATTGTTGACTATCTTTTATTTCATGTCCAATGGGAATATATAT